>NW_027175495.1:2047956-2389282 GCF_028021215.1 Eschrichtius robustus | reverse complement strand
CTCAGTGAACTGGACTCAACACCCCCTATTCACCGCACAAGAATATATGTGGCTAGTAAGAATCTTAAAACCTATGTATTGATATCTCTCTGGAAGTGTGTCAAGTGGGTGTAAAGCCGCATAAACACAGCCGTGAAAAGCAGCTAAGCCCCATTATAAAAATAAATTAGTTTTAAAAGCCCATGAAACAAAGACAGTGAAAGAGACAGAAATTCTTACAAAATTCATTCAGGGGCTGTGACGCAACCTGGGTTGACCATATCTAGACCCACAGCTGGATGAGACATAAGGGTGGACATTCTTGGGGCTGAGAGGTTTGGTGAGGTTCGGTGAGCCAATGCAGACCCTTTAAGGTAATACTGCGTGGTACCCATCCCTTGGGTCCCAAATCTCCAGGTTCAAGGGCATCTTCCTACATCGAAAACTTGCATGAGGAACCCAGAAGATGGTACACCGTGTGATTTTGAAAGGTTTCTAAAACGCACCTCATTTCTCATCTCCTTGTGCTCGGGTTCGCCATTCCAGCTACTTCACTAGCAATCTCCCTACTTGGAGAATCAGCACCTTTAACCTCCTGTTCCCTACAGGTTGCAATTTGTCCTGAGGATGAACGGGAAGAGGGGCAGCCAATGAGAGACTAGATCTAGGTGTTGGGACAGGCACAGGTCACTCTATTTTCTCATCAGGAAGAAGAAATATCCACAGGCTCAGCCTGCCACCCGGAACCAGAATAGGGCCTGAGGCAATCCCGCGCTTCTGCGGCCAGCTCCCAAAAAAGCCAGTTGAAAAATGGAGCACATGGGCACTGCAATTCACAACCCTGCAGAGTTATAAATGATAACTCTCGTCCACAAATATATTGAGGGAAGGCAACGAAGAGGATTTGAAAGCAAGGCAGAACTTCAGGAAACAGGTTTCAGGAGGTAGATTCGAATCGCCTTTAAAGCACATGAAAAGCGGCAAAACGTGGACAATGATGCCCTTGGCCAAAAAGGGCGTATGCGTTTTTTCCTGAATATATTCAGGAAAAAACGCATACGCCCTTTTTGGCCAACCAAGCAACCTGGAAAGACAAATCAGCGCTACAAAGAACTCTCGCTTCCCATCCGTCAAAAGGGCCATGCTGATAAAGTGTCAAAACCACAATGCAGGACAGGCCATGGAGAAATTGGAGCCTTGCTACGCTGATGGGCGGATGTAAATTGCCAACAGGCCACTCTGGAGAAGTGTACGGTGAGGCCTGAAACATCGAAAAAACACAGCTTAGGGAGCATATGGCACTTCCACTCATGGGCGTATAAATTTTGAAACTAAAAATCAGCAAGACACAGTCACCCCAAATTATAGGGCTGCTCTGTTGACAAGAACCTCCACTTCATGACACCTTAAAATCCCAGGAAAGAGAAAAATGGATAAAGAAGTTGTGGTCCTTATGTACAATGGAATATCAGTCAGCCATGAAATCAATGTCATAAGGCTAGTAGAAGCAAGATGGGTGGACTTAGGTACGACGATTCTAAGTGAAATAAGTCACACAGAAAAAGACACATATCAAAAGCTATAACTTATCAGGGAATGTAAAAACCGCTACATTGAACTGAATTACAAAACAGAACAAAGTCACACATTTAGAAAAAAATCTATGGTTGCTTAACGGGAAAGGTGAGGTGGGGTGATGGATAAAACAAGGGTTTCAAATTAGCTCAGATACCGTTCCATTCACCCAATACGTAATAGACAAGACCTACTCCTTGCTCAGTGAACTGGACTCAACACCCCCTATTCACCGCACAAGAATATATGTGACTAGTAAGAATCTTAAAACCTATGTATTGATATCTCTCTGGAAGTGTGTCAAATGGGTGTAAAGCCGCATAAACACAGCCGTGAAAAGCAGCTAAACCCCATTATAAAAATAAATTAGTTTTAAAAACCCATGAAACAAAGACAGTGAAAGAGACAGAAATTCTTACAAAATTCATTCAGGGGCTGTGACGCAACCTGGATTGACATATCTAGACCCACAGCTGGATGAGACATAAGGGTGGACATTCTTGGGGCTGAGAGGTTTGGTGAGGTTGGGTGAGCCAACGCAGACCCTTTAAGGTAATACTGCGTGGTACCCATCCCTGGGTCCCAAATCTCCAGGTTCAAGGGCATCTTCCTACATCGAAAACTTGCATGAGGAACCCAGAAGATGGTACACCGTGTGATTTTGAAAGGTTTCTAAACGCACCTCATTCTCATCTCTTTGTGCTCGGGGTCGCCATTCAGCTACTCACTAGCAATCTCCCTACTTGGAGAATCAGCACCTTTAACCTCCTGTTCCCTACAGGTTGCAATTTGTCTGAGGATGAACGGGAAGAGGGGCAGCAATGAGAGACTAGATCTAGGTGTTGGGACAGGCACAGGTCACTCTATTTTCTCATCAGGAAGAAGAAATAACCACAGGCTCAGCCTGCCACCCGGAACCAGAATAGGGCCTGAGGCAATCCCGCGCTTCTGCGTCCACCTCCCAAAAAAGCAGTTGAAAATGGAGCACATGGGCAGTGCAATTCACAACCATGCAGAGTTATAATGATAACACTCGTCACAAATATACTGAGGGAAGGCAACGAAGAGGATTTGAAAGCAAGGCAGAATTGCAGGAAACAGGTTTCAGGAGTTAGATTCGAATCGCCTTTAAGCACATGAAAAGCGGCAAGACGTGGACAATGATGCCCTTAGCCAAAAAGGGCGTATGCGTTTTGTTCCTGAATATATTCAGGAAAAAACGCATACGCCCTTTTTGGCCATCCAAGCAACCTGGAAAGGCAATCAGCGATAGTT
This sequence comes from Eschrichtius robustus, assembly GCF_028021215.1. Taxonomy (NCBI): domain Eukaryota; kingdom Metazoa; phylum Chordata; class Mammalia; order Artiodactyla; family Eschrichtiidae; genus Eschrichtius; species Eschrichtius robustus. The sequence continues at coordinate 2,386,453 of NW_027175495.1, read as the reverse complement.
AGAAGTCTCGCTCCATCGGTCAAAAGGGCCATGCTGGAAAAAAGTGTCAAAACACAAAAGCAGGACAGGCATGGAGAAATGGGAGCCTTGCTACACTGATGGGCGGGATGTAAATTGCTAGCAGCCACTCTGGAGAAGTGTACGGTGTGGCCTTAAACATCGAAAAAACACAGCTTAGGGAGCATAGGGCACTTCCACTCATGGGCGTATAAATTGGGAAAACTAAAAATCAGCAAGACACAGGGCACCCCAAAGTTTAGGGCTGCTCTGTTGACAAGAACCTCCACTTCATGACACCTTAAATATCCCAGGGAAGAGAAAAATGGATAAAGAATTTGTGGTCCTTATGTACAATGGAATATCACTCAGCCATGAAATCAATGTCATAAGGCTAGTAGCAGCATGATGAGTGGATTTAGGTATGACGACTCTAAGTGAAATAAGTCACACAGAAAAGACACTTATCATAAGCTATCACGTATAGAGGGAATGTAAAAACTGCTACACTTGAACTGAATTAAAAAAAGAACAGAGTCACACGTTTAGAAAACAAACTATGGCTGCTTAACGGGAAAGGTGAGGTGGTGTGATGCATAAAACAAGGGTTTCAAATTAGCTCAGATACCGTTACATACACCCAATATGTAATAGACAAGACCTACTCCTTGCTCAGTGAACTGGACACAACACCCCCTATTCACCGCACAAGTATATATCTGACTAGTAAGAATCTTAAAACCTATGTATTGATATCTCTCTGGAAGTGTGTCAAGTGGGTGTAAAGCCGCATAAACACAGCCGTGAAAAGCAGCTAAACCCCATTACAAAAATAAATTACTTGTAAAAACCCGTAAAACAAAGACAGTGAAAGAGAGAGAAATTCTTACACAATTCGTTCAGGGGCTGTGATGCAACATGGATTGAACATATCTAGACCCACAGCTGGATGAGACTTAAGGGTGGACACTCTTGGGGCTGAGAGGTTGGGTGAGGTTGGGTGAGCCAACGCAGACCCTTTAAGTAATACTGCGTGGTACCCATCCCATGGGTCCCAAATCTCCAGGTTCAAGGCCATCTTCCTACATCGAAAACATGCATGAGAAACCCAGAAATGGTACACCGTGTGATTTTGAAAGGTTTCTAAAACGCACTTCATTTCTCATCTCCTTGTGCTCGGGTTCGCCATTCCAGCTACTTTCCTAGAAATCTCCCTACTTGGAGAATCAGCACCTTTAACCTCCTGTTCCGTACAGGTTGCAATTTGTTCTGAGGATGAACGGGAAGAGGGGCAACCAATGAGACTAGATCTAGGTGTTGGGACAGGCACAGGTCACTCTATTTTCCCATCAGGAAGAAGAAAATACCACAGGCTCAGCCTGCCACCCGGAACCAGAAGAGGGCCTGAGGCAATCCGCGCTTTTGCGGCCAGATCCCAAAAAAGCGAGTTGAAAAATGGAGCTCAGGGACACTGCAATTCACAAACATGCAGACGTATAAATGATAATTCTCATCCACAGATTATTGAGGGAAGACAACAAAGAGGATTGAAAGCAAGGCAGAATTGCAGGAAACAGATTTCAGGAGGTAGATTCGAATCGCCTGTAAAGCACATGAAAAGCGGCAAAACGTCGACAATGATGCCCTTGGCCAAAAAGGGCGTATGCGTTTTTTCCTGAATATATTCAGGAAAAAACGCATACGCCCTTTTTGGCCAACCAAGCAACCTGGAAAGGCAAATCAGCGCTACAAAGAAGTCTCGCTTCCCATCGGTCAAAAGGGCCATGCTAAAAAGTGTCAAAACCATAAATGCAGGACAGGCCATTGAAAAATTGCAGCCTTGCTACGCTGATGGCGGTGTTAATTGCCAACAGCCACTCTGGAGAAGTGTACGGTGTGTCCAGAAATATCGAAAAAACACAGCTTAGGGAGCATAGGGCACGTCCACTCATGGGCGTATAAATTGGGAAAACTAAAAATCAGCAAGACACAGGCACCCCAAAGTTTAGGCTTGCTGTGTTGACAAGAACCTCCACTTCATGACACCTTAAATATCCCAGGAAGAGAAAAATGGATAAAGAAGTTGTGGTCCTTATGTACAATGGAATATCACTCAGACATGAAATCAATGTCATAAGGCTAGTAGAAGCAAGATGAGTGGATTTAGGTATGACGATTCTAAGTGAAATAAGTCACACAGAAAAAGACACTTATCATAAGCTATCACTTATAGAGGGAATGTAAAACCGCTACACATGAACTGAATTACAAAACAGACAGAGTCACACGTTTAGAAAACACACTATGGCTGCTTAACGGGAAAGGTGAGGTGGGGTGATGCATAAAACAAGGGGTTCAAATTCGCTCAGATACCGTTCCATACACCCAATATGTAATAGACAAGACCTACTCCTTGCTCAGTGAACTGGACACAACACCCCCTATTCACCGCACAAGAATATACGTGACTAGTAAGAATCTTAAAACCTATGTATTGATACGGGTCTGGAAGTGAGTCAAGTGGGTGTAAAGCCGCATAAACACAGCCGTGAAAAGCAGGTAAACCCCATTATACAAATAAATTAGTTTTAAAAACCCGTAAAACAAAGACAGTGAAAGAGAGAGAAATTCTTACAAAATTCGTTCAGGGGCTGTGATGCAACCTGGATTGACCATATCTAGACCCACAGCTGGATGAGACATAAGAGTGGACACTCTTGGGGCTGAGAGGTTTGGTGAGGTTGGGTGAGCAAATGCAGAACCTTTAAAGTAATACTGCGTGGTACCCATCCCATGGGTCCCAAATCTCCAGGTTCAAGGGCATCTTCCTACATCGAAAACATGCATGAGAAACTCAGAAGATGGTACACCGTGTGATTTTGAAAAGTTTCTGAAATGCACCCCATTTCTCATCTCCTTGTGCTCGGGTTCGCCTTTCCAGCTACTTTACTAGCAATCAATTTACTTGGAGAATCAGCACCTTTAAGCTCCTGTTCTGTACAGGTTGCAAATTGTCCTGAGGATGAACGGGAAGAGAGGCAACCAATGAGAGAATAGATCTAGGTGTTGGGACAGGCACAGGTCACTCTATTTTCCCATCAGGAAGAAGAATTAACCACAGGCTCAGCCTGCCGCCGGGAACCAGAATAGGGCCTGAGGCAATCTCGTGCTTTTGCGGCCAGCTCCCAAAAAAGACAGTTGAAAAATGGAGCTCAGGGGCACTGCTATTCACAAACCTGCTGAGTTATAAATGATAACTCTCGTCCACAAATATATTGAGGGAAGGCAACGAAGAGGATTTGAAAGCAAGGCAGAATTGCAGGAAACAGCTTTCAGGAGATAGATTCGAATCGCCTTTAAAGCACATGAAAAGCGGCAAAACGTCAACAATGATGCCCTTGGCCAAAAAGGGCGTATGCGTTTTTTCCTGAATATATTCAGGAAAAAAAGCATACGCCCTTTTTGGCCAACCAAGCAACCTGGAAAGGCAAATCAGCGCTACAAAGAAGTCTCGCTTCCCATCGGTCAAAAGGGCCATGCTGCAAAAAGTGTCAAATCCAGAAAGGCAGGACAGGCCATGGAGAAATGGCAGCCTTGCTACGCTGATGAGCGGGATGTAAATTGCCAACAGCCACTCTGGAGAAGTGTACGGTGTGTCCTGAAACATCGAAAAAACACAGCTTAGGGAGCATAGGGCACGTCCACTCATGGGCGTATAAATTGGGAAAACTAAAAATCAGCAAGACACAGGGACTCCAAAGTTTAGGGCTGCTTTGTTGACAAGAACCTCCACTTCATGACACCTTAAATATCCCAAGAAAGAGAAAAATGGATAAAGAAGTTGTGGTCCTTATGTACAATGCAATATCACTCAGACATGAAATCAATGTCATAAGGCTAGTAGAAGCAAGATGAGTGGATTTAGGTACGACGATTCTAAGTGAAATAAGTCACAGAGAAAAAGACACTTATCATAAGCTATCACTTATAGAGGGAATGTAAATACCGCTACACTTGAACTGAATTACAGAACAGAACAGAATCACACGTTTAGAAAACACACTATGGCTGCTTAACGGGAAAGGTGAGGTGGGGTGATGCATAAAACAAAGGTTTCAAATTCGCTCAGATACCGTTCCGTACACCCAATATGTAATAGACAAGACCTACTCCTTGCTCAGTGAACTGGACTCAACACCCCCTATTCACCGCACAAGAATATATGTGACTAGTAAGAATCTTAAAACCTATGTATTGATATCTGTCTGGAAGTGAGTCAAGTGGGTGTAAAGCCGCATAAACACAGCCGTGAAAAGCAGCTAAACCCCATTATAAAAATAAATTACTTTAAAAAACCCGTAAAACAAAGACAGTGAAAGAGAGAGAAATTCTTACAAAATTCGTTCAGAGGCTGTGATGCAACCTGGATTGACCATATCTACACGCACACCTGGATGAGACATAAGGGTGGACACTCTTGGGGCTGAAAGTTTGGGTTAGGTTGGGTGAGCAAACGCAGACCCTTTAAAGTAATACTGTGTGGTACCCATCCCATGGGTCCCAAGTCTCCAGGTTCAAGGGCATCTTCCTACATTGAAAACATGCATGAGAAACTCAGAAGATGGTACACTGTGTGATTTTGAAAGGTTTCTAAAACGCACCTCATTTCTCATCTCCTTGTGCTCGGGTTCGCCATTCCAGCTACTTTACTAGCAATCTCCCTACTTGGAGAATCAGCACCTTTAACCTCCTGTTCCCTACAGGTTGCAATTTGTCCTGAGGATGAACGGGAAGAGGGGGAACCAATTAGAGACTAGATCTAGCTGTTGGGACAGGCACAGGTCACTCTATTTTCCCATCAGGAAGAAGAATTAACCACAGGCTCAGCCTGCTGCCAGGAACCAGAATAGGGCCTGAGGCAATCCCGTGCTTTTGCGGCCAGCTCTCAAAAAAGACAGTTGAAAAATGGAGCTCAGGGACACTGCAATTCACAAACCCGCAGAGTTATAAGTGATAACTCTCATCCACAGATATATTGAGGGAAGGCAACGAAGAGGATTTGAAAGCAAGGCAGAATTGCAGGAAACAGATTTCAGGAGGTAGATTCGAATCGCCTTTAAGACACATGAAAAGCGGCAAAACGTAGACAATGATGCCCTTGGACAAAAAGTGCGTATGCGTTTTTTCCTGAATATATTCAGGAAAAAACGCATACGCCCTTTTTGGCCAACCAAGCAACCTCGAAAGGCAAATCAGCGCTACAAAGAAGTCTCGCTTCCCATCGGCCAAAAGGGCCATGCTGCAAAAAGTGTCAAAACCAGAAATGCAGGACAGGCCATGGAGAAATGGCAGCCTTGCTACGCTGATGTGCGGGATGTAAATTGCCAACCGCCACTCTGGAGAAGTGTACGGTGTGTCCTGAAACATCTAAAACACACAGCTTAGGGAGCATAGGGCACGTCCACTCATGGGCGTATAAATTGGGAAAACTAAAAATCAGCAAGACACAGGCACCCCAAAGTTTGGGGCTGCTCTGTTGACAAGAACCTCCACTTCATGACACCTTAAATATCCCAGGAAAGAGAAAAATGGATAAAAAAGTTGTGGTCCTTATGTACAATGGAATATCACTCAGATATGAAATCAATGTCATAAGGCTAGTAGAAGCAAGATGAGTGGAGTTAGGTACGACGATTCTAAGTGAAATAAGTCACACAGAAAAAGACACTTATCATAAGCTATCACTTATAGAGGGAATGTAAAAACCGCTACACTTGAACTGAATTACAAAACAGAACAGAGTCACACGTTTAGAAAACACACTATGGCTACTTAACGGGAAAGGTGAGGTGGGGTGATGCATAAAACAAGGGGTTCAAATTCGCTCAGATACCGTTCCATACACCCAATATGTAATAGACAAGACCTACTCCTTGCTCAGTGAACTGGACTCAACACCCCCTATTCACCGCACAAGAATATATGTGACTAGTAACAATCTTAAAACCTATGTATTGATATCTGTCTGGAAGTGAGTCAAGTGGGTGTAAATCCGCATAAACACAGCCGTGAAAAGCAGCTAAACCCCATTATACAAATAAATTATTTTTAAAAACCCGTAAAACAAAGACAGTGAAAGAGAGAGAAATTCTTACAAAATTCGTTCAGGGGCTGTGATGCAACCTGGATTGACCATATCTAGACCCACAGCTGGATGAGACATAAGGGTGGACACTCTTGGGGCTGAGAGGTTGGGTGAGCAAACGCAGACCCTTTAAAGTAATACTGCGTGGTACCCATCCCATGGGTCCCAAATCTCCAGGTTCAAGGGCATCTTCCTACATCGAAAACATGCATGAGAAACTCAGAAGATGGTACACCGTGTGATTTTGAAAGGTTTCTAAAACACACACCATTTCTCATCTCCTTGTGCTCGGGTTCGCCTTTCCAGCTACTTTACTAGCAATCAACTTACTTGGAGAATCAGCACCTTTAACCTCCTGTTCTGTACAGGTTGCAATTTGTCCTGAGGATGAACGGGAAGAGGGGCAACCAATGAGAGACTAGATCTAGGTGTTGGGACAAGCACAGGTCACTCTATTTTCCCATCAGGAAGAAGAATTAATCACAGGCTCAGCCTGCCGCCCAGAAGCACAATAGGGCCTGAGGCAAACACGCGCTTTTGCGGCTAGCTCCCAAAAAAGCGAGTTGAAAAATGGAGCTCAGGGACACTGCAATTCACAAACCCGCAGAGTTATAAATGATAACTCTCATCCACAGATATATTGAGGGAAGGCAACGAAGAGGATTTGAAAGCAAGGCAGAATTTCAGGAAACAGATTTCAGGAGGTAGATTCGAATCGCCTTTAAGACACATGAAAAGCGGCAAAACGTAGACAATGATGCCCTTGGACAAAAAGTGCGTATGCGTTTTTTCCTGAATATATTCAGGAAAAAACGCATACGCCCTTTTTGGCAAACCAAGCAACCTGGAAAGGCAAATCAGCGATACAAAGAAGTCTCGCTTCCCATCGGCCAAAAGGGCCATGCTGCAAAAAGTGTCAAAACCAGAAATGCAGGACAGGCCATGGAGAAATGGCAGCCTTGCTACGCTGATGAGCGGGATGTAAGTTGCCAACAGCCACTCTGGAGAAGTGTACGGTGTGTCCTGAAACATCGAAAAAACACAGCTTAGGGAGCATAGGGCACGTCCACTCATGGGCGTATAAATTGGGAAAACTAAAAATCAGCAAGACACAGGCACCCCAAAGTTTAGGGCTGCTCTGTTGACAAGAACCTCCACTTCATGACACCTTAAATATCCCAGGAAAGAGAAAAATGGATAAAGAAGTTGTGGTACTTATGTACAATGCAATATCACTCAGACATGAAATCAATGTCATAAGGCTAGTAGAAGCAAGATGAGTGGACTTAGGTACGACGATTCTAAGTGAAATAAGTCACACAGAAAAAGACACTTATCATAAGCTATCACTTATAGAGGGAATGTAAATACCGCTACACTTGAACTGAATTACAGAACAGAACAGAATCACACGTTTAGAAAACACACTATGGCTGCTTAACGGGAAAGGTGAGGTGGGGTGATGCATAAAACAAGGGGTTCAAATTCGCTCAGATACCGTTCCATACACCCAATATGTAATAGACAAGACCTACTCCTTGCTCAGTGAACTGGACTCAACACGCCCTATTCACCGCACAAGAATATATGTGACTAGTAACAATCTTAAAACCTATGTATTGATATCTGTCTGGAAGTGAGTCAAGTGGGTGTAAAGCCGCATAAACACAGCCGTGAAAAGCAGCTAAACCCCATTATAAAAATAAATTACTTTTAAAAACCCGTAAAACAAAGACAGTGAAAGAGAGAGAAATTCTTACAAAATTCGTTCAGGGGCTGTGATGCAACCTGGATTGACCATATCTAGACCCACAGCTGGATGAGACATAAGGGTGGACACTCTGGAGGCTGAGAGGTTGGGTGAGGTTGGGTGAGCAAACGCAGACCCTTTAAAGTAATACTGCATGGTACCCATCCCATGGGTCCCAAATCTCCAGGTTCAAGGGCATCTTCCTACATCGAAAACTTGCATGAGGAACCCAGAAGAAGGTACACCGTGTGATTTTGAAAGGTTTCTAAAACGCACCTCATTTCTCATCTCCTTGTGCTCGGGTTCGCCATTCCAGCTACTTCACTAGCAATCTCCCTACTTGGAGAATCAGCACCTTTAACCTCCTGTTCTGTACAGGTTGCAATTTGTCCTGAGGATGAACGGGAAGAGGGGCAACCAATGAGAGACTAGATCTAGGTGTTGGGACAGGCACAGGTCACTCTATTTTCCCATTAGGAAAAAAGAATTAACCACAGGCTCAGCCTGCCGCCGGGAACCAGAATAGGGCCTGAGGCAATCCCGTGCTTTTGCGGCCAGCTCCCAAACAAGACAGTTGAAAAATGGAGCTCAGGGGCACTGCCATTCACAAACCTGCTGAGTTATAAATGATAACTCTCGTCCACAAATATATTGAGGGAAGGTAACAAAGAGGATTTGAAAGCAAGGCAGAATTGCAGGAAACAGGTTTCAGGAGGTAGATTCGAATCGCCTTTAAAGCACATGAAAAGCGGCAAAACGTCGACAATGATGCCCTTGGCCAAAAAGGGCGTATGCGTTTTTTCCTGATTATATTCAGGAAAAAACGCATACGCCCTTTTTGGCCAACCAAGCAACCTGGAAAGACAAATCAGTGCTACAAAGAAGTCTCGCTTCCCATCGGTCAAAAGGGTCATGCTGCAAAAAGTTTCAAAACCAGAAATGCAGGACAGGCCATGGAGAAATGGCAGCCTTGCTACGCTGATGGGCGGGATGTTAATTGCCAACAGCCACTCTGGAGAAGTGTACGGTGTGTCCTGAAACATCGAAAAAACACAGCTTAGGGAGCATAGGGCACGTCCACTCATGGGCTTATAAATTGGGAAAACTAAAAATCAGCAAGACACAGGCACCCCAAAGTTTAGGGCTGCTCTGTTGACAAGAACCTCCACTTCATGACAACTTAAATATCCCAGGAAAGAGAAAAATGGATAAAGAAGTTGTGGTCCTTATGTACAATGGAATATCACTCAGACATGAAATCAATGTCATAAGGCTAGTAGAAGCAAGATGAGTGGACTTAGGTACGACGATTCTAAGTGAAATAAGTCACACAGAAAAAGACACTTATCATAAGCTATCACTTATAGAGGGAATGTAAAAACCGCTACACTTGAACTGAATTACAAAACAGAACAGAGTCACACGTTTAGAAAACACACTATGGCTGCTTAACGGGAAAGGTGAGGTGGGGTGATGCATAAAACAAGGGTTTCAAATTCGCTCAGATACCGTTCCATACACCCAATATGTAATAGACAAGACCTACTCCTTGCTCCGTGAACTGGACTCAACACCCCCTATTCACCGCACAAGAATATATGTGACTAGTAAGAATCTTAAAACCTATGTATTGATATCTGTCTGAAAGTGAGTCAAGTGGGTGTAAAGCCGCATAAACACAGCCGTGAAAAGCAGCTAAACCCCATTATAAAAATAAATTACTTTTAAAAACCCGTAAAACAAAGACAGTGAAAGAGAGAGAAATTCTTACAAAATTCGTTCAGAGGCTGTGATGCAACCTGGATTGACCATATCTACACGCACAGCTGGATGAGACGTAAGGGTGGACACTCTTGGGGCTGAAAGGTAGGGTTAGGTTGGGTGAGCAAACGCAGACCCTTCAAAGTAATACTGCGTGGTACCCATCCCATGGGTCCCAAGTCTCCAGGTTCAAGGGCATCTTCCTACATCGAAAACATGCATGAGAATCTCAGAAGATGGTACACCGTGTGATTTTGAAAGGTTTCTAAAACGCACATCATTTCTCATCTCCTTGTGCTCGGGTTCGCCATTCCAGCTACTTTACTAGCAATCTCCCTACTTGGAGAATCAGCACCTTTAACCTCCTGTTCCCTACAGGTTGCAATTTGTCCTGAGGATGAACGGGAAGAGGGGGAACCAATGAGAGACTAGATCTAGCTGTTGGGACAGGCACAGGTCTCTCTATTTTCCCATCAGGAAGAAGAATTAACCACAGGCTCAGCCTGCTGCCAGGAACCAAAATAGGGCCTGAGGCAATCCCGTTCTTTTGCGGCCAGCTCTCAAAAAAGACAGTTGAAAAATGGAGCTCAGGGACACTGCAATTCACAAACCAGCAAAGTTATAAGTGATAACTCTCATCCACAGATATATTGAGGGAAGGCAACGAAGAGGATTTGAAAGAAAGGCAGAATTGCAGGAAACAGATTTCAGGAGGTAGATTCGAATCGCCTTTAAAGCACATGAAAAGCGGCAAAACGTCGACAATGATGCCCTTGGCCAAAAAGGGCGTATGCGTTTTTTCCTGAATATATTCAGGAAAAAACGCATACGCCCTTTTTGGCCAACCAAGCAACCTGGAAAGGCAAATCAGTGCTACAAAGAAGTCTCGCTTCCCATCGGTCAAAAGGGCCATGCTGCAAAAAGTGTCAAAACCAGAAATGCAGGACAGGACATGGAGAAATGGCAGCCTTGCTACGCTGATGGGCGGGATGTTAATTGCCAACAGCCACTCTGGAGAAGTGTACGTTGTGTCCTGAAACATCGAAAAAACACAGCTTAGGGAGCATAGGGCACGTCCACTCATGGGCTTATAAATTGGGAAAACTAAAAATCAGCAAGACACAGGCACCCCAAAGTTTAGGGCTGCTCTGTTGACAAGAACCTCCACTTCATGACACCTTAAATATCCCAGGAAAGAGAAAAATGGATAAAGAAGTTGTGGTCCTTATGTACAATGCAATATCACTCAGACATGAAATCAATGTCATAAGGCTAGTAGAAGCAAGATGAGTGGACTTAGGTACGACGATTCTAAGTGAAATAAGTCACACAGAAAAAGACACTTATCATAAGCTATCACTTATAGAGGGAATGTAAAAACCGCTACACTTGAACTGAGTTACAGAACAGAACAGAATCACACGTTTAGAAAACACACTATGGCTGCTTAACGGGAAAGGTGAGGTGGGGTGATGCATAAAACAAGGGTTTCAAATTCGCTCAGATACCGTTCCATACACCCAATATGTAATAGACAAGACCTACTCCTTGCTCAGTGAACTGGACTCAACACCCCCTATTCACCGCACAAGAATATATGTGACTAGTAACAATCTTAAAACCTATGTATTGATATCTGTCTGGAAGTGAGTCAAGTGGGTGTAAATCCGCATAAACACAGCCGTGAAAAGCAGCTAAACCCCATTATAAAAATAAATTACTTTTAAAAACCCGTAAAACAAAGACAGTGAAAGAGAGAGAAATTCTTACAAAATTCGTTCAGAGGCTGTGATGCAACCTGGATTGACCATATCTACACGCACAGCTGGATGAGACATAAGGGTGGACAGTCTTGGGGCTGAAAGGTTGGGTTAGGTTGGGTGAGCAAACGCAGACCCTTTAAAGTAATACTGTGTGGTACCCATCCCATGGGTCCCAAGTCTCCAGGTTCAAGGGCATCTTCCTACATTGAAAACATGCATGAGAAACTCAGAAGATGGTACACTGTGTGATTTTGAAAGGTTTCTAAAACGCACCTCATTTCTCATCTCCTTGTTCTCGGGTTCGCCATTCCAGCTACTTTACTAGCAATCTCCCTACTTGGAGAATCAGCACCTTTAACCTCCTGTTCCCTACAGGTTGCAATTTGTCCTGAGGATGAACGGGAAGAGGGGCAACCAATGAGAGACTAGATCTAGCTGTTGGGACAGGCACAGGTCACTCTATTTTCCCATCAGGAAGAAGAATTAACCACAGGCTCAGCCTGCTGCCAGGAACCAGAATAGGGCCTGAGGCAATCCCGTGCTTTTGCGGCCAGCTCTCAAAAAAGACAGTTGAAAAATGGAGCTCAGGGACACTGCAATTCACAAACCCGCAGAGTTATAAGTGATAACTCTCATCCACAGATATATTGAGGGAAGTCAACGAAGAGGATTTGAAAGCAAGGCAGAATTGCAGGAAACAGATTTCAGGAGGTAGATTCGAATCGCCTTTAAGGCACATGAAAAGCGGCAAAACTTCGACAATGATGCCCTTGGCCAAAAAGTGCGTATGCGTTGTTTCCTGAATATATTCAGGAAAAAACGTATACCCCCTTTTTGGCCAACCAAGCAACCTGGAAAGGCAAATCAGCGCTACAAAGAAGTCTCGCTTCCCATGGGTCAAAAGGGCCATGCTGCAAAAAGTGTCAAAACCAGAAATGCAGGACAGGCCATGGAGAAATGGCAGCCTTGCTACGCTGATGGGCGGGATGTAAATTGCCAACAGCCACTCTGGAGAAGTGTACGGTGTGTCCTAAAACATCGAAAAAACACAGCTTAGTGAGCATAGGGCACATCCACTCATGGGCGTATAAATTGGGAAAACTAAAAATCAGCAAGACACAGGCACCCCAAAGTTTGGGGCTGCTCTGTTGACAAGAACCTCCACTTCATGACACCTTAAATATCCCAGGAAAGAGAAAAATGGATAAAAAAGTTGTGGTCCTTATGTACAATGGAATATCACTCAGACATGAAATCAATGTCATAAGGCTAGTAGAAGCAAGATGAGTGGACTTAGGTACGACGATTCTAAGTGAAATAAGTCACACAGAAAAAGACACTTATCATAAGCTATCACTTATAGAGGGAATGTAAAAACCGCTACACTTGAACTGAATTACAAAACAGAACAGAGTCACACGTTTAGAAAACACACTATGGCTGCTTAACGGGAAAGGTGAGGTGGGGTGATGCATAAAACAAGGGTTTCAAATTCGCTCACATACCGTTCCATACACCCAATATGTAATAGACAAGACCTACTCCTTGCTCCGTGAACTGGACTCAACACCCCCTATTCACCGCACAAGAATATATGTGACTAGTAACAATCTTAAAACCTATGTATTGATATCTGTCTGGAAGTGAGTCAAGTGGGTGTAAATCCGCATAAACACAGCCGTGCAAAGCAGCTAAACCCCATTAAAAAAATAAATTACTTTTAAAAACCCGTAAAACAAAGACAGTGAAAGAGAGAGAAATTCTTACAAAATTCGTTCAGGGGCTGTGATGTCACCTGGATTGACCATATCTAGACCCACAGCTGGATGAGACATAAGGGTGGACACTCTTGGGGCTGAAAGGTTGGGTGAGGTTGGGTGAGCAAACGCAGACCCTTTAAAGTAATACTGCGTGATACCCATTCCATGGGTCCCAAATCTCCAGGTTCAAGGGCATCTTCCTACATCGAAAACATGCATGAGAAACTCAGAAGATGGTACACCGTGTGATTTTGAAAGGTTTCTAAAACACACCCCATTTCTCATCTCCTTGTGCTCGGGTTCGCCTTTCCAGCTACTTTACTAGCAATCAATTTACTTGGAGAATCAGCACCTTTAACCTCCTGTTCCCTACAGGTTGCAATTTGTCCTGAGGATGAACGGGAAGAGGGGCAACCAATGAGAGACTAGATCTAGGTGTTGGGACAGGCACAGGTCACTCTATTTTCCCATCAGGAAGAAGAATTAATCACAGGCTCAGCCTGCCGCCCAGAAGCACAATAGGGCCTGAGGCAATCCCGCGCTTTTGCGGCCAGCTCCCAAAAAAGCGAGTTGAAAAATGGAGCTGAGGGACACTGCAATTCACAAACCCGCAGAGTTATAAATGATATCTCTCATCCACAGATATATTGAGGGAAGGCAACGAAGAGGATTTGAAAGCAAGGCAGAATTGCAGGAAACAGATTTCAGGAGGTAGATTCGAATCGCCTGTAAAGCACATGAAAAGCGGCAAAACGTCGACAATGATGCCCTTGGCCAAGAAGGGCGTATGCGTTTTTTTCCTGAATATATTCAGGAAAAAACGCATACGCCCTTTTTGGCCAACCAAGCAACCTTGAAAGGCAAATCAGCGCTACAAAGAAGTCTCGCTTCCCATCGGTCAAAAGGGCCATGCTGCATAAAGTGTCAAAACCAGAAATGCAGGACAGGCCATGGAGAAATGGCAGCCTTGCTACGCTGATGAGCGGGATGTAAGTTGCCAACAGCCACTCTGGAGAAGTGTACGGTGTGTCCTGAAACATCGAAAAAACACAGCTTAGGGAGCATAGGGCACGTCCACTCATGGGCGTATAAATTGGGAAAACTAAAAATCAGCAAGACACAGGCACCCCAAAGTTTAGGGCTGCTCTGTTGACAAGAACCTCCACTTCATGACACCTTAAATATCCCAGGAAAGAGAAAAATGGATAAAGAAGTTGTGGTACTTATGTACAATGCAATATCACTCAGACATGAAATCAATGTCATAAGGCTAGTAGAAGCAAGATGAGTGGACTTAGGTACGACGATTCTAAGTGAAATAAGTCACACAGAAAAAGACACTTATCATAAGCTATCACTTATAGAGGGAATGTAAATACCGCTACACTTGAACTGAATTACAGAACAGAACAGAATCACACGTTTAGAAAACACACTATGGCTGCTTAACGGGAAAGGTGAGGTGGGGTGATGCATAAAACAAGGGTTTCAAATTCGCTCAGATACCGTTCCATACACCCAATATGTAATAGACAAGACCTACTCCTTGCTCAGTGAACTGGACTCAACACGCCCTATTCACCGCACAAGAATATATGTGACTAGTAACAATCTTAAAACCTATGTATTGATATCTGTCTGGAAGTGAGTCAAGTGGGTGTAAAGCCGCATAAACACAGCCGTGAAAAGCAGCTAAACCCCATTATAAAAATAAATTACTTTTAAAAACCCGTAAAACAAAGACAGTGAAAGAGAGAGAAATTCTTACAAAATTCGTTCAGGGGCTGTGATGCAACCTGGATTGACCATATCTAGACCCACAGCTGGATGAGACATAAGGGTGGACACTCTGGAGGCTGAGAGGTTGGGTGAGGTTGGGTGAGCAAACGCAGACCCTTTAAAGTAATACTGCATGGTACCCATCCCATGGGTCCCAAATCTCCAGGTTCAAGGGCATCTTCCTACATCGAAAACTTGCATGAGGAACCCAGAAGAAGGTACACCGTGTGATTTTGAAAGGTTTCTAAAACGCACCTCATTTCTCATCTCCTTGTGCTCGGGTTCGCCATTCCAGCTACTTCACTAGCAATCTCCCTACTTGGAGAATCAGCACCTTTAACCTCCTGTTCTGTACAGGTTGCAATTTGTCCTGAGGATGAACGGGAAGAGGGGCAACCAATGAGAGACTAGATCTAGGTGTTGGGACAGGCACAGGTCACTCTATTTTCCCATTAGGAAAAAGAATTAACCACAGGCTCAGCCTGCCGCCGGGAACCAGAATAGGGCCTGAGGCAATCCCGTGCTTTTGCGGCCAGCTCCCAAACAAGACAGTTGAAAAATGGAGCTCAGGGGCACTGCCATTCACAAACCTGCTGAGTTATAAATGATAACTCTCGTCCACAAATATATTGAGGGAAGGTAACAAAGAGGATTTGAAAGCAAGGCAGAATTGCAGGAAACAGGTTTCAGGAGGTAGATTCGAATCGCCTTTAAAGCACATGAAAAGCGGCAAAACGTCGACAATGATGCCCTTGGCCAAAAAGGGCGTATGCGTTTTTTCCTGATTATATTCAGGAAAAAACGCATACGCCCTTTTTGGCCAACCAAGCAACCTGGAAAGACAAATCAGTGCTACAAAGAAGTCTCGCTTCCCATCGGTCAAAAGGGTCATGCTGCAAAAAGTTTCAAAACCAGAAATGCAGGACAGGCCATGGAGAAATGGCAGCCTTGCTACGCTGATGGGCGGGATGTTAATTGCCAACAGCCACTCTGGAGAAGTGTACGGTGTGTCCTGAAACATCGAAAAAACACAGCTTAGGGAGCATAGGGCACGTCCACTCATGGGCTTATAAATTGGGAAAACTAAAAATCAGCAAGACACAGGCACCCCAAAGTTTAGGGCTGCTCTGTTGACAAGAACCTCCACTTCATGACAACTTAAATATCCCAGGAAAGAGAAAAATGGATAAAGAAGTTGTGGTCCTTATGTACAATGGAATATCACTCAGACATGAAATCAATGTCATAAGGCTAGTAGAAGCAAGATGAGTGGACTTAGGTACGACGATTCTAAGTGAAATAAGTCACACAGAAAAAGACACTTATCATAAGCTATCACTTATAGAGGGAATGTAAAAACCGCTACACTTGAACTGAATTACAAAACAGAACAGAGTCACACGTTTAGAAAACACACTATGGCTGCTTAACGGGAAAGGTGAGGTGGGGTGATGCATAAAACAAGGGTTTCAAATTCGCTCAGATACCGTTCCATACACCCAATATGTAATAGACAAGACCTACTCCTTGCTCCGTGAACTGGACTCAACACCCCCTATTCACCGCACAAGAATATATGTGACTAGTAAGAATCTTAAAACCTATGTATTGATATCTGTCTGAAAGTGAGTCAAGTGGGTGTAAAGCCGCATAAACACAGCCGTGAAAAGCAGCTAAACCCCATTATAAAAATAAATTACTTTTAAAAACCCGTAAAACAAAGACAGTGAAAGAGAGAGAAATTCTTACAAAATTCGTTCAGAGGCTGTGATGCAACCTGGATTGACCATATCTACACGCACAGCTGGATGAGACATAAGGGTGGACACTCTTGGGGCTGAAAGGTAGGGTTAGGTTGGGTGAGCAAACGCAGACCCTTCAAAGTAATACTGCGTGGTACCCATCCCATGGGTCCCAAGTCTCCAGGTTCAAGGGCATCTTCCTACATCGAAAACATGCATGAGAATCTCAGAAGATGGTACACCGTGTGATTTTGAAAGGTTTCTAAAACGCACATCATTTCTCATCTCCTTGTGCTCGGGTTCGCCATTCCAGCTACTTTACTAGCAATCTCCCTACTTGGAGAATCAGCACCTTTAACCTCCTGTTCCCTACAGGTTGCAATTTGTCCTGAGGATGAACGGGAAGAGGGGGAACCAATGAGAGACTAGATCTAGCTGTTGGGACAGGCACAGGTCTCTCTATTTTCCCATCAGGAAGAAGAATTAACCACAGGCTCAGCCTGCTGCCAGGAACCAAAATAGGGCCTGAGGCAATCCCGTTCTTTTGCGGCCAGCTCTCAAAAAAGACAGTTGAAAAATGGAGCTCAGGGACACTGCAATTCACAAACCAGCAAAGTTATAAGTGATAACTCTCATCCACAGATATATTGAGGGAAGGCAACGAAGAGGATTTGAAAGAAAGGCAGAATTGCAGGAAACAGATTTCAGGAGGTAGATTCGAATCGCCTTTAAAGCACATGAAAAGCGGCAAAACGTCGAAAATGATGCCCTTGGCCAAAAAGGGCGTATGCGTTTTTTCCTGAATATATTCAGGAAAAAACGCATACGCCCTTTTTGGCCAACCAAGCAACCTGGAAAGGCAAATCAGTGCTACAAAGAAGTCTCGCTTCCCATCGGTCAAAAGGGCCATGCTGCAAAAAGTGTCAAAACCAGAAATGCAGGACAGGATATGGAGAAATGGCAGCCTTGCTACGCTGATGGGCGGGATGTTAATTGCCAACAGCCACTCTGGAGAAGTGTACGGTGTGTCCTGAAACATCGAAAAAACACAGCTTAGGGAGCATAGGGCACGTCCACTCATGGGCTTATAAATTGGGAAAACTAAAAATCAGCAAGACACAGGCACCCCAAAGTTTAGGGCTGCTCTGTTGACAAGAACCTCCACTTCATGACACCTTAAATATCCCAGGAAAGAGAAAAATGGATAAAGAAGTTGTGGTCCTTATGTACAATGCAATATCACTCAGACATGAAATCAATGTCATAAGGCTAGTAGAAGCAAGATGAGTGGACTTAGGTACGACGATTCTAAGTGAAATAAGTCACACAGAAAAAGACACTTATCATAAGCTATCACTTATAGAGGGAATGTAAAAACCGCTACACTTGAACTGAGTTACAGAACAGAACAGAATCACACGTTTAGAAAACACACTATGGCTGCTTAACGGGAAAGGTGAGGTGGGGTGATGCATAAAACAAGGGTTTCAAATTCGCTCAGATACCGTTCCATACACCCAATATGTAATAGACAAGACCTACTCCTTGCTCAGTGAACTGGACTCAACACCCCCTATTCACCGCACAAGAATATATGTGACTAGTAACAATCTTAAAACCTATGTATTGATATCTGTCTGGAAGTGAGTCAAGTGGGTGTAAATCCGCATAAACACAGCCGTGAAAAGCAGCTACACCCCATTATAAAAATAAATTACTTTTAAAAACCCGTAAAACAAAGACAGTGAAAGAGAGAGAAATTCTTACAAAATTCGTTCAGAGGCTGTGATGCAACCTGGATTGACCATATCTACACGCACAGCTGGATGAGACATAAGGGTGGACAGTCTTGGGGCTGAAAGGTTGGGTTAGGTTGGGTGAGCAAACGCTGACCCTTTAAAGTAATACTGTGTGGTACCCATCCCATGGGTCCCAAGTCTCCAGGTTCAAGGGCATCTTCCTACATTGAAAACATGCATGAGAAACTCAGAAGATGGTACACTGTGTGATTTTGAAAGGTTTCTAAAACGCACCTCATTTCTCATCTCCTTGTGCTCGGGTTCGCCATTCCAGCTACTTTACTAGCAATCTCCCTACTTGGAGAATCAGCACCTTTAACCTCCTGTTCCCTACAGGTTGCAATTTGTCCTGAGGATGAACGGGAAGAGGGGCAACCAATGAGAGACTAGATCTAGCTGTTGGGACAGGCACAGGTCACTCTATTTTCCCATCAGGAAGAAGAATTAACCACAGGCTCAGCCTGCTGCCAGGAACCAGAATAGGGCCTGAGGCAATCCCGTGCTTTTGCGGCCAGCTCTCAAAAAAGACAGTTGAAAAATGGAGCTCAGGGACACTGCAATTCACAAACCCGCAGAGTTATAAGTGATAACTCTCATCCACAGATATATTGAGGGAAGTCAACGAAGAGGATTTGAAAGCAAGGCAGAATTGCAGGAAACAGATTTCAGGAGGTAGATTCGAATCGCCTTTAAGGCACATGAAAAGCGGCAAAACTTCGACAATGATGCCCTTGGCCAAAAAGTGCGTATGCGTTGTTTCCTGAATATATTCAGGAAAAAACGTATACCCCCTTTTTGGCCAACCAAGCAACCTGGAAAGGCAAATCAGCGATACAAAGAAGTCTCGCTTCCCATGGGTCAAAAGGGCCATGCTGCAAAAAGTGTCAAAACCAGAAATGCAGGACAGGCCATGGAGAAATGGCAGCCTTGCTACGCTGATGGGCGGGATGTAAATTGCCAACAGCCACTCTGGAGAAGTGTACGGTGTGTCCTGAAACATCGAAAAAACACAGCTTAGTGAGCATAGGGCACATCCACTCATGGGCGTATAAATTGGGAAAACTAAAAATCAGCAAGACACAGGCACCCCAAAGTTTGGGGCTGCTCTGTTGACAAGAACCTCCACTTCATGACACCTTAAATATCCCAGGAAAGAGAAAAATGGATAAAAAAGTTGTGGTCCTTATGTACAATGGAATATCACTCAGACATGAAATCAATGTCATAAGGCTAGTAGAAGCAAGATGAGTGGACTTAGGTACGACGATTCTAAGTGAAATAAGTCACACAGAAAAAGACACTTATCATAAGCTATCACTTATAGAGGGAATGTAAAAACCGCTACACTTGAACTGAATTACAAAACAGAACAGAGTCACACGTTTAGAAAACACACTATGGCTGCTTAACGGGAAAGGTGATGTGGGGTGATGCATAAAACAAGGGTTTCAAATTCGCTCACATACCGTTCCATACACCCAATATGTAATAGACAAGACCTACTCCTTGCTCCGTGAACTGGACTCAACACCCCCTATTCACCGCACAAGAATATATGTGACTAGTAACAATCTTAAAACCTATGTATTGATATCTGTCTGGAAGTGAGTCAAGTGGGTGTAAATCCGCATAAACACAGCCGTGCAAAGCAGCTAAACCCCATTAAAAAAATAAATTACTTTTAAAAACCCGTAAAACAAAGACAGTGAAAGAGAGAGAAATTCTTACAAAATTCGTTCAGGGGCTGTGATGTCACCTGGATTGACCATATCTAGACCCACAGCTGGATGAGACATAAGGGTGGACACTCTTGGGGCTGAAAGGTTGGGTGAGGTTGGGTGAGCAAACGCAGACCCTTTAAAGTAATACTGCGTGATACCCATTCCATGGGTCCCAAATCTCCAGGTTCAAGGGCATCTTCCTACATCGAAAACATGCATGAGAAACTCAGAAGATGGTACACCGTGTGATTTTGAAAGGTTTCTAAAACACACACCATTTCTCATCTCCTTGTGCTCGGGTTCGCCTTTCCAGCTACTTTACTAGCAATCAATTTACTTGGAGAATCAGCACCTTTAACCTCCTGTTCCCTACAGGTTGCAATTTGTCCTGAGGATGAACGGGAAGAGGGGCAACCAATGAGAGACTATATCTAGGTGTTGGGACAGGCACAGGTCACTCTATTTTCCCATCAGGAAGAAGAATTAATCACAGGCTCAGCCTGCCGCCCAGAAGCACAATAGGGCCTGAGGCAATCCCGCGCTTTTGCGGCCAGCTCCCAAAAAAGCGAGTTGAAAAATGGAGCTGAGGGACACTGCAATTCACAAACCCGCAGAGTTATAAATGATATCTCTCATCCACAGATATATTGAGGGAAGGCAACGAAGAGGATTTGAAAGCAAGGCAGAATTGCAGGAAACAGATTTCAGGAGGTAGATTCGAATCGCCTGTAAAGCACATGAAAAGCGGCAAAACGTCGACAATGATGCCCTTGGCCAAGAAGGGCGTATGCGTTTTTTCCTGAATATATTCAGGAAAAAACGCATACGCCCTTTTTGGCCAACCAAGCAACCTTGAAAGGCAAATCAGCGCTACAAAGAAGTCTCGCTTCCCATCGGTCAAAAGGGCCATGCTGCAAAAAGTGTCAAAACCAGAAATGCAGGACAGGCCATGGAGCAATGGCAGCCTTGCTACGCTGATGAGCGGGATGTAAGTTGCCAACAGCCACTCTGGAGAAGTGTACGGTGTGTCCTGAAACATCGAAAAAACACAGCTTAGGGAGCATAGGGCACGTCCACTCATGGGCGTATAAATTGGGAAAACTAAAAATCAGCAAGACACAGGCACCCCAAAGTTTAGGGCTGCTCTGTTGACAAGAACCTCCACTTCATGACACCTTAAATATCCCAGGAAAGAGAAAAATGGATAAAGAAGTTGTGGTCCTTATGTACAATGCAATATCACTCAGACATGAAATCAATGTCATAAGGCTAGTAGAAGCAAGATGAGTGGACTTAGGTACGACGATTCTAAGTGAAATAAGTCACACAGAAAAAGACACTTATCATAAGCTATCACTTATAGAGGGAATGTAAAAACCGCTACACTTGAACTGAGTTACAGAACAGAACAGAATCACACGTTTAGAAAACACACTATGGCTGCTTAACGGGAAAGGTGAGGTGGGGTGATGCATAAAACAAGGGTTTCAAATTCGCTCAGATACCGTTCCATACACCCAATATGTAATAGACAAGACCTACTCCTTGCTCAGTGAACTGGACTCAACACCCCCTATTCACCGCACAAGAATATATGTGACTAGTAACAATCTTAAAACCTATGTATTGATATCTGTCTGGAAGTGAGTCAAGTGGGTGTAAATCCGCATAAACACAGCCGTGAAAAGCAGCTAAACCCCATTATAAAAATAAATTACTTTTAAAAACCCGTAAAACAAAGACAGTGAAAGAGAGAGAAATTCTTACAAAATTCGTTCAGAGGCTGTGATGCAACCTGGATTGACCATATCTACACGCACAGCTGGATGAGACATAAGGGTGGACAGTCTTGGGGCTGAAAGGTTGGGTTAGGTTGGGTGAGCAAACGCAGACCCTTTAAAGTAATACTGTGTGGTACCCATCCCATGGGTCCCAAGTCTCCAGGTTCAAGGGCATCTTCCTACATTGAAAACATGCATGAGAAACTCAGAAGATGGTACACTGTGTGATTTTGAAAGGTTTCTAAAACGCACCTCATTTCTCATCTCCTTGTGCTCGGGTTCGCCATTCCAGCTACTTTACTAGCAATCTCCCTACTTGGAGAATCAGCACCTTTAACCTCCTGTTCCCTACAGGTTGCAATTTGTCCTGAGGATGAACGGGAAGAGGGGCAACCAATGAGAGACTAGATCTAGCTGTTGGGACAGGCACAGGTCACTCTATTTTCCCATCAGGAAGAAGAATTAACCACAGGCTCAGCCTGCTGCCAGGAACCAGAATAGGGCCTGAGGCAATCCCGTGCTTTTGCGGCCAGCTCTCAAAAAAGACAGTTGAAAAATGGAGCTCAGGGACACTGCAATTCACAAACCCGCAGAGTTATAAGTGATAACTCTCATCCACAGATATATTGAGGGAAGTCAACGAAGAGGATTTGAAAGCAAGGCAGAATTGCAGGAAACAGATTTCAGGAGGTAGATTCGAATCGCCTTTAAGGCACATGAAAAGCGGCAAAACTTCGACAATGATGCCCTTGGCCAAAAAGTGCGTATGCGTTGTTTCCTGAATATATTCAGGAAAAAACGTATACCCCCTTTTTGGCCAACCAAGCAACCTGGAAAGGCAAATCAGCGCTACAAAGAAGTCTCGCTTCCCATGGGTCAAAAGGGCCATGCTGCAAAAAGTGTCAAAACCAGAAATGCAGGACAGGCCATGGAGAAATGGCAGCCTTGCTACGCTGATGGGCGGGATGTAAATTGCCAACAGCCACTCTGGAGAAGTGTACGGTGTGTCCTGAAACATCGAAAAAACACAGCTTAGTGAGCATAGGGCACATCCACTCATGGGCGTATAAATTGGGAAAACTAAAAATCAGCAAGACACAGGCACCCCAAAGTTTGGGGCTGCTCTGTTGACAAGAACCTCCACTTCATGACACCTTAAATATCCCAGGAAAGAGAAAAATGGATAAAAAAGTTGTGGTCCTTATGTACAATGGAATATCACTCAGACATGAAATCAATGTCATAAGGCTAGTAGAAGCAAGATGAGTGGACTTAGGTACGACGATTCTAAGTGAAATAAGTCACACAGAAAAAGACACTTATCATAAGCTATCACTTATAGAGGGAATGTAAAAACCGCTACACTTGAACTGAATTACAAAACAGAACAGAGTCACACGTTTAGAAAACACACTATGGCTGCTTAACGGGAAAGGTGATGTGGGGTGATGCATAAAACAAGGGTTTCAAATTCGCTCACATACCGTTCCATACACCCAATATGTAATAGACAAGACCTACTCCTTGCTCCGTGAACTGGACTCAACACCCCCTATTCACCGCACAAGAATATATGTGACTAGTAACAATCTTAAAACCTATGTATTGATATCTGTCTGGAAGTGAGTCAAGTGGGTGTAAATCCGCATAAACACAGCCGTGCAAAGCAGCTAAACCCCATTAAAAAAATAAATTACTTTTAAAAACCCGTAAAACAAAGACAGTGAAAGAGAGAGAAATTCTTACAAAATTCGTTCAGGGGCTGTGATGTCACCTGGATTGACCATATCTAGACCCACAGCTGGATGAGACATAAGGGTGGACACTCTTGGGGCTGAAAGGTTGGGTGAGGTTGGGTGAGCAAACGCAGACCCTTTAAAGTAATACTGCGTGATACCCATTCCATGGGTCCCAAATCTCCAGGTTCAAGGGCATCTTCCTACATCGAAAACATGCATGAGAAACTCAGAAGATGGTACACCGTGTGATTTTGAAAGGTTTCTAAAACACACACCATTTCTCATCTCCTTGTGCTCGGGTTCGCCTTTCCAGCTACTTTACTAGCAATCAATTTACTTGGAGAATCAGCACCTTTAACCTCCTGTTCCCTACAGGTTGCAATTTGTCCTGAGGATGAACGGGAAGAGGGGCAACCAATGAGAGACTATATCTAGGTGTTGGGACAGGCACAGGTCACTCTATTTTCCCATCAGGAAGAAGAATTAATCACAGGCTCAGCCTGCCGCCCAGAAGCACAATAGGGCCTGAGGCAATCCCGCGCTTTTGCGGCCAGCTCCCAAAAAAGCGAGTTGAAAAATGGAGCTGAGGGACACTGCAATTCACAAACCCGCAGAGTTATAAATGATATCTCTCATCCACAGATATATTGAGGGAAGGCAACGAAGAGGATTTGAAAGCAAGGCAGAATTGCAGGAAACAGATTTCAGGAGGTAGATTCGAATCGCCTGTAAAGCACATGAAAAGCGGCAAAACGTCGACAATGATGCCCTTGGCCAAGAAGGGCGTATGCGTTTTTTCCTGAATATATTCAGGAAAAAACGCATACGCCCTTTTTGGCCAACCAAGCAACCTTGAAAGGCAAATCAGCGCTACAAAGAAGTCTCGCTTCCCATCGGTCAAAAGGGCCATGCTGCAAAAAGTGTCAAAACCAGAAATGCAGGACAGGCCATGGAGCAATGGCAGCCTTGCTACGCTGATGAGCGGGATGTAAGTTGCCAACAGCCACTCTGGAGAAGTGTACGGTGTGTCCTGAAACATCGAAAAAACACAGCTTAGGGAGCATAGGGCACGTCCACTCATGGGCGTATAAATTGGGAAAACTAAAAATCAGCAAGACACAGGCACCCCAAAGTTTAGGGCTGCTCTGTTGACAAGAACCTCCACTTCATGACACCTTAAATATCCCAGGAAAGAGAAAAATGGATAAAGAAGTTGTGGTACTTATGTACAATGCAATATCACTCAGACATGAAATCAATGTCATAAGGCTAGTAGAAGCAAGATGAGTGGACTTAGGTACGACGATTCTAAGTGAAATAAGTCACACAGAAAAAGACACTTATCATAAGCTATCACTTATAGAGGGAATGTAAATACCGCTACACTTGAACTGAATTACAGAACAGAACAGAATCACACGTTTAGAAAACACACTATGGCTGCTTAACGGGAAAGGTGAGGTGGGGTGATGCATAAAACAAGGGGTTCAAATTCGCTCAGATACCGTTCCATACACCCAATATGTAATAGACAAGACCTACTCCTTGCTCAGTGAACTGGACTCAACACGCCCTATTCACCGCACAAGAATATATGTGACTAGTAACAATCTTAAAACCTATGTATTGATATCTGTCTGGAAGTGAGTCAAGTGGGTGTAAAGCCGCATAAACACAGCCGTGAAAAGCAGCTAAACCCCATTATAAAAATAAATTACTTTTAAAAACCCGTAAAACAAAGACAGTGAAAGAGAGAGAAATTCTTACAAAATTCGTTCAGGGGCTGTGATGCAACCTGGATTGACCATATCTAGACCCACAGCTGGATGAGACATAAGGGTGGACACTCTGGAGGCTGAGAGGTTGGGTGAGGTTGGGTGAGCAAACGCAGACCCTTTAAAGTAATACTGCATGGTACCCATCCCATGGGTCCCAAATCTCCAGGTTCAAGGGCATCTTCCTACATCGAAAACTTGCATGAGGAACCCAGAAGAAGGTACACCGTGTGATTTTGAAAGGTTTCTAAAACGCACCTCATTTCTCATCTCCTTGTGCTCGGGTTCGCCATTCCAGCTACTTCACTAGCAATCTCCCTACTTGGAGAATCAGCACCTTTAACCTCCTGTTCTGTACAGGTTGCAATTTGTCCTGAGGATGAACGGGAAGAGGGGCAACCAATGAGAGACTAGATCTAGGTGTTGGGACAGGCACAGGTCACTCTATTTTCCCATTAGGAAAAAGAATTAACCACAGGCTCAGCCTGCCGCCGGGAACCAGAATAGGGCCTGAGGCAATCCCGTGCTTTTGCGGCCAGCTCCCAAACAAGACAGTTGAAAAATGGAGCTCAGGGGCACTGCCATTCACAAACCTGCTGAGTTATAAATGATAACTCTCGTCCACAAATATATTGAGGGAAGGTAACAAAGAGGATTTGAAAGCAAGGCAGAATTGCAGGAAACAGGTTTCAGGAGGTAGATTCGAATCGCCTTTAAAGCACATGAAAAGCGGCAAAACGTCGACAATGATGCCCTTGGCCAAAAAGGGCGTATGCGTTTTTTCCTGATTATATTCAGGAAAAAACGCATACGCCCTTTTTGGCCAACCAAGCAACCTGGAAAGACAAATCAGTGCTACAAAGAAGTCTCGCTTCCCATCGGTCAAAAGGGTCATGCTGCAAAAAGTTTCAAAACCAGAAATGCAGGACAGGCCATGGAGAAATGGCAGCCTTGCTACGCTGATGGGCGGGATGTTAATTGCCAACAGCCACTCTGGAGAAGTGTACGGTGTGTCCTGAAACATCGAAAAAACACAGCTTAGGGAGCATAGGGCACGTCCACTCATGGGCTTATAAATTGGGAAAACTAAAAATCAGCAAGACACAGGCACCCCAAAGTTTACGGCTGCTCTGTTGACAAGAACCTCCACTTCATGACAACTTAAATATCCCAGGAAAGAGAAAAATGGATAAAGAAGTTGTGGTCCTTATGTACAATGCAATATCACTCAGACATGAAATCAATGTCATAAGGCTAGTAGAAGCAAGATGAGTGGACTTAGGTACGACGATTCTAAGTGAAATAAGTCACACAGAAAAAGACACTTATCATAAGCTATCACTTATAGAGGGAATGTAAAAACCGCTACACTTGAACTGAATTACAAAACAGAACAGAGTCACACGTTTAGAAAACACACTATGGCTGCTTAACGGGAAAGGTGAGGTGGGGTGATGCATAAAACAAGGGTTTCAAATTCGCTCAGATACCGTTCCATACACCCAATATGTAATAGACAAGACCTACTCCTTGCTCCGTGAACTGGACTCAACACCCCCTATTCACCGCACAAGAATATATGTGACTAGTAAGAATCTTAAAACCTATGTATTGATATCTGTCTGAAAGTGAGTCAAGTGGGTGTAAAGCCGCATAAACACAGCCGTGAAAAGCAGCTAAACCCCATTATAAAAATAAATTACTTTTAAAAACCCGTAAAACAAAGACAGTGAAAAAGAGAGAAATTCTTACAAAATTCGTTCAGAGGCTGTGATGCAACCTGGATTGACCATATCTACACGCACAGCTGGATGAGACATAAGGGTGGACACTCTTGGGGCTGAAAGGTAGGGTTAGGTTGGGTGAGCAAACGCAGACCCTTCAAAGTAATACTGCGTGGTACCCATCCCATGGGTCCCAAGTCTCCAGGTTCAAGGGCATCTTCCTACATCGAAAACATGCATGAGAATCTCAGAAGATGGTACACCGTGTGATTTTGAAAGGTTTCTAAAACGCACATCATTTCTCATCTCCTTGTGCTCGGGTTCGCCATTCCAGCTACTTTACTAGCAATCTCCCTACTTGGAGAATCAGCACCTTTAACCTCCTGTTCCCTACAGGTTGCAATTTGTCCTGAGGATGAACGGGAAGAGGGGGAACCAATGAGAGACTAGATCTAGCTGTTGGGACAGGCACAGGTCTCTCTATTTTCCCATCAGGAAGAAGAATTAACCACAGGCTCAGCCTGCTGCCAGGAACCAAAATAGGGCCTGAGGCAATCCCGTTCTTTTGCGGCCAGCTCTCAAAAAAGACAGTTGAAAAATGGAGCTCAGGGACACTGCAATTCACAAACCAGCAAAGTTATAAGTGATAACTCTCATCCACAGATATATTGAGGGAAGGCAACGAAGAGGATTTGAAAGAAAGGCAGAATTGCAGGAAACAGATTTCAGGAGGTAGATTCGAATCGCCTTTAAAGCACATGAAAAGCGGCAAAACGTCGACAATGATGCCCTTGGCCAAAAAGGGCGTATGCGTTTTTTCCTGAATATATTCAGGAAAAAACGCATACGCCCTTTTTGGCCAACCAAGCAACCTGGAAAGGCAAATCAGTGCTACAAAGAAGTCTCGCTTCCCATCGGTCAAAAGGGCCATGCTGCAAAAAGTGTCAAAACCAGAAATGCAGGACAGGACATGGAGAAATGGCAGCCTTGCTACGCTGATGGGCGGGATGTTAATTGCCAACAGCCACTCTGGAGAAGTGTACGGTGTGTCCTGAAACATCGAAAAAACACAGCTTAGGGAGCATAGGGCACGTCCACTCATGGGCTTATAAATTGGGAAAACTAAAAATCAGCAAGACACAGGCACCCCAAAGTTTAGGGCTGCTCTGTTGACAAGAACCTCCACTTCATGACACCTTAAATATCCCAGGAAAGAGAAAAATGGATAAAGAAGTTGTGGTCCTTATGTACAATGCAATATCACTCAGACATGAAATCAATGTCATAAGGCTAGTAGAAGCAAGATGAGTGGACTTAGGTACGACGATTCTAAGTGAAATAAGTCACACAGAAAAAGACACTTATCATAAGCTATCACTTATAGAGGGAATGTAAAAACCGCTACACTTGAACTGAGTTACAGAACAGAACAGAATCACACGTTTAGAAAACACACTATGGCTGCTTAACGGGAAAGGTGAGGTGGGGTGATGCATAAAACAAGGGTTTCAAATTCGCTCAGATACCGTTCCATACACCCAATATGTAATAGACAAGACCTACTCCTTGCTCAGTGAACTGGACTCAACACCCCCTATTCACCGCACAAGAATATATGTGACTAGTAACAATCTTAAAACCTATGTATTGATATCTGTCTGGAAGTGAGTCAAGTGGGTGTAAATCCGCATAAACACAGCCGTGAAAAGCAGCTAAACCCCATTATAAAAATAAATTACTTTTAAAAACCCGTAAAACAAAGACAGTGAAAGAGAGAGAAATTCTTACAAAATTCGTTCAGAGGCTGTGATGCAACCTGGATTGACCATATCTACACGCACAGCTGGATGAGACATAAGGGTGGACAGTCTTGGGGCTGAAAGGTTGGGTTAGGTTGGGTGAGCAAACGCAGACCCTTTAAAGTAATACTGTGTGGTACCCATCCCATCGGTCCCAAGTCTCCAGGTTCAAGGGCATCTTCCTACATTGAAAACATGCATGAGAAACTCAGAAGATGGTACACTGTGTGATTTTGAAAGGTTTCTAAAACGCACCTCATTTCTCATCTCCTTGTGCTCGGGTTCGCCATTCCAGCTACTTTACTAGCAATCTCCCTACTTGGAGAATCAGCACCTTTAACCTCCTGTTCCCTACAGGTTGCAATTTGTCCTGAGGATGAACGGGAAGAGGGGCAACCAATGAGAGACTAGATCTAGCTGTTGGGACAGGCACAGGTCACTCTATTTTCCCATCAGGAAGAAGAATTAACCACAGGCTCAGCCTGCTGCCAGGAACCAGAATAGGGCCTGAGGCAATCCCGTGCTTTTGCGGCCAGCTCTCAAAAAAGACAGTTGAAAAATGGAGCTCAGGGACACTGCAATTCACAAACCCGCAGAGTTATAAGTGATAACTCTCATCCACAGATATATTGAGGGAAGTCAACGAAGAGGATTTGAAAGCAAGGCAGAATTGCAGGAAACAGATTTCAGGAGGTAGATTCGAATCGCCTTTAAGGCACATGAAAAGCGGCAAAACGTCGACAATGATGCCCTTGGCCAAAAAGTGCGTATGCGTTGTTTCCTGAATATATTCAGGAAAAAACGTATACCCCCTTTTTGGCCAACCAAGCAACCTGGAAAGGCAAATCAGCGCTACAAAGAAGTCTCGCTTCCCATGGGTCAAAAGGGCCATGCTGCAAAAAGTGTCAAAACCAGAAATGCAGGACAGGCCATGGAGAAATGGCAGCCTTGCTACGCTGATGGGCGGGATGTAAATTGCCAACAGCCACTCTGGAGAAGTGTACGGTGTGTCCTGAAACATCGAAAAAACACAGCTTAGTGAGCATAGGGCACATCCACTCATGGGCGTATAAATTGGGAAAACTAAAAATCAGCAAGACACAGGCACCCCAAAGTTTGGGGCTGCTCTGTTGACAAGAACCTCCACTTCATGACACCTTAAATATCCCAGGAAAGAGAAAAATGGATAAAAAAAGTTGTGGTCCTTATGTACAATGGAATATCACTCAGACATGAAATCAATGTCATAAGGCTAGTAGAAGCAAGATGAGTGGACTTAGGTACGACGATTCTAAGTGAAATAAGTCACACAGAAAAAGACACTTATCATAAGCTATCACTTATAGAGGGAATGTAAAAACCGCTACACTTGAACTGAATTACAAAACAGAACAGAGTCACACGTTTAGAAAACACACTATGGCTGCTTAACGGGAAAGGTGAGGTGGGGTGATGCATAAAACAAGGGTTTCAAATTCGCTCACATACCGTTCCATACACCCAATATGTAATAGACAAGACCTACTCCTTGCTCCGTGAACTGGACTCAACACCCCCTATTCACCGCACAAGAATATATGTGACTAGTAACAATCTTAAAACCTATGTATTGATATCTGTCTGGAAGTGAGTCAAGTGGGTGTAAATCCGCATAAACACAGCCGTGCAAAGCAGCTAAACCCCATTAAAAAAATAAATTACTTTTAAAAACCCGTAAAACAAAGACAGTGAAAGAGAGAGAAATTCTTACAAAATTCGTTCAGGGGCTGTGATGCCACCTGGATTGACCATATCTAGACCCACAGCTGGATGAGACATAAGGGTGGACACTCTTGGGGCTGAAAGGTTGGGTGAGGTTGGGTGAGCAAACGCAGACCCTTTAAAGTAATACTGCGTGATACCCATTCCATGGGTCCCAAATCTCCAGGTTCAAGGGCATCTTCCTACATCGAAAACATGCATGAGAAACTCAGAAGATGGTACACCGTGTGATTTTGAAAGGTTTCTAAAACACACCCCATTTCTCATCTCCTTGTGCTCGGGTTCGCCTTTCCAGCTACTTTACTAGCAATCAATTTACTTGGAGAATCAGCACCTTTAACCTCCTGTTCCCTACATGTTGCAATTTGTCCTGAGGATGAACGGGAAGAGGGGCAACCAATGAGAGACTATATCTAGCTGTTGGGACAGGCACAGGTCACTCTATTTTCCCATCAGGAAGAAGAATTAATCACAGGCTCAGCCTGCCGCCCAGAAGCACAATAGGGCCTGAGGCAATCCCGCGCTTTTGCGGCCAGCTCCCAAAAAAGCGAGTTGAAAAATGGAGCTGAGGGACACTGCAATTCACAAACCCGCAGAGTTATAAATGATATCTCTCATCCACAGATATATTGAGGGAAGGCAACGAAGAGGATTTGAAAGCAAGGCAGAATTGCAGGAAACAGATTTCAGGAGGTAGATTCGAATCGCCTGTAAAGCACATGAAAAGCGGCAAAACGTCGACAATGATGCCCTTGGCCAAGAAGGGCGTATGCGTTTTTTCCTGAATATATTCAGGAAAAAACGCATACGCCCTTTTTGGCCAACCAAGCAACCTTGAAAGGCAAATCAGCGCTACAAAGAAGTCTCGCTTCCCATCGGTCAAAAGGGCCATGCTGCAAAAAGTGTCAAAACCAGAAATGCAGGACAGGCCATGGAGAAATGGCAGCCTTGTTACGCTGATGAGCGGGATGTAAGTTGCCAACAGCCACTCTGGAGAAGTGTACGGTGTGTCCTGAAACATCGAAAAAACACAGCTTAGGGAGCATAGGGCACGTCCACTCATGGGCGTATAAATTGGGAAAACTAAAAATCAGCAAGACACAGGCACCCCAAAGTTTAGGGCTGCTCTGTTGACAAGAACCTCCACTTCATGACACCTTAAATATCCCAGGAAAGAGAAAAATGGATAAAGAAGTTGTGGTACTTATGTACAATGCAATATCACTCAGACATGAAATCAATGTCATAAGGCTAGTAGAAGCAAGATGAGTGGACTTAGGTACGACGATTCTAAGTGAAATAAGTCACACAGAAAAAGACACTTATCATAAGCTATCACTTATAGAGGGAATGTAAATACCGCTACACTTGAACTGAATTACAGAACAGAACAGAATCACACGTTTAGAAAACACACTATGGCTGCTTAACGGGAAAGGTGAGGTGGGGTGATGCATAAAACAAGGGGTTCAAATTCGCTCACATACCGTTCCATACACCCAATATGTAATAGACAAGACCTACTCCTTGCTCAGTGAACTGGACTCAACACGCCCTATTCACCGCACAAGAATATATGTGACTAGTAACAATCTTAAAACCTATGTATTGATATCTGTCTGGAAGTGAGTCAAGTGGGTGTAAAGCCGCATAAACACAGCCGTGAAAAGCAGCTAAACCCCATTATAAAAATAAATTACTTTTAAAAACCCGTAAAACAAAGACAGTGAAAGAGAGAGAAATTCTTACAAAATTCGTTCAGGGGCTGTGATGCAACCTGGATTGACCATATCTAGACCCACAGCTGGATGAGACATAAGGGTGGACACTCTGGAGGCTGAGAGGTTGGGTGAGGTTGGGTGAGCAAACGCAGACCCTTTAAAGTAATACTGCATGGTACCCATCCCATGGGTCCCAAATCTCCAGGTTCAAGGGCATCTTCCTACATCGAAAACTTGCATGAGGAACCCAGAAGAAGGTACACCGTGTGATTTTGAAAGGTTTCTAAAACGCACCTCATTTCTCATCTCCTTGTGCTCGGGTTCGCCATTCCAGCTACTTCACTAGCAATCTCCCTACTTGGAGAATCAGCACCTTTAACCTCCTGTTCTGTACAGGTTGCAATTTGTCCTGAGGATGAACGGGAAGAGGGGCAACCAATGAGAGACTAGATCTAGGTGTTGGGACAGGCACAGGTCACTCTATTTTCCCATTAGGAAAAAGAATTAACCACAGGCTCAGCCTGCCGCCGGGAACCAGAATAGGGCCTGAGGAAATCCCGTGCTTTTGCGGCCAGCTCCCAAACAAGACAGTTGAAAAATGGAGCTCAGGGGCACTGCCATTCACAAACCTGCTGAGTTATAAATGATAACTCTCGTCCACAAATATATTGAGGGAAGGTAACAAAGAGGATTTGAAAGCAAGGCAGAATTGCAGGAAACAGGTTTCAGGAGGTAGATTCGAATCGCCTTTAAAGCACATGAAAAGCGGCAAAACGTCGACAATGATGCCCTTGGCCAAAAAGGGCGTATGCGTTTTTTCCTGATTATATTCAGGAAAAAACGCATACGCCCTTTTTGGCCAACCAAGCAACCTGGAAAGACAAATCAGTGCTACAAAGAAGTCTCGCTTCCCATCGGTCAAAAGGGTCATGCTGCAAAAAGTTTCAAAACCAGAAATGCAGGACAGGCCATGGAGAAATGGCAGCCTTGCTACGCTGATGGGCGGGATGTTAATTGCCAACAGCCACTCTGGAGAAGTGTACGGTGTGTCCTGAAACATCGAAAAAACACAGCTTAGGGAGCATAGGGCACGTCCACTCATGGGCTTATAAATTGGGAAAACTAAAAATCAGCAAGACACAGGCACCCCAAAGTTTAGGGCTGCTCTGTTGACAAGAACCTCCACTTCATGACACCTTAAATATCCCAGGAAAGAGAAAAATGGATAAAGAAGTTGTGGTCCTTATGTACAATGCAATATCACTCAGACATGAAATCAATGTCATAAGGCTAGTAGAAGCAAGATGAGTGGACTTAGGTACGACGATTCTAAGTGAAATAAGTCACACAGAAAAAGACACTTATCATAAGCTATCACTTATAGAGGGAATGTAAAAACCGCTACACTTGAACTGAATTACAAAACAGAACAGAGTCACACGTTTAGAAAACACACTATGGCTGCTTAACGGGAAAGGTGAGGTGGGGTGATGCATAAAACAAGGGTTTCAAATTCGCTCACATACCGTTCCATACACCCAATATGTAATAGACAAGACCTACTCCTTGCTCCGTGAACTGGACTCAACACCCCCTATTCACCGCACAAGAATATATGTGACTAGTAACAATCTTAAAACCTATGTATTGATATCTGTCTGGAAGTGAGTCAAGTGGGTGTAAATCCGCATAAACACAGCCGTGCAAAGCAGCTAAACCCCATTAAAAAAATAAATTACTTTTAAAAACCCGTAAAACAAAGACAGTGAAAGAGAGAGAAATTCTTACAAAATTCGTTCAGGGGCTGTGATGCCACCTGGATTGACCATATCTAGACCCACAGCTGGATGAGACATAAGGGTGGACACTCTTGGGGCTGAAAGGTTGGGTGAGGTTGGGTGAGCAAACGCAGACCCTTTAAAATAATACTGCGTGATACCCATTCCATGGGTCCCAAATCTCCAGGTTCAAGGGCATCTTCCTACATCGAAAACATGCATGAGAAACTCAGAAGATGGTACACCGTGTGATTTTGAAAGGTTTCTAAAACACACCCCATTTCTCATCTCCTTGTGCTCGGGTTCGCCTTTCCAGCTACTTTACTAGCAATCAATTTACTTGGAGAATCAGCACCTTTAACCTCCTGTTCCCTACAGGTTGCAATTTGTCCTGAGGATGAACGGGAAGAGGGGCAACCAATGAGAGACTATATCTAGGTGTTGGGACAGGCACAGGTCACTCTATTTTCCCATCAGGAAGAAGAATTAATCACAGGCTCAGCCTGCCGCCCAGAAGCACAATAGGGCCTGAGGCAATCCCGCGCTTTTGCGGCCAGCTCCCAAAAAAGCGAGTTGAAAAATGGAGCTGAGGGACACTGCAATTCACAAACCCGCAGAGTTATAAATGATATCTCTCATCCACAGATATATTGAGGGAAGGCAACGAAGAGGATTTGAAAGCAAGGCAGAATTGCAGGAAACAGATTTCAGGAGGTAGATTCGAATCGCCTGTAAAGCACATGAAAAGCGGCAAAACGTCGACAATGATGCCCTTGGCCAAGAAGGGCGTATGCGTTTTTTCCTGAATATATTCAGGAAAAAACGCATACGCCCTTTTTGGCCAACCAAGCAACCTTGAAAGGCAAATCAGCGCTACAAAGAAGTCTCGCTTCCCATCGGTCAAAAGGGCCATGCTGCAAAAAGTGTCAAAACCAGAAATGCAGGACAGGCCATGGAGAAATGGCAGCCTTGCTACGCTGATGAGCGGGATGTAAGTTGCCAACAGCCACTCTGGAGAAGTGTACGGTGTGTCCTGAAACATCGAAAAAACACAGCTTAGGGAGCATAGGGCACGTCCACTCATGGGCGTATAAATTGGGAAAACTAAAAATCAGCAAGACACAGGCACCCCAAAGTTTAGGGCTGCTCTGTTGACAAGAACCTCCACTTCATGACACCTTAAATATCCCAGGAAAGAGAAAAATGGATAAAGAAGTTGTGGTACTTATGTACAATGCAATATCACTCAGACATGAAATCAATGTCATAAGGCTAGTAGAAGCAAGATGAGTGGACTTAGGTACGACGATTCTAAGTGAAATAAGTCACACAGAAAAAGACACTTATCATAAGCTATCACTTATAGAGGGAATGTAAATACCGCTACACTTGAACTGAATTACAGAACAGAACAGAATCACACGTTTAGAAAACACACTATGGCTGCTTAACGGGAAAGGTGAGGTGGGGTGATGCATAAAACAAGGGGTTCAAATTCGCTCAGATACCGTTCCATACACCCAATATGTAATAGACAAGACCTACTCCTTGCTCAGTGAACTGGACTCAACACGCCCTATTCACCGCACAAGAATATATGTGACTAGTAACAATCTTAAAACCTATGTATTGATATCTGTCTGGAAGTGAGTCAAGTGGGTGTAAAGCCGCATAAACACAGCCGTGAAAAGCAGCTAAACCCCATTATAAAAATAAATTACTTTTAAAAACCCGTAAAACAAAGACAGTGAAAGAGAGAGAAATTCTTACAAAATTCGTTCAGGGGCTGTGATGCAACCTGGATTGACCATATCTAGACCCACAGCTGGATGAGACATAAGGGTGGACACTCTGGAGGCTGAGAGGTTGGGTGAGGTTGGGTGAGCAAACGCAGACCCTTTAAAGTAATACTGCATGGTACCCATCCCATGGGTCCCAAATCTCCAGGTTCAAGGGCATCTTCCTACATCGAAAACTTGCATGAGGAACCCAGAAGAAGGTACACCTTGTGATTTTGAAAGGTTTCTAAAACGCACCTCATTTCTCATCTCCTTGTGCTCGGGTTCGCCATTCCAGCTACTTCACTAGCAATCTCCCTACTTGGAGAATCAGCACCTTTAACCTCCTGTTCTGTACAGGTTGCAATTTGTCCTGAGGATGAACGGGAAGAGGGGCAACCAATGAGAGACTAGATCTAGGTGTTGGGACAGGCACAGGTCACTCTATTTTCCCATTAGGAAAAAGAATTAACCACAGGCTCAGCCTGCCGCCGGGAACCAGAATAGGGCCTGAGGCAATCCCGTGCTTTTGCGGCCAGCTCCCAAACAAGACAGTTGAAAAATGGAGCTCAGGGGCACTGCCATTCACAAACCTGCTGAGTTATAAATGATAACTCTCGTCCACAAATATATTGAGGGAAGGTAACAAAGAGGATTTGAAAGCAAGGCAGAATTGCAGGAAACAGGTTTCAGGAGGTAGATTCGAATCGCCTTTAAAGCACATGAAAAGCGGCAAAACGTCGACAATGATGCCCTTGGCCAAAAAGGGCGTATGCGTTTTTTCCTGATTATATTCAGGAAAAAACGCATACGCCCTTTTTGGCCAACCAAGCAACCTGGAAAGACAAATCAGTGCTACAAAGAAGTCTCGCTTCCCATCGGTCAAAAGGGTCATGCTGCAAAAAGTTTCAAAACCAGAAATGCAGGACAGGCCATGGAGAAATGGCAGCCTTGCTACGCTGATGGGCGGGATGTTAATTGCCAACAGCCACTCTGGAGAAGTGTACGGTGTGTCCTGAAACATCGAAAAAACACAGCTTAGGGAGCATAGGGCACGTCCACTCATGGGCTTATAAATTGGGAAAACTAAAAATCAGCAAGACACAGGCACCCCAAAGTTTAGGGCTGCTCTGTTGACAAGAACCTCCACTTCATGACACCTTAAATATCCCAGGAAAGAGAAAAATGGATAAAGAAGTTGTGGTCCTTATGTACAATGCAATATCACTCAGACATGAAATCAATGTCATAAGGCTAGTAGAAGCAAGATGAGTGGACTTAGGTACGACGATTCTAAGTGAAATAAGTCACACAGAAAAAGACACTTATCATAAGCTATCACTTATAGAGGGAATGTAAAAACCGCTACACTTGAACTGAGTTACAGAACAGAACAGAATCACACGTTTAGAAAACACACTATGGCTGCTTAACGGGAAAGGTGAGGTGGGGTGATGCATAAAACAAGGGTTTCAAATTCGCTCAGATACCGTTCCATACACCCAATATGTAATAGACAAGACCTACTCCTTGCTCAGTGAACTGGACTCAACACCCCCTATTCACCGCACAAGAATATATGTGACTAGTAACAATCTTAAAACCTATGTATTGATATCTGTCTGGAAGTGAGTCAAGTGGGTGTAAATCCGCATAAACACAGCCGTGAAAAGCAGCTAAACCCCATTATAAAAATAAATTACTTTTAAAAACCCGTAAAACAAAGACAGTGAAAGAGAGAGAAATTCTTACAAAATTCGTTCAGAGGCTGTGATGCAACCTGGATTGACCATATCTACACGCACAGCTGGATGAGACATAAGGGTGGACAGTCTTGGGGCTGAAAGGTTGGGTTAGGTTGGGTGAGCAAACGCAGACCCTTTAAAGTAATACTGTGTGGTACCCATCCCATGGGTCCCAAGTCTCCAGGTTCAAGGGCATCTTCCTACATTGAAAACATGCATGAGAAACTCAGAAGATGGTACACTGTGTGATTTTGAAAGGTTTCTAAAACGCACCTCATTTCTCATCTCCTTGTGCTCGGGTTCGCCATTCCAGCTACTTTACTAGCAATCTCCCTACTTGGAGAATCAGCACCTTTAACCTCCTGTTCCCTACAGGTTGCAATTTGTCCTGAGGATGAACGGGAAGAGGGGCAACCAATGAGAGACTAGATCTAGCTGTTGGGACAGGCACAGGTCACTCTATTTTCCCATCAGGAAGAAGAATTAACCACAGGCTCAGCCTGCTGCCAGGAACCAGAATAGGGCCTGAGGCAATCCCGTGCTTTTGCGGCCAGCTCTCAAAAAAGACAGTTGAAAAATGGAGCTCAGGGACACTGCAATTCACAAACCCGCAGAGTTATAAGTGATAACTCTCATCCACAGATATATTGAGGGAAGTCAACGAAGAGGATTTGAAAGCAAGGCAGAATTGCAGGAAACAGATTTCAGGAGGTAGATTCGAATCGCCTTTAAGGCACATGAAAAGCGGCAAAACGTCGACAATGATGCCCTTGGCCAAAAAGTGCGTATGCGTTGTTTCCTGAATATATTCAGGAAAAAACGTATACCCCCTTTTTGGCCAACCAAGCAACCTGGAAAGGCAAATCAGCGCTACAAAGAAGTCTCGCTTCCCATGGGTCAAAAGGGCCATGCTGCAAAAAGTGTCAAAACCAGAAATGCAGGACAGGCCATGGAGAAATGGCAGCCTTGCTACGCTGATGGGCGGGATGTAAATTGCCAACAGCCACTCTGGAGAAGTGTACGGTGTGTCCTGAAACATCGAAAAAACACAGCTTAGTGAGCATAGGGCACATCCACTCATGGGCGTATAAATTGGGAAAACTAAAAATCAGCAAGACACAGGCACCCCAAAGTTTGGGGCTGCTCTGTTGACAAGAACCTCCACTTCATGACACCTTAAATATCCCAGGAAAGAGAAAAATGGATAAAAAAGTTGTGGTCCTTATGTACAATGGAATATCACTCAGACATGAAATCAATGTCATAAGGCTAGTAGAAGCAAGATGAGTGGACTTAGGTACGACGATTCTAAGTGAAATAAGTCACACAGAAAAAGACACTTATCATAAGCTATCACTTATAGAGGGAATGTAAAAACCGCTACACTTGAACTGAATTACAAAACAGAACAGAGTCACACGTTTAGAAAACACACTATGGCTGCTTAACGGGAAAGGTGAGGTGGGGTGATGCATAAAACAAGGGTTTCAAATTCGCTCACATACCGTTCCATACACCCAATATGTAATAGACAAGACCTACTCCTTGCTCCGTGAACTGGACTCAACACCCCCTATTCACCGCACAAGAATATATGTGACTA
Source organism: Eschrichtius robustus (assembly GCF_028021215.1). NCBI lineage: Eukaryota > Metazoa > Chordata > Mammalia > Artiodactyla > Eschrichtiidae > Eschrichtius > Eschrichtius robustus. The sequence goes on along the minus strand of NW_027175495.1, from coordinate 2,347,032 downwards.
GTAACAATCTTAAAACCTATGTATTGATATCTGTCTGGAAGTGAGTCAAGTGGGTGTAAATCCGCATAAACACAGCCGTGCAAAGCAGCTAAACCCCATTAAAAAAATAAATTACTTTTAAAAACCCGTAAAACAAAGACAGTGAAAGAGAGAGAAATTCTTACAAAATTCGTTCAGGGGCTGTGATGCCACCTGGATTGACCATATCTAGACCCACAGCTGGATGAGACATAAGGGTGGACACTCTTGGGGCTGAAAGGTTGGGTGAGGTTGGGTGAGCAAACGCAGACCCTTTAAAGTAATACTGCGTGATACCCATTCCATGGGTCCCAAATCTCCAGGTTCAAGGGCATCTTCCTACATCGAAAACATGCATGAGAAACTCAGAAGATGGTACACCGTGTGATTTTGAAAGGTTTCTAAAACACACCCCATTTCTCATCTCCTTGTGCTCGGGTTCGCCTTTCCAGCTACTTTACTAGCAATCAATTTACTTGGAGAATCAGCACCTTTAACCTCCTGTTCCCTACAGGTTGCAATTTGTCCTGAGGATGAACGGGAAGAGGGGCAACCAATGAGAGACTATATCTAGGTGTTGGGACAGGCACAGGTCACTCTATTTTCCCATCAGGAAGAAGAATTAATCACAGGCTCAGCCTGCCGCCCAGAAGCACAATAGGGCCTGAGGCAATCCCGCGCTTTTGCGGCCAGCTCCCAAAAAAGCGAGTTGAAAAATGGAGCTGAGGGACACTGCAATTCACAAACCCGCAGAGTTATAAATGATATCTCTCATCCACAGATATATTGAGGGAAGGCAACGAAGAGGATTTGAAAGCAAGGCAGAATTGCAGGAAACAGATTTCAGGAGGTAGATTCGAATCGCCTGTAAAGCACATGAAAAGCGGCAAAACGTCGACAATGATGCCCTTGGCCAAGAAGGGCGTATGCGTTTTTTCCTGAATATATTCAGGAAAAAACGCATACGCCCTTTTTGGCCAACCAAGCAACCTTGAAAGGCAAATCAGCGCTACAAAGAAGTCTCGCTTCCCATCGGTCAAAAGGGCCATGCTGCAAAAAGTGTCAAAACCAGAAATGCAGGACAGGCCATGGAGAAATGGCAGCCTTGCTACGCTGATGAGCGGGATGTAAGTTGCCAACAGCCACTCTGGAGAAGTGTACGGTGTGTCCTGAAACATCGAAAAAACACAGCTTAGGGAGCATAGGGCACGTCCACTCATGGGCGTATAAATTGGGAAAACTAAAAATCAGCAAGACACAGGCACCCCAAAGTTTAGGGCTGCTCTGTTGACAAGAACCTCCACTTCATGACACCTTAAATATCCCAGGAAAGAGAAAAATGGATAAAGAAGTTGTGGTACTTATGTACAATGCAATATCACTCAGACATGAAATCAATGTCATAAGGCTAGTAGAAGCAAGATGAGTGGACTTAGGTACGACGATTCTAAGTGAAATAAGTCACACAGAAAAAGACACTTATCATAAGCTATCACTTATAGAGGGAATGTAAATACCGCTACACTTGAACTGAATTACAGAACAGAACAGAATCACACGTTTAGAAAACACACTATGGCTGCTTAACGGGAAAGGTGAGGTGGGGTGATGCATAAAACAAGGGGTTCAAATTCGCTCAGATACCGTTCCATACACCCAATATGTAATAGACAAGACCTACTCCTTGCTCAGTGAACTGGACTCAACACGCCCTATTCACCGCACAAGAATATATGTGACTAGTAACAATCTTAAAACCTATGTATTGATATCTGTCTGGAAGTGAGTCAAGTGGGTGTAAAGCCGCATAAACACAGCCGTGAAAAGCAGCTAAACCCCATTATAAAAATAAATTACTTTTAAAAACCCGTAAAACAAAGACAGTGAAAGAGAGAGAAATTCTTACAAAATTCGTTCAGGGGCTGTGATGCAACCTGGATTGACCATATCTAGACCCACAGCTGGATGAGACATAAGGGTGGACACTCTGGAGGCTGAGAGGTTGGGTGAGGTTGGGTGAGCAAACGCAGACCCTTTAAAGTAATACTGCATGGTACCCATCCCATGGGTCCCAAATCTCCAGGTTCAAGGGCATCTTCCTACATCGAAAACTTGCATGAGGAACCCAGAAGAAGGTACACCGTGTGATTTTGAAAGGTTTCTAAAACGCACCTCATTTCTCATCTCCTTGTGCTCGGGTTCGCCATTCCAGCTACTTCACTAGCAATCTCCCTACTTGGAGAATCAGCACCTTTAACCTCCTGTTCTGTACAGGTTGCAATTTGTCCTGAGGATGAACGGGAAGAGGGGCAACCAATGAGAGACTAGATCTAGGTGTTGGGACAGGCACAGGTCACTCTATTTTCCCATTAGGAAAAAGAATTAACCACAGGCTCAGCCTGCCGCCGGGAACCAGAATAGGGCCTGAGGCAATCCCGTGCTTTTGCGGCCAGCTCCCAAACAAGACAGTTGAAAAATGGAGCTCAGGGGCACTGCCATTCACAAACCTGCTGAGTTATAAATGATAACTCTCGTCCACAAATATATTGAGGGAAGGTAACAAAGAGGATTTGAAAGCAAGGCAGAATTGCAGGAAACAGGTTTCAGGAGGTAGATTCGAATCGCCTTTAAAGCACATGAAAAGCGGCAAAACGTCGACAATGATGCCCTTGGCCAAAAAGGGCGTATGCGTTTTTTCCTGATTATATTCAGGAAAAAACGCATACGCCCTTTTTGGCCAACCAAGCAACCTGGAAAGACAAATCAGTGCTACAAAGAAGTCTCGCTTCCCATCGGTCAAAAGGGTCATGCTGCAAAAAGTTTCAAAACCAGAAATGCAGGACAGGCCATGGAGAAATGGCAGCCTTGCTACGCTGATGGGCGGGATGTTAATTGCCAACAGCCACTCTGGAGAAGTGTACGGTGTGTCCTGAAACATCGAAAAAACACAGCTTAGGGAGCATAGGGCACGTCCACTCATGGGCTTATAAATTGGGAAAACTAAAAATCAGCAAGACACAGGCACCCCAAAGTTTAGGGCTGCTCTGTTGACAAGAACCTCCACTTCATGACACCTTAAATATCCCAGGAAAGAGAAAAATGGATAAAGAAGTTGTGGTCCTTATGTACAATGCAATATCACTCAGACATGAAATCAATGTCATAAGGCTAGTAGAAGCAAGATGAGTGGACTTAGGTACGACGATTCTAAGTGAAATAAGTCACACAGAAAAAGACACTTATCATAAGCTATCACTTATAGAGGGAATGTAAAAACCGCTACACTTGAACTGAGTTACAGAACAGAACAGAATCACACGTTTAGAAAACACACTATGGCTGCTTAACGGGAAAGGTGAGGTGGGGTGATGCATAAAACAAGGGTTTCAAATTCGCTCAGATACCGTTCCATACACCCAATATGTAATAGACAAGACCTACTCCTTGCTCAGTGAACTGGACTCAACACCCCCTATTCACCGCACAAGAATATATGTGACTAGTAACAATCTTAAAACCTATGTATTGATATCTGTCTGGAAGTGAGTCAAGTGGGTGTAAATCCGCATAAACACAGCCGTGAAAAGCAGCTAAACCCCATTATAAAAATAAATTACTTTTAAAAACCCGTAAAACAAAGACAGTGAAAGAGAGAGAAATTCTTACAAAATTCGTTCAGAGGCTGTGATGCAACCTGGATTGACCATATCTACACGCACAGCTGGATGAGACATAAGGGTGGACAGTCTTGGGGCTGAAAGGTTGGGTTAGGTTGGGTGAGCAAACGCAGACCCTTTAAAGTAATACTGTGTGGTACCCATCCCATGGGTCCCAAGTCTCCAGGTTCAAGGGCATCTTCCTACATCGAAAACATGCATGAGAAACTCAGAAGATGGTACACCGTGTGATTTTGAAAGGTTTCTAAAACACACCCCATTTCTCATCTCCTTGTGCTCGGGTTCGCCTTTCCAGCTACTTTACTAGCAATCAATTTACTTGGAGAATCAGCACCTTTAACCTCCTGTTCCCTACAGGTTGCAATTTGTCCTGAGGATGAACGGGAAGAGGGGCAACCAATGAGAGACTATATCTAGGTGTTGGGACAGGCACAGGTCACTCTATTTTCCCATCAGGAAGAAGAATTAATCACAGGCTCAGCCTGCCGCCCAGAAGCACAATAGGGCCTGAGGCAATCCCGCGCTTTTGCGGCCAGCTCCCAAAAAAGCGAGTTGAAAAATGGAGCTGAGGGACACTGCAATTCACAAACCCGCAGAGTTATAAATGATATCTCTCATCCACAGATATATTGAGGGAAGGCAACGAAGAGGATTTGAAAGCAAGGCAGAATTGCAGGAAACAGATTTCAGGAGGTAGATTCGAATCGCCTGTAAAGCACATGAAAAGCGGCAAAACGTCGACAATGATGCCCTTGGCCAAGAAGGGCGTATGCGTTTTTTCCTGAATATATTCAGGAAAAAACGCATACGCCCTTTTTGGCCAACCAAGCAACCTTGAAAGGCAAATCAGCGCTACAAAGAAGTCTCGCTTCCCATCGGTCAAAAGGGCCATGCTGCAAAAAGTGTCAAAACCAGAAATGCAGGACAGGCCATGGAGAAATGGCAGCCTTGCTACGCTGATGAGCGGGATGTAAGTTGCCAACAGCCACTCTGGAGAAGTGTACGGTGTGTCCTGAAACATCGAAAAAACACAGCTTAGGGAGCATAGGGCACGTCCACTCATGGGCGTATAAATTGGGAAAACTAAAAATCAGCAAGACACAGGCACCCCAAAGTTTAGGGCTGCTCTGTTGACAAGAACCTCCACTTCATGACACCTTAAATATCCCAGGAAAGAGAAAAATGGATAAAGAAGTTGTGGTACTTATGTACAATGCAATATCACTCAGACATGAAATCAATGTCATAAGGCTAGTAGAAGCAAGATGAGTGGACTTAGGTACGACGATTCTAAGTGAAATAAGTCACACAGAAAAAGACACTTATCATAAGCTATCACTTATAGAGGGAATGTAAATACCGCTACACTTGAACTGAATTACAGAACAGAACAGAATCACACGTTTAGAAAACACACTATGGCTGCTTAACGGGAAAGGTGAGGTGGGGTGATGCATAAAACAAGGGGTTCAAATTCGCTCAGATACCGTTCCATACACCCAATATGTAATAGACAAGACCTACTCCTTGCTCAGTGAACTGGACTCAACACGCCCTATTCACCGCACAAGAATATATGTGACTAGTAACAATCTTAAAACCTATGTATTGATATCTGTCTGGAAGTGAGTCAAGTGGGTGTAAAGCCGCATAAACACAGCCGTGAAAAGCAGCTAAACCCCATTATAAAAATAAATTACTTTTAAAAACCCGTAAAACAAAGACAGTGAAAGAGAGAGAAATTCTTACAAAATTCGTTCAGGGGCTGTGATGCAACCTGGATTGACCATATCTAGACCCACAGCTGGATGAGACATAAGGGTGGACACTCTGGAGGCTGAGAGGTTGGGTGAGGTTGGGTGAGCAAACGCAGACCCTTTAAAGTAATACTGCATGGTACCCATCCCATGGGTCCCAAATCTCCAGGTTCAAGGGCATCTTCCTACATCGAAAACTTGCATGAGGAACCCAGAAGAAGGTACACCGTGTGATTTTGAAAGGTTTCTAAAACGCACCTCATTTCTCATCTCCTTGTGCTCGGGTTCGCCATTCCAGCTACTTCACTAGCAATCTCCCTACTTGGAGAATCAGCACCTTTAACCTCCTGTTCTGTACAGGTTGCAATTTGTCCTGAGGATGAACGGGAAGAGGGGCAACCAATGAGAGACTAGATCTAGGTGTTGGGACAGGCACAGGTCACTCTATTTTCCCATTAGGAAAAAGAATTAACCACAGGCTCAGCCTGCCGCCGGGAACCAGAATAGGGCCTGAGGCAATCCCGTGCTTTTGCGGCCAGCTCCCAAACAAGACAGTTGAAAAATGGAGCTCAGGGGCACTGCCATTCACAAACCTGCTGAGTTATAAATGATAACTCTCGTCCACAAATATATTGAGGGAAGGTAACAAAGAGGATTTGAAAGCAAGGCAGAATTGCAGGAAACAGGTTTCAGGAGGTAGATTCGAATCGCCTTTAAAGCACATGAAAAGCGGCAAAACGTCGACAATGATGCCCTTGGCCAAAAAGGGCGTATGCGTTTTTTCCTGATTATATTCAGGAAAAAACGCATACGCCCTTTTTGGCCAACCAAGCAACCTGGAAAGACAAATCAGTGCTACAAAGAAGTCTCGCTTCCCATCGGTCAAAAGGGTCATGCTGCAAAAAGTTTCAAAACCAGAAATGCAGGACAGGCCATGGAGAAATGGCAGCCTTGCTACGCTGATGGGCGGGATGTTAATTGCCAACAGCCACTCTGGAGAAGTGTACGGTGTGTCCTGAAACATCGAAAAAACACAGCTTAGGGAGCATAGGGCACGTCCACTCATGGGCTTATAAATTGGGAAAACTAAAAATCAGCAAGACACAGGCACCCCAAAGTTTACGGCTGCTCTGTTGACAAGAACCTCCACTTCATGACAACTTAAATATCCCAGGAAAGAGAAAAATGGATAAAGAAGTTGTGGTCCTTATGTACAATGCAATATCACTCAGACATGAAATCAATGTCATAAGGCTAGTAGAAGCAAGATGAGTGGACTTAGGTACGACGATTCTAAGTGAAATAAGTCACACAGAAAAAGACACTTATCATAAGCTATCACTTATAGAGGGAATGTAAAAACCGCTACACTTGAACTGAGTTACAGAACAGAACAGAATCACACGTTTAGAAAACACACTATGGCTGCTTAACGGGAAAGGTGAGGTGGGGTGATGCATAAAACAAGGGTTTCAAATTCGCTCAGATACCGTTCCATACACCCAATATGTAATAAACAAGACCTACTCCTTGCTCAGTGAACTGGACTCAACACCCCCTATTCACCGCACAAGAATATATGTGACTAGTAACAATCTTAAAACCTATGTATTGATATCTGTCTGGAAGTGAGTCAAGTGGGTGTAAATCCGCATAAACACAGCCGTGAAAAGCAGCTAAACCCCATTATAAAAATAAATTACTTTTAAAAACCCGTAAAACAAAGACAGTGAAAGAGAGAGAAATTCTTACAAAATTCGTTCAGAGGCTGTGATGCAACCTGGATTGACCATATCTACACGCACAGCTGGATGAGACATAAGGGTGGACAGTCTTGGGGCTGAAAGGTTGGGTTAGGTTGGGTGAGCAAACGCAGACCCTTTAAAGTAATACTGTGTGGTACCCATCCCATGGGTCCCAAGTCTCCAGGTTCAAGGGCATCTTCCTACATTGAAAACATGCATGAGAAACTCAGAAGATGGTACACTGTGTGATTTTGAAAGGTTTCTAAAACGCACCTCATTTCTCATCTCCTTGTGCTCGGGTTCGCCATTCCAGCTACTTTACTAGCAATCTCCCTACTTGGAGAATCAGCACCTTTAACCTCCTGTTCCCTACAGGTTGCAATTTGTCCTGAGGATGAACGGGAAGAGGGGCAACCAATGAGAGACTAGATCTAGCTGTTGGGACAGGCACAGGTCACTCTATTTTCCCATCAGGAAGAAGAATTAACCACAGGCTCAGCCTGCTGCCAGGAACCAGAATAGGGCCTGAGGCAATCCCGTGCTTTTGCGGCCAGCTCTCAAAAAAGACAGTTGAAAAATGGAGCTCAGGGACACTGCAATTCACAAACCCGCAGAGTTATAAGTGAGAACTCTCATCCACAGATATATTGAGGGAAGTCAACGAAGAGGATTTGAAAGCAAGGCAGAATTGCAGGAAACAGATTTCAGGAGGTAGATTCGAATCGCCTTTAAGGCACATGAAAAGCGGCAAAACGTCGACAATGATGCCCTTGGCCAAAAAGTGCGTATGCGTTGTTTCCTGAATATATTCAGGAAAAAACGTATACCCCCTTTTTGGCCAACCAAGCAACCTGGAAAGGCAAATCAGCGCTACAAAGAAGTCTCGCTTCCCATGGGTCAAAAGGGCCATGCTGCAAAAAGTGTCAAAACCAGAAATGCAGGACAGGCCATGGAGAAATGGCAGCCTTGCTACGCTGATGGGCGGGATGTAAATTGCCAACAGCCACTCTGGAGAAGTGTACGGTGTGTCCTGAAACATCGAAAAAACACAGCTTAGTGAGCATAGGGCACATCCACTCATGGGCGTATAAATTGGGAAAACTAAAAATCAGCAAGACACAGGCACCCCAAAGTTTGGGGCTGCTCTGTTGACAAGAACCTCCACTTCATGACACCTTAAATATCCCAGGAAAGAGAAAAATGGATAAAAAAGTTGTGGTCCTTATGTACAATGGAATATCACTCAGACATGAAATCAATGTCATAAGGCTAGTAGAAGCAAGATGAGTGGACTTAGGTACGACGATTCTAAGTGAAATAAGTCACACAGAAAAAGACACTTATCATAAGCTATCACTTATAGAGGGAATGTAAAAACCGCTACACTTGAACTGAATTACAAAACAGAACAGAGTCACACGTTTAGAAAACACACTATGGCTGCTTAACGGGAAAGGTGAGGTGGGGTGATGCATAAAACAAGGGTTTCAAATTCGCTCACATACCGTTCCATACACCCAATATGTAATAGACAAGACCTACTCCTTGCTCCGTGAACTGGACTCAACACCCCCTATTCACCGCACAAGAATATATGTGACTAGTAACAATCTTAAAACCTATGTATTGATATCTGTCTGGAAGTGAGTCAAGTGGGTGTAAATCCGCATAAACACAGCCGTGCAAAGCAGCTAAACCCCATTAAAAAAATAAATTACTTTTAAAAACCCGTAAAACAAAGACAGTGAAAGAGAGAGAAATTCTTACAAAATTCGTTCAGGGGCTGTGATGCCACCTGGATTGACCATATCTAGACCCACAGCTGGATGAGACATAAGGGTGGACACTCTTGGGGCTGAAAGGTTGGGTGAGGTTGGGTGAGCAAACACAGACCCTTTAAAGTAATACTGCGTGATACCCATTCCATGGGTCCCAAATCTCCAGGTTCAAGGGCATCTTCCTACATCGAAAACATGCACGAGAAACTCAGAAGATGGTACACCGTGTGATTTTGAAAGGTTTCTAAAACACACCCCATTTCTCATCTCCTTGTGCTCGGGTTCGCCTTTCCAGCTACTTTACTAGCAATCAATTTACTTGGAGAATCAGCACCTTTAACCTCCTGTTCCCTACAGGTTGCAATTTGTCCTGAGGATGAACGGGAAGAGGGGCAACCAATGAGAGACTATATCTAGGTGTTGGGACAGGCACAGGTCACTCTATTTTCCCATCAGGAAGAAGAATTAATCACAGGCTCAGCCTGCCGCCCAGAAGCACAATAGGGCCTGAGGCAATCCCGCGCTTTTGCGGCCAGCTCCCAAAAAAGCGAGTTGAAAAATGGAGCTGAGGGACACTGCAATTCACAAACCCGCAGAGTTATAAATGATATCTCTCATCCACAGATATATTGAGGGAAGGCAACGAAGAGGATTTGAAAGCAAGGCAGAATTGCAGGAAACAGATTTCAGGAGGTAGATTCGAATCGCCTGTAAAGCACATGAAAAGCGGCAAAACGTCGACAATGATGCCCTTGGCCAAGAAGGGCGTATGCGTTTTTACCTGAATATATTCAGGAAAAAACGCATACGCCCTGTTTGGCCAACCAAGCAACCTGGAAAGGCAAATCAGCGCTACAAAGAAGTCTCGCTTCCCATCGGTCAAAAGGGCCATGCTGCAAAAAGTGTCAAAACCAGAAATGCAGGACAGGCCATGGAGAAATGGCAGCCTTGCTACGCTGATGAGCGGGATGTAAGTTGCCAACAGCCACTCTGGAGAAGTGTACGGTGTGTCCTGAAACATCGAAAAAACACAGCTTAGGGAGCATAGGGCACGTCCACTCATGGGCGTATAAATTGGGAAAACTAAAAATCAGCAAGACACAGGCACCCCAAAGTTTAGGGCTGCTCTGTTGACAAGAACCTCCACTTCATGACACCTTAAATATCCCAGGAAAGAGAAAAATGGATAAAGAAGTTGTGGTACTTATGTACAATGCAATATCACTCAGACATGAAATCAATGTCATAAGGCTAGTAGAAGCAAGATGAGTGGACTTAGGTACGACGATTCTAAGTGAAATAAGTCACACAGAAAAAGACACTTATCATAAGCTATCACTTATAGAGGGAATGTAAATACCGCTACACTTGAACTGAATTACAGAACAGAACAGAATCACACGTTTAGAAAACACACTATGGCTGCTTAACGGGAAAGGTGAGGTGGGGTGATGCATAAAACAAGGGGTTCAAATTCGCTCAGATACCGTTCCATACACCCAATATGTAATAGACAAGACCTACTCCTTGCTCAGTGAACTGGACTCAACACGCCCTATTCACCGCACAAGAATATATGTGACTAGTAACAATCTTAAAACCTATGTATTGATATCTGTCTGGAAGTGAGTCAAGTGGGTGTAAAGCCGCATAAACACAGCCGTGAAAAGCAGCTAAACCCCATTATAAAAATAAATTACTTTTAAAAACCCGTAAAACAAAGACAGTGAAAGAGAGAGAAATTCTTACAAAATTCGTTCAGGGGCTGTGATGCAACCTGGATTGACCATATCTAGACCCACAGCTGGATGAGACATAAGGGTGGACACTCTGGAGGCTGAGAGGTTGGGTGAGGTTGGGTGAGCAAACGCAGACCCTTTAAAGTAATACTGCATGGTACCCATCCCATGGGTCCCAAATCTCCAGGTTCAAGGGCATCTTCCTACATCGAAAACTTGCATGAGGAACCCAGAAGAAGGTACACCGTGTGATTTTGAAAGGTTTCTAAAACGCACCTCATTTCTCATCTCCTTGTGCTCGGGTTCGCCATTCCAGCTACTTCACTAGCAATCTCCCTACTTGGAGAATCAGCACCTTTAACCTCCTGTTCTGTACAGGTTGCAATTTGTCCTGAGGATGAACGGGAAGAGGGGCAACCAATGAGAGACTAGATCTAGGTGTTGGGACAGGCACAGGTCACTCTATTTTCCCATTAGGAAAAAGAATTAACCACAGGCTCAGCCTGCCGCCGGGAACCAGAATAGGGCCTGAGGCAATCCCGTGCTTTTGCGGCCAGCTCCCAAACAAGACAGTTGAAAAATGGAGCTCAGGGGCACTGCCATTCACAAACCTGCTGAGTTATAAATGATAACTCTCGTCCACAAATATATTGAGGGAAGGTAACAAAGAGGATTTGAAAGCAAGGCAGAATTGCAGGAAACAGGTTTCAGGAGGTAGATTCGAATCGCCTTTAAAGCACATGAAAAGCGGCAAAACGTCGACAATGATGCCCTTGGCCAAAAAGGGCGTATGCGTTTTTTCCTGATTATATTCAGGAAAAAACGCATACGCCCTTTTTGGCCAACCAAGCAACCTGGAAAGACAAATCAGTGCTACAAAGAAGTCTCGCTTCCCATCGGTCAAAAGGGTCATGCTGCAAAAAGTTTCAAAACCAGAAATGCAGGACAGGCCATGGAGAAATGGCAGCCTTGCTACGCTGATGGGCGGGATGTTAATTGCCAACAGCCACTCTGGAGAAGTGTACGGTGTGTCCTGAAACATCGAAAAAACACAGCTTAGGGAGCATAGGGCACGTCCACTCATGGGCTTATAAATTGGGAAAACTAAAAATCAGCAAGACACAGGCACCCCAAAGTTTACGGCTGCTCTGTTGACAAGAACCTCCACTTCATGACAACTTAAATATCCCAGGAAAGAGAAAAATGGATAAAGAAGTTGTGGTCCTTATGTACAATGCAATATCACTCAGACATGAAATCAATGTCATAAGGCTAGTAGAAGCAAGATGAGTGGACTTAGGTACGACGATTCTAAGTGAAATAAGTCACACAGAAAAAGACACTTATCATAAGCTATCACTTATAGAGGGAATGTAAAAACCGCTACACTTGAACTGAGTTACAGAACAGAACAGAATCACACGTTTAGAAAACACACTATGGCTGCTTAACGGGAAAGGTGAGGTGGGGTGATGCATAAAACAAGGGTTTCAAATTCGCTCAGATACCGTTCCATACACCCAATATGTAATAGACAAGACCTACTCCTTGCTCAGTGAACTGGACTCAACACCCCCTATTCACCGCACAAGAATATATGTGACTAGTAACAATCTTAAAACCTATGTATTGATATCTGTCTGGAAGTGAGTCAAGTGGGTGTAAATCCGCATAAACACAGCCGTGAAAAGCAGCTAAACCCCATTATAAAAATAAATTACTTTTAAAAACCCGTAAAACAAAGACAGTGAAAGAGAGAGAAATTCTTACAAAATTCGTTCAGAGGCTGTGATGCAACCTGGATTGACCATATCTACACGCACAGCTGGATGAGACATAAGGGTGGACAGTCTTGGGGCTGAAAGGTTGGGTTAGGTTGGGTGAGCAAACGCAGACCCTTTAAAGTAATACTGTGTGGTACCCATCCCATGGGTCCCAAGTCTCCAGGTTCAAGGGCATCTTCCTACATTGAAAACATGCATGAGAAACTCAGAAGATGGTACACTGTGTGATTTTGAAAGGTTTCTAAAACGCACCTCATTTCTCATCTCCTTGTGCTCGGGTTCGCCATTCCAGCTACTTTACTAGCAATCTCCCTACTTGGAGAATCAGCACCTTTAACCTCCTGTTCCCTACAGGTTGCAATTTGTCCTGAGGATGAACGGGAAGAGGGGCAACCAATGAGAGACTAGATCTAGCTGTTGGGACAGGCACAGGTCACTCTATTTTCCCATCAGGAAGAAGAATTAACCACAGGCTCAGCCTGCTGCCAGGAACCAGAATAGGGCCTGAGGCAATCCCGTGCTTTTGCGGCCAGCTCTCAAAAAAGACAGTTGAAAAATGGAGCTCAGGGACACTGCAATTCACAAACCCGCAGAGTTATAAGTGATAACTCTCATCCACAGATATATTGAGGGAAGTCAACGAAGAGGATTTGAAAGCAAGGCAGAATTGCAGGAAACAGATTTCAGGAGGTAGATTCGAATCGCCTTTAAGGCACATGAAAAGCGGCAAAACGTCGACAATGATGCCCTTGGCCAAAAAGTGCGTATGCGTTGTTTCCTGAATATATTCAGGAAAAAACGTATACCCCCTTTTTGGCCAACCAAGCAACCTGGAAAGGCAAATCAGCGCTACAAAGAAGTCTCGCTTCCCATGGGTCAAAAGGGCCATGCTGCAAAAAGTGTCAAAACCAGAAATGCAGGACAGGCCATGGAGAAATGGCAGCCTTGCTACGCTGATGGGCGGGATGTAAATTGCCAACAGCCACTCTGGAGAAGTGTACGGTGTGTCCTGAAACATCGAAAAAACACAGCTTAGTGAGCATAGGGCACATCCACTCATGGGCGTATAAATTGGGAAAACTAAAAATCAGCAAGACACAGGCACCCCAAAGTTTGGGGCTGCTCTGTTGACAAGAACCTCCACTTCATGACACCTTAAATATCCCAGGAAAGAGAAAAATGGATAAAAAAGTTGTGGTCCTTATGTACAATGGAATATCACTCAGACATGAAATCAATGTCATAAGGCTAGTAGAAGCAAGATGAGTGGACTTAGGTACGACGATTCTAAGTGAAATAAGTCACACAGAAAAAGACACTTATCATAAGCTATCACTTATAGAGGGAATGTAAAAACCGCTACACTTGAACTGAATTACAAAACAGAACAGAGTCACACGTTTAGAAAACACACTATGGCTGCTTAACGGGAAAGGTGAGGTGGGGTGATGCATAAAACAAGGGTTTCAAATTCGCTCACATACCGTTCCATACACCCAATATGTAATAGACAAGACCTACTCCTTGCTCCGTGAACTGGACTCAACACCCCCTATTCACCGCACAAGAATATATGTGACTAGTAACAATCTTAAAACCTATGTATTGATATCTGTCTGGAAGTGAGTCAAGTGGGTGTAAATCCGCATAAACACAGCCGTGCAAAGCAGCTAAACCCCATTAAAAAAATAAATTACTTTTAAAAACCCGTAAAACAAAGACAGTGAAAGAGAGAGAAATTCTTACAAAATTCGTTCAGGGGCTGTGATGCCACCTGGATTGACCATATCTAGACCCACAGCTGGATGAGACATAAGGGTGGACACTCTTGGGGCTGAAAGGTTGGGTGAGGTTGGGTGAGCAAACGCAGACCCTTTAAAGTAATACTGCGTGATACCCATTCCATGGGTCCCAAATCTCCAGGTTCAAGGGCATCTTCCTACATCGAAAACATGCATGAGAAACTCAGAAGATGGTACACCGTGTGATTTTGAAAGGTTTCTAAAACACACCCCATTTCTCATCTCCTTGTGCTCGGGTTCGCCTTTCCAGCTACTTTACTAGCAATCAATTTACTTGGAGAATCAGCACCTTTAACCTCCTGTTCCCTACAGGTTGCAATTTGTCCTGAGGATGAACGGGAAGAGGGGCAACCAATGAGAGACTATATCTAGGTGTTGGGACAGGCACAGGTCACTCTATTTTCCCATCAGGAAGAAGAATTAATCACAGGCTCAGCCTGCCGCCCAGAAGCACAATAGGGCCTGAGGCAATCCCGCGCTTTTGCGGCCAGCTCCCAAAAAAGCGAGTTGAAAAATGGAGCTGAGGGACACTGCAATTCACAAACCCGCAGAGTTATAAATGATATCTCTCATCCACAGATATATTGAGGGAAGGCAACGAAGAGGATTTGAAAGCAAGGCAGAATTGCAGGAAACAGATTTCAGGAGGTAGATTCGAATCGCCTGTAAAGCACATGAAAAGCGGCAAAACGTCGACAATGATGCCCTTGGCCAAGAAGGGCGTATGCGTTTTTTCCTGAATATATTCAGGAAAAAACGCATACGCCCTTTTTGGCCAACCAAGCAACCTTGAAAGGCAAATCAGCGCTACAAAGAAGTCTCGCTTCCCATCGGTCAAAAGGGCCATGCTGCAAAAAGTGTCAAAACCAGAAATGCAGGACAGGCCATGGAGCAATGGCAGCCTTGCTACGCTGATGAGCGGGATGTAAGTTGCCAACAGCCACTCTGGAGAAGTGTACGGTGTGTCCTGAAACATCGAAAAAACACAGCTTAGGGAGCATAGGGCACGTCCACTCATGGGCGTATAAATTGGGAAAACTAAAAATCAGCAAGACACAGGCACCCCAAAGTTTAGGGCTGCTCTGTTGACAAGAACCTCCACTTCATGACACCTTAAATATCCCAGGAAAGAGAAAAATGGATAAAGAAGTTGTGGTACTTATGTACAATGCAATATCACTCAGACATGAAATCAATGTCATAAGGCTAGTAGAAGCAAGATGAGTGGACTTAGGTACGACGATTCTAAGTGAAATAAGTCACACAGAAAAAGACACTTATCATAAGCTATCACTTATAGAGGGAATGTAAATACCGCTACACTTGAACTGAATTACAGAACAGAACAGAATCACACGTTTAGAAAACACACTATGGCTGCTTAACGGGAAAGGTGAGGTGGGGTGATGCATAAAACAAGGGGTTCAAATTCGCTCAGATACCGTTCCATACACCCAATATGTAATAGACAAGACCTACTCCTTGCTCAGTGAACTGGACTCAACACGCCCTATTCACCGCACAAGAATATATGTGACTAGTAACAATCTTAAAACCTATGTATTGATATCTGTCTGGAAGTGAGTCAAGTGGGTGTAAAGCCGCATAAACACAGCCGTGAAAAGCAGCTAAACCCCATTATAAAAATAAATTACTTTTAAAAACCCGTAAAACAAAGACAGTGAAAGAGAGAGAAATTCTTACAAAATTCGTTCAGGGGCTGTGATGCAACCTGGATTGACCATATCTAGACCCACAGCTGGATGAGACATAAGGGTGGACACTCTGGAGGCTGAGAGGTTGGGTGAGGTTGGGTGAGCAAACGCAGACCCTTTAAAGTAATACTGCATGGTACCCATCCCATGGGTCCCAAATCTCCAGGTTCAAGGGCATCTTCCTACATCGAAAACTTGCATGAGGAACCCAGAAGAAGGTACACCGTGTGATTTTGAAAGGTTTCTAAAACGCACCTCATTTCTCATCTCCTTGTGCTCGGGTTCGCCATTCCAGCTACTTCACTAGCAATCTCCCTACTTGGAGAATCAGCACCTTTAACCTCCTGTTCTGTACAGGTTGCAATTTGTCCTGAGGATGAACGGGAAGAGGGGCAACCAATGAGAGACTAGATCTAGGTGTTGGGACAGGCACAGGTCACTCTATTTTCCCATTAGGAAAAAGAATTAACCACAGGCTCAGCCTGCCGCCGGGAACCAGAATAGGGCCTGAGGCAATCCCGTGCTTTTGCGGCCAGCTCCCAAACAAGACAGTTGAAAAATGGAGCTCAGGGGCACTGCCATTCACAAACCTGCTGAGTTATAAATGATAACTCTCGTCCACAAATATATTGAGGGAAGGTAACAAAGAGGATTTGAAAGCAAGGCAGAATTGCAGGAAACAGGTTTCAGGAGGTAGATTCGAATCGCCTTTAAAGCACATGAAAAGCGGCAAAACGTCGACAATGATGCCCTTGGCCAAAAAGGGCGTATGCGTTTTTTCCTGATTATATTCAGGAAAAAACGCATACGCCCTTTTTGGCCAACCAAGCAACCTGGAAAGACAAATCAGTGCTACAAAGAAGTCTCGCTTCCCATCGGTCAAAAGGGTCATGCTGCAAAAAGTTTCAAAACCAGAAATGCAGGACAGGCCATGGAGAAATGGCAGCCTTGCTACGCTGATGGGCGGGATGTTAATTGCCAACAGCCACTCTGGAGAAGTGTACGGTGTGTCCTGAAACATCGAAAAAACACAGCTTAGGGAGCATAGGGCACGTCCACTCATGGGCTTATAAATTGGGAAAACTAAAAATCAGCAAGACACAGGCACCCCAAAGTTTACGGCTGCTCTGTTGACAAGAACCTCCACTTCATGACAACTTAAATATCCCAGGAAAGAGAAAAATGGATAAAGAAGTTGTGGTCCTTATGTACAATGCAATATCACTCAGACATGAAATCAATGTCATAAGGCTAGTAGAAGCAAGATGAGTGGACTTAGGTACGACGATTCTAAGTGAAATAAGTCACACAGAAAAAGACACTTATCATAAGCTATCACTTATAGAGGGAATGTAAAAACCGCTACACTTGAACTGAGTTACAGAACAGAACAGAATCACACGTTTAGAAAACACACTATGGCTGCTTAACGGGAAAGGTGAGGTGGGGTGATGCATAAAACAAGGGTTTCAAATTCGCTCAGATACCGTTCCATACACCCAATATGTAATAGACAAGACCTACTCCTTGCTCAGTGAACTGGACTCAACACCCCCTATTCACCGCACAAGAATATATGTGACTAGTAACAATCTTAAAACCTATGTATTGATATCTGTCTGGAAGTGAGTCAAGTGGGTGTAAATCCGCATAAACACAGCCGTGAAAAGCAGCTAAACCCCATTATAAAAATAAATTACTTTTAAAAACCCGTAAAACAAAGACAGTGAAAGAGAGAGAAATTCTTACAAAATTCGTTCAGAGGCTGTGATGCAACCTGGATTGACCATATCTACACGCACAGCTGGATGAGACATAAGGGTGGACAGTCTTGGGGCTGAAAGGTTGGGTTAGGTTGGGTGAGCAAACGCAGACCCTTTAAAGTAATACTGTGTGGTACCCATCCCATGGGTCCCAAGTCTCCAGGTTCAAGGGCATCTTCCTACATTGAAAACATGCATGAGAAACTCAGAAGATGGTACACTGTGTGATTTTGAAAGGTTTCTAAAACGCACCTCATTTCTCATCTCCTTGTGCTCGGGTTCGCCATTCCAGCTACTTTACTAGCAATCTCCCTACTTGGAGAATCAGCACCTTTAACCTCCTGTTCCCTACAGGTTGCAATTTGTCCTGAGGATGAACGGGAAGAGGGGCAACCAATGAGAGACTAGATCTAGCTGTTGGGACAGGCACAGGTCACTCTATTTTCCCATCAGGAAGAAGAATTAACCACAGGCTCAGCCTGCTGCCAGGAACCAGAATAGGGCCTGAGGCAATCCCGTGCTTTTGCGGCCAGCTCTCAAAAAAGACAGTTGAAAAATGGAGCTCAGGGACACTGCAATTCACAAACCCGCAGAGTTATAAGTGAGAACTCTCATCCACAGATATATTGAGGGAAGTCAACGAAGAGGATTTGAAAGCAAGGCAGAATTGCAGGAAACAGATTTCAGGAGGTAGATTCGAATCGCCTTTAAGGCACATGAAAAGCGGCAAAACGTCGACAATGATGCCCTTGGCCAAAAAGTGCGTATGCGTTGTTTCCTGAATATATTCAGGAAAAAACGTATACCCCCTTTTTGGCCAACCAAGCAACCTGGAAAGGCAAATCAGCGCTACAAAGAAGTCTCGCTTCCCATGGGTCAAAAGGGCCATGCTGCAAAAAGTGTCAAAACCAGAAATGCAGGACAGGCCATGGAGAAATGGCAGCCTTGCTACGCTGATGGGCGGGATGTAAATTGCCAACAGCCACTCTGGAGAAGTGTACGGTGTGTCCTGAAACATCGAAAAAACACAGCTTAGTGAGCATAGGGCACATCCACTCATGGGCGTATAAATTGGGAAAACTAAAAATCAGCAAGACACAGGCACCCCAAAGTTTGGGGCTGCTCTGTTGACAAGAACCTCCACTTCATGACACCTTAAATATCCCAGGAAAGAGAAAAATGGATAAAAAAGTTGTGGTCCTTATGTACAATGGAATATCACTCAGACATGAAATCAATGTCATAAGGCTAGTAGAAGCAAGATGAGTGGACTTAGGTACGACGATTCTAAGTGAAATAAGTCACACAGAAAAAGACACTTATCATAAGCTATCACTTATAGAGGGAATGTAAAAACCGCTACACTTGAACTGAATTACAAAACAGAACAGAGTCACACGTTTAGAAAACACACTATGGCTGCTTAACGGGAAAGGTGAGGTGGGGTGATGCATAAAACAAGGGTTTCAAATTCGCTCACATACCGTTCCATACACCCAATATGTAATAGACAAGACCTACTCCTTGCTCCGTGAACTGGACTCAACACCCCCTATTCACCGCACAAGAATATATGTGACTAGTAACAATCTTAAAACCTATGTATTGATATCTGTCTGGAAGTGAGTCAAGTGGGTGTAAATCCGCATAAACACAGCCGTGCAAAGCAGCTAAACCCCATTAAAAAAATAAATTACTTTTAAAAACCCGTAAAACAAAGACAGTGAAAGAGAGAGAAATTCTTACAAAATTCGTTCAGGGGCTGTGATGCCACCTGGATTGACCATATCTAGACCCACAGCTGGATGAGACATAAGGGTGGACACTCTTGGGGCTGAAAGGTTGGGTGAGGTTGGGTGAGCAAACACAGACCCTTTAAAGTAATACTGCGTGATACCCATTCCATGGGTCCCAAATCTCCAGGTTCAAGGGCATCTTCCTACATCGAAAACATGCACGAGAAACTCAGAAGATGGTACACCGTGTGATTTTGAAAGGTTTCTAAAACACACCCCATTTCTCATCTCCTTGTGCTCGGGTTCGCCTTTCCAGCTACTTTACTAGCAATCAATTTACTTGGAGAATCAGCACCTTTAACCTCCTGTTCCCTACAGGTTGCAATTTGTCCTGAGGATGAACGGGAAGAGGGGCAACCAATGAGAGACTATATCTAGGTGTTGGGACAGGCACAGGTCACTCTATTTTCCCATCAGGAAGAAGAATTAATCACAGGCTCAGCCTGCCGCCCAGAAGCACAATAGGGCCTGAGGCAATCCCGCGCTTTTGCGGCCAGCTCCCAAAAAAGCGAGTTGAAAAATGGAGCTGAGGGACACTGCAATTCACAAACCCGCAGAGTTATAAATGATATCTCTCATCCACAGATATATTGAGGGAAGGCAACGAAGAGGATTTGAAAGCAAGGCAGAATTGCAGGAAACAGATTTCAGGAGGTAGATTCGAATCGCCTGTAAAGCACATGAAAAGCGGCAAAACGTCGACAATGATGCCCTTGGCCAAGAAGGGCGTATGCGTTTTTACCTGAATATATTCAGGAAAAAACGCATACGCCCTGTTTGGCCAACCAAGCAACCTGGAAAGGCAAATCAGCGCTACAAAGAAGTCTCGCTTCCCATCGGTCAAAAGGGCCATGCTGCAAAAAGTGTCAAAACCAGAAATGCAGGACAGGCCATGGAGAAATGGCAGCCTTGCTACGCTGATGAGCGGGATGTAAGTTGCCAACAGCCACTCTGGAGAAGTGTACGGTGTGTCCTGAAACATCGAAAAAACACAGCTTAGGGAGCATAGGGCACGTCCACTCATGGGCGTATAAATTGGGAAAACTAAAAATCAGCAAGACACAGGCACCCCAAAGTTTAGGGCTGCTCTGTTGACAAGAACCTCCACTTCATGACACCTTAAATATCCCAGGAAAGAGAAAAATGGATAAAGAAGTTGTGGTACTTATGTACAATGCAATATCACTCAGACATGAAATCAATGTCATAAGGCTAGTAGAAGCAAGATGAGTGGACTTAGGTACGACGATTCTAAGTGAAATAAGTCACACAGAAAAAGACACTTATCATAAGCTATCACTTATAGAGGGAATGTAAATACCGCTACACTTGAACTGAATTACAGAACAGAACAGAATCACACGTTTAGAAAACACACTATGGCTGCTTAACGGGAAAGGTGAGGTGGGGTGATGCATAAAACAAGGGGTTCAAATTCGCTCAGATACCGTTCCATACACCCAATATGTAATAGACAAGACCTACTCCTTGCTCAGTGAACTGGACTCAACACGCCCTATTCACCGCACAAGAATATATGTGACTAGTAACAATCTTAAAACCTATGTATTGATATCTGTCTGGAAGTGAGTCAAGTGGGTGTAAAGCCGCATAAACACAGCCGTGAAAAGCAGCTAAACCCCATTATAAAAATAAATTACTTTTAAAAACCCGTAAAACAAAGACAGTGAAAGAGAGAGAAATTCTTACAAAATTCGTTCAGGGGCTGTGATGCAACCTGGATTGACCATATCTAGACCCACAGCTGGATGAGACATAAGGGTGGACACTCTGGAGGCTGAGAGGTTGGGTGAGGTTGGGTGAGCAAACGCAGACCCTTTAAAGTAATACTGCATGGTACCCATCCCATGGGTCCCAAATCTCCAGGTTCAAGGGCATCTTCCTACATCGAAAACTTGCATGAGGAACCCAGAAGAAGGTACACCGTGTGATTTTGAAAGGTTTCTAAAACGCACCTCATTTCTCATCTCCTTGTGCTCGGGTTCGCCATTCCAGCTACTTCACTAGCAATCTCCCTACTTGGAGAATCAGCACCTTTAACCTCCTGTTCTGTACAGGTTGCAATTTGTCCTGAGGATGAACGGGAAGAGGGGCAACCAATGAGAGACTAGATCTAGGTGTTGGGACAGGCACAGGTCACTCTATTTTCCCATTAGGAAAAAGAATTAACCACAGGCTCAGCCTGCCGCCGGGAACCAGAATAGGGCCTGAGGCAATCCCGTGCTTTTGCGGCCAGCTCCCAAACAAGACAGTTGAAAAATGGAGCTCAGGGGCACTGCCATTCACAAACCTGCTGAGTTATAAATGATAACTCTCGTCCACAAATATATTGAGGGAAGGTAACAAAGAGGATTTGAAAGCAAGGCAGAATTGCAGGAAACAGGTTTCAGGAGGTAGATTCGAATCGCCTTTAAAGCACATGAAAAGCGGCAAAACGTCGACAATGATGCCCTTGGCCAAAAAGGGCGTATGCGTTTTTTCCTGATTATATTCAGGAAAAAACGCATACGCCCTTTTTGGCCAACCAAGCAACCTGGAAAGACAAATCAGTGCTACAAAGAAGTCTCGCTTCCCATCGGTCAAAAGGGTCATGCTGCAAAAAGTTTCAAAACCAGAAATGCAGGACAGGCCATGGAGAAATGGCAGCCTTGCTACGCTGATGGGCGGGATGTTAATTGCCAACAGCCACTCTGGAGAAGTGTACGGTGTGTCCTGAAACATCGAAAAAACACAGCTTAGGGAGCATAGGGCACGTCCACTCATGGGCTTATAAATTGGGAAAACTAAAAATCAGCAAGACACAGGCACCCCAAAGTTTAGGGCTGCTCTGTTGACAAGAACCTCCACTTCATGACAACTTAAATATCCCAGGAAAGAGAAAAATGGATAAAGAAGTTGTGGTCCTTATGTACAATGCAATATCACTCAGACATGAAATCAATGTCATAAGGCTAGTAGAAGCAAGATGAGTGGACTTAGGTACGACGATTCTAAGTGAAATAAGTCACACAGAAAAAGACACTTATCATAAGCTATCACTTATAGAGGGAATGTAAAAACCGCTACACTTGAACTGAGTTACAGAACAGAACAGAATCACACGTTTAGAAAACACACTATGGCTGCTTAACGGGAAAGGTGAGGTGGGGTGATGCATAAAACAAGGGTTTCAAATTCGCTCAGATACCGTTCCATACACCCAATATGTAATAGACAAGACCTACTCCTTGCTCAGTGAACTGGACTCAACACCCCCTATTCACCGCACAAGAATATATGTGACTAGTAACAATCTTAAAACCTATGTATTGATATCTGTCTGGAAGTGAGTCAAGTGGGTGTAAATCCGCATAAACACAGCCGTGAAAAGCAGCTAAACCCCATTATAAAAATAAATTACTTTTAAAAACCCGTAAAACAAAGACAGTGAAAGAGAGAGAAATTCTTACAAAATTCGTTCAGAGGCTGTGATGCAACCTGGATTGACCATATCTACACGCACAGCTGGATGAGACATAAGGGTGGACAGTCTTGGGGCTGAAAGGTTGGGTTAGGTTGGGTGAGCAAACGCAGACCCTTTAAAGTAATACTGTGTGGTACCCATCCCATGGGTCCCAAGTCTCCAGGTTCAAGGGCATCTTCCTACATTGAAAACATGCATGAGAAACTCAGAAGATGGTACACTGTGTGATTTTGAAAGGTTTCTAAAACGCACCTCATTTCTCATCTCCTTGTGCTCGGGTTCGCCATTCCAGCTACTTTACTAGCAATCTCCCTACTTGGAGAATCAGCACCTTTAACCTCCTGTTCCCTACAGGTTGCAATTTGTCCTGAGGATGAACGGGAAGAGGGGCAACCAATGAGAGACTAGATCTAGCTGTTGGGACAGGCACAGGTCACTCTATTTTCCCATCAGGAAGAAGAATTAACCACAGGCTCAGCCTGCTGCCAGGAACCAGAATAGGGCCTGAGGCAATCCCGTGCTTTTGCGGCCAGCTCTCAAAAAAGACAGTTGAAAAATGGAGCTCAGGGACACTGCAATTCACAAACCCGCAGAGTTATAAGTGATAACTCTCATCCACAGATATATTGAGGGAAGTCAACGAAGAGGATTTGAAAGCAAGGCAGAATTGCAGGAAACAGATTTCAGGAGGTAGATTCGAATCGCCTTTAAGGCACATGAAAAGCGGCAAAACGTCGACAATGATGCCCTTGGCCAAAAAGTGCGTATGCGTTGTTTCCTGAATATATTCAGGAAAAAACGTATACCCCCTTTTTGGCCAACCAAGCAACCTGGAAAGGCAAATCAGCGCTACAAAGAAGTCTCGCTTCCCATGGGTCAAAAGGGCCATGCTGCAAAAAGTGTCAAAACCAGAAATGCAGGACAGGCCATGGAGAAATGGCAGCCTTGCTACGCTGATGGGCGGGATGTAAATTGCCAACAGCCACTCTGGAGAAGTGTACGGTGTGTCCTGAAACATCGAAAAAACACAGCTTAGTGAGCATAGGGCACATCCACTCATGGGCGTATAAATTGCGAAAACTAAAAATCAGCAAGACACAGGCACCCCAAAGTTTGGGGCTGCTCTGTTGACAAGAACCTCCACTTCATGACACCTTAAATATCCCAGGAAAGAGAAAAATGGATAAAAAAGTTGTGGTCCTTATGTACAATGGAATATCACTCAGACATGAAATCAATGTCATAAGGCTAGTAGAAGCAAGATGAGTGGACTTAGGTACGACGATTCTAAGTGAAATAAGTCACACAGAAAAAGACACTTATCATAAGCTATCACTTATAGAGGGAATGTAAAAACCGCTACACTTGAACTGAATTACAAAACAGAACAGAGTCACACGTTTAGAAAACACACTATGGCTGCTTAACGGGAAAGGTGAGGTGGGGTGATGCATAAAACAAGGGTTTCAAATTCGCTCACATACCGTTCCATACACCCAATATGTAATAGACAAGACCTACTCCTTGCTCCGTGAACTGGACTCAACACCCCCTATTCACCGCACAAGAATATATGTGACTAGTAACAATCTTAAAACCTATGTATTGATATCTGTCTGGAAGTGAGTCAAGTGGGTGTAAATCCGCATAAACACAGCCGTGCAAAGCAGCTAAACCCCATTAAAAAAATAAATTACTTTTAAAAACCCGTAAAACAAAGACAGTGAAAGAGAGAGAAATTCTTACAAAATTCGTTCAGGGGCTGTGATGCCACCTGGATTGACCATATCTAGACCCACAGCTGGATGAGACATAAGGGTGGACACTCTTGGGGCTGAAAGGTTGGGTGAGGTTGGGTGAGCAAACGCAGACCCTTTAAAGTAATACTGCGTGATACCCATTCCATGGGTCCCAAATCTCCAGGTTCAAGGGCATCTTCCTACATCGAAAACATGCATGAGAAACTCAGAAGATGGTACACCGTGTGATTTTGAAAGGTTTCTAAAACACACCCCATTTCTCATCTCCTTGTGCTCGGGTTCGCCTTTCCAGCTACTTTACTAGCAATCAATTTACTTGGAGAATCAGCACCTTTAACCTCCTGTTCCCTACAGGTTGCAATTTGTCCTGAGGATGAACGGGAAGAGGGGCAACCAATGAGAGACTATATCTAGGTGTTGGGACAGGCACAGGTCACTCTATTTTCCCATCAGGAAGAAGAATTAATCACAGGCTCAGCCTGCCGCCCAGAAGCACAATAGGGCCTGAGGCAATCCCGCGCTTTTGCGGCCAGCTCCCAAAAAAGCGAGTTGAAAAATGGAGCTGAGGGACACTGCAATTCACAAACCCGCAGAGTTATAAATGATATCTCTCATCCACAGATATATTGAGGGAAGGCAACGAAGAGGATTTGAAAGCAAGGCAGAATTGCAGGAAACAGATTTCAGGAGGTAGATTCGAATCGCCTGTAAAGCACATGAAAAGCGGCAAAACGTCGACAATGATGCCCTTGGCCAAGAAGGGCGTATGCGTTTTTTCCTGAATATATTCAGGAAAAAACGCATACGCCCTTTTTGGCCAACCAAGCAACCTTGAAAGGCAAATCAGCGCTACAAAGAAGTCTCGCTTCCCATCGGTCAAAAGGGCCATGCTGCAAAAAGTGTCAAAACCAGAAATGCAGGACAGGCCATGGAGAAATGGCAGCCTTGCTACGCTGATGAGCGGGATGTAAGTTGCCAACAGCCACTCTGGAGAAGTGTACGGTGTGTCCTGAAACATCGAAAAAACACAGCTTAGGGAGCATAGGGCACGTCCACTCATGGGCGTATAAATTGGGAAAACTAAAAATCAGCAAGACACAGGCACCCCAAAGTTTAGGGCTGCTCTGTTGACAAGAACCTCCACTTCATGACACCTTAAATATCCCAGGAAAGAGAAAAATGGATAAAGAAGTTGTGGTACTTATGTACAATGCAATATCACTCAGACATGAAATCAATGTCATAAGGCTAGTAGAAGCAAGATGAGTGGACTTAGGTACGACGATTCTAAGTGAAATAAGTCACACAGAAAAAGACACTTATCATAAGCTATCACTTATAGAGGGAATGTAAATACCGCTACACTTGAACTGAATTACAGAACAGAACAGAATCACACGTTTAGAAAACACACTATGGCTGCTTAACGGGAAAGGTGAGGTGGGGTGATGCATAAAACAAGGGGTTCAAATTCGCTCAGATACCGTTCCATACACCCAATATGTAATAGACAAGACCTACTCCTTGCTCAGTGAACTGGACTCAACACGCCCTATTCACCGCACAAGAATATATGTGACTAGTAACAATCTTAAAACCTATGTATTGATATCTGTCTGGAAGTGAGTCAAGTGGGTGTAAAGCCGCATAAACACAGCCGTGAAAAGCAGCTAAACCCCATTATAAAAATAAATTACTTTTAAAAACCCGTAAAACAAAGACAGTGAAAGAGAGAGAAATTCTTACAAAATTCGTTCAGGGGCTGTGATGCAACCTGGATTGACCATATCTAGACCCACAGCTGGATGAGACATAAGGGTGGACACTCTGGAGGCTGAGAGGTTGGGTGAGGTTGGGTGAGCAAACGCAGACCCTTTAAAGTAATACTGCATGGTACCCATCCCATGGGTCCCAAATCTCCAGGTTCAAGGGCATCTTCCTACATCGAAAACTTGCATGAGGAACCCAGAAGAAGGTACACCGTGTGATTTTGAAAGGTTTCTAAAACGCACCTCATTTCTCATCTCCTTGTGCTCGGGTTCGCCATTCCAGCTACTTCACTAGCAATCTCCCTACTTGGAGAATCAGCACCTTTAACCTCCTGTTCTGTACAGGTTGCAATTTGTCCTGAGGATGAACGGGAAGAGGGGCAACCAATGAGAGACTAGATCTAGGTGTTGGGACAGGCACAGGTCACTCTATTTTCCCATTAGGAAAAAGAATTAACCACAGGCTCAGCCTGCCGCCGGGAACCAGAATAGGGCCTGAGGCAATCCCGTGCTTTTGCGGCCAGCTCCCAAACAAGACAGTTGAAAAATGGAGCTCAGGGGCACTGCCATTCACAAACCTGCTGAGTTATAAATGATAACTCTCGTCCACAAATATATTGAGGGAAGGTAACAAAGAGGATTTGAAAGCAAGGCAGAATTGCAGGAAACAGGTTTCAGGAGGTAGATTCGAATCGCCTTTAAAGCACATGAAAAGCGGCAAAACGTCGACAATGATGCCCTTGGCCAAAAAGGGCGTATGCGTTTTTTCCTGATTATATTCAGGAAAAAACGCATACGCCCTTTTTGGCCAACCAAGCAACCTGGAAAGACAAATCAGTGCTACAAAGAAGTCTCGCTTCCCATCGGTCAAAAGGGTCATGCTGCAAAAAGTTTCAAAACCAGAAATGCAGGACAGGCCATGGAGAAATGGCAGCCTTGCTACGCTGATGGGCGGGATGTTAATTGCCAACAGCCACTCTGGAGAAGTGTACGGTGTGTCCTGAAACATCGAAAAAACACAGCTTAGGGAGCATAGGGCACGTCCACTCATGGGCTTATAAATTGGGAAAACTAAAAATCAGCAAGACACAGGCACCCCAAAGTTTAGGGCTGCTCTGTTGACAAGAACCTCCACTTCATGACAACTTAAATATCCCAGGAAAGAGAAAAATGGATAAAGAAGTTGTGGTCCTTATGTACAATGGAATATCACTCAGACATGAAATCAATGTCATAAGGCTAGTAGAAGCAAGATGAGTGGACTTAGGTACGACGATTCTAAGTGAAATAAGTCACACAGAAAAAGACACTTATCATAAGCTATCACTTATAGAGGGAATGTAAAAACCGCTACACTTGAACTGAATTACAAAACAGAACAGAGTCACACGTTTAGAAAACACACTATGGCTGCTTAACGGGAAAGGTGAGGTGGGGTGATGCATAAAACAAGGGTTTCAAATTCGCTCAGATACCGTTCCATACACCCAATATGTAATAGACAAGACCTACTCCTTGCTCCGTGAACTGGACTCAACACCCCCTATTCACCGCACAAGAATATATGTGACTAGTAAGAATCTTAAAACCTATGTATTGATATCTGTCTGAAAGTGAGTCAAGTGGGTGTAAAGCCGCATAAACACAGCCGTGAAAAGCAGCTAAACCCCATTATAAAAATAAATTACTTTTAAAAACCCGTAAAACAAAGACAGTGAAAGAGAGAGAAATTCTTACAAAATTCGTTCAGAGGCTGTGATGCAACCTGGATTGACCATATCTACACGCACAGCTGGATGAGACATAAGGGTGGACACTCTTGGGGCTGAAAGGTAGGGTTAGGTTGGGTGAGCAAACGCAGACCCTTCAAAGTAATACTGCGTGGTACCCATCCCATGGGTCCCAAGTCTCCAGGTTCAAGGGCATCTTCCTACATCGAAAACATGCATGAGAATCTCAGAAGATGGTACACCGTGTGATTTTGAAAGGTTTCTAAAACGCACCTCATTTCTCATCTCCTTGTGCTCGGGTTCGCCATTCCAGCTACTTTACTAGCAATCTCCCTACTTGGAGAATCAGCACCTTTAACCTCCTGTTCCCTACAGGTTGCAATTTGTCCTGAGGATGAACGGGAAGAGGGGGAACCAATGAGAGACTAGATCTAGCTGTTGGGACAGGCACAGGTCTCTCTATTTTCCCATCAGGAAGAAGAATTAACCACAGGCTCAGCCTGCTGCCAGGAACCAAAATAGGGCCTGAGGCAATCCCGTTCTTTTGCGGCCAGCTCTCAAAAAAGACAGTTGAAAAATGGAGCTCAGGGACACTGCAATTCACAAACCAGCAAAGTTATAAGTGATAACTCTCATCCACAGATATATTGAGGGAAGGCAACGAAGAGGATTTGAAAGAAAGGCAGAATTGCAGGAAACAGATTTCAGGAGGTAGTTTCGAATCGCCTTTAAAGCACATGAAAAGCGGCAAAACGTCGACAATGATGCCCTTGGCCAAAAAGGGCGTATGCGTTTTTTCCTGAATATATTCAGGAAAAAACGCATACGCCCTTTTTGGCCAACCAAGCAACCTGGAAAGGCAAATCAGTGCTACAAAGAAGTCTCGCTTCCCATCGGTCAAAAGGGCCATGCTGCAAAAAGTGTCAAAACCAGAAATGCAGTACAGGACATGGAGAAATGGCAGCCTTGCTACGCTGATGGGCGGGATGTTAATTGCCAACAGCCACTCTGGAGAAGTGTACGGTGTGTCCTGAAACATCGAAAAAACACAGCTTAGGGAGCATAGGGCACGTCCACTCATGGGCTTATAAATTGGGAAAACTAAAAATCAGCAAGACACAGGCACCCCAAAGTTTAGGGCTGCTCTGTTGACAAGAACCTCCACTTCATGACACCTTAAATATCCCAGGAAAGAGAAAAATGGATAAAGAAGTTGTGGTCCTTATGTACAATGCAATATCACTCAGACATGAAATCAATGTCATAAGGCTAGTAGAAGCAAGATGAGTGGACTTAGGTACGACGATTCTAAGTGAAATAAGTCACACAGAAAAAGACACTTATCATAAGCTATCACTTATAGAGGGAATGTAAAAACCGCTACACTTGAACTGAATTACAAAACAGAACAGAGTCACACGTTTAGAAAACACACTATGGCTGCTTAACGGGAAAGGTGACGTGGGGTGATGCATAAAACAAGGGTTTCAAATTCGCCCAGATACCGTTCCATACACCCAATATGTAATAGACAAGACCTACTCCTTGCTCAGTGAACTGGACTCAACACCACCTATTCACCGCAGCAGAATATATGTGACTAGTAACAATCTTAAAACCTATGTATTGATATCTGTCTGGAAGTGAGTCAAGTGGGTGTAAATCTGCATAAACAAAGCCGTGAAAAGCAGCTAAACCCCATTATAAAAATAAATTACTTTTAAAAACCCGTAAAACAAAGACAGTGAAAGAGAGAGAAATTCTTACAAAATTCGTTCAAAGGCTGTGATGCAACCTGGATTGACCATATCTACACGCACAGCTGGATGAGACATAAGGGTGGACAGTCTTGGGTCTGAAAGGTTGGGTTAGGTTGGGTGAGCAAACGCAGACCCTTTAAAGTAATACTGCGTGGTACCCATCCCATGGGTCCCAAGTCTCCAGGTTCAAGGGCATCTTCCTACATCGAAAACATGCATGAGAAACTCAGAAGATGGTACACCGTGTGATTTTGAAAGGTTCCTAAAACGCACCTCATTTCTCATCTCCTTGTGCTCGGGTTCGCCATTCCAGCTACTTTACTAGCAATCTCCCTACTTGGAGAATCAGCACCTTTAACCTCCTGTTCCCTACAGGTTGCAATTTGTCCTGAGGATGAACGGGAAGAGGGGGAACCAATGAGAGACTAGATCTAGCTGTTGGGACAGGCACAGGTCACTCTATTTTCCCATCAGGAAGAAGAATTAACCACAGGCTCAGCCTGCTGCCAGAAACCAGAATAGGGCCTGAGGCAATCCCGTGCTTTTGCGGCCAGCTCTCAAAAAAGACAGTTGAAAAATGGAGCTCAGGGACACTGCAATTCACAAACACGCAGAGTTATAAGTGATAACTCTCATCCACAGATATATTGAGGGAAGGCAACGAAGAGGATTTGAAAGCAAGGCAGAATTGCAGGAAACAGATTTCAGGAGGTAGATTCGAATCGCCTTTAAGGCACATGAAAAGCGGCAAAACGTGGACAATGATGCCCTTGGCCAAAAAGGGCGTATGCGTTTTTTCCTGAATATATTCAGGAAAAAACGCATACGCCCTTTTTGGCCAACCAAGCAACCTGGAAAGGCAAATCAGCGCTACAAAGAAGTCTCGCTTCCCATCGGCCAAAAGGGACATGCTGCAAAAAGTGTCAAAACCAGAAATGCAGGACAGGCCATGGAGAAATGGCAGCCTTGCTACGCTGATGGGCGGGATGTAAATTGCCAACAGCCACTCTGGAGAAGTGTACGGTGTGTCCTGAAACATCGAAAAAACACATCTTAGGGAGCATAGGGCACGTCCACTCATGGGCGTATAAATTGGGAAAACTAAAAATGAGCAAGACACAGGCACCCCAAAGTTTGGGGCTGCTCTGTTGACAAGAACCTCCACTTCATGACACCTTAAATATCCCAGGAAAGAGAAAAATGGATAAAAAAGTTGTGGTCCTTATGTACAATGGAATATCACTCAGACATGAAATCAATGTCATAAGGCTAGTAGAAGCAAGATGAGTGGATTTAGGTACGACGATTCTAAGTGAAATAAGTCACACAGAAAAAGACACTTATCATAAGCTATCACTTATAGAGGGAATGTAAAAACCGCTACACTTGAAATGAATTACAAAACAGAACAGAGTCACACGTTTAGAAAACACACTATGGCTGCTTAACGGGAAAGGTGA
Organism: Eschrichtius robustus; assembly: GCF_028021215.1. NCBI lineage: Eukaryota > Metazoa > Chordata > Mammalia > Artiodactyla > Eschrichtiidae > Eschrichtius > Eschrichtius robustus. The sequence continues at coordinate 2,315,495 of NW_027175495.1, read as the reverse complement.
GGTGGGGTGATGCATAAAACAAGGGGTTCAAATTCGCTCAGATACCGTTCCATACACCCAATATGTAATACACAAGACCTACTCCTTGCTCAGTGAACTGGACTCAACACCCCCTATTCACCGCACAAGAATATATATGATTAGTAACAATCTTAAAACCTATGTATTGATATCTGTCTGGAAGTGAGTCAAGTGGGTGTAAATCCGCATAAACACAGCCGTGAAAAGCAGCTAAACCCCATTATAAAAATAAATTACTTTTAAAAACCCGTAAAAAAAGACAGTGAAAGAGAGAGAAATTCTTACAAAATTCGATCAGGGGCTGAGATGCAACCTGGATTGACCATATCTAGACCCACAGCTGGATGAGACATAAGGGTGGACACTCTTGGGGCTGAGAGGTTGGGTGAGCAAACGCAGACCCTTTAAAGTAATACTGCGTGGTACCCATCCCATGGGTCCCAAATCTCCAGGTTCAAGGGCATCTTCCTACATCGAAAACATGCATGAGAAACTCAGAAGATGGTACACCATGTGATTTTGAAAGGTTTCTAAAACACACCCCATTTCTCATCTCCTTGTGCTCGGGTTCGCCTTTCCAGCTACTTTACTAGCAATCAACTTACTTGGAGAATCAGCACCTTTAACCTCCTGTTCCCTACAGGTTGCAATTTGTCCTGAGGATGAACGGGAAGAGGGGCAACCAATGAGAGACTAGATCTAGGTGTTGGGACAGGCACAGGTCACTCTATTTTCCCATCAGGAAGAAGAATTAACCACAGGCTCATCCTGCCGCCCAGAAGCAGAATAGGGCCTGAGGCAATTCCGCGCTTTTGCGGCCAGCTCCCAAAAAAGCGAGTTGAAAAATGGAGCTCAGGGAAACTGCAATTCACAAACCCGCAGAGTTATAAATGATAACTCTCATCCACAGATATATTGAGGGAAGGCAACGAAGAGGATTTGAAAGCAAGGCAGAATTGCAGGAAACAGATTTCAGGAGGTAGATTCGAATCGCCTGTAAAGCACATGAAAAGCGGCAAAACGTCGACAATGATGCCCTTGGCCAAAAAGGGCGTATGCGTTTTTTCCTGAATATATTCAGGAAAAAACGCATACGCCCTTTTTGGCCAACCAAGCAACCTGGAAAGGTAAATCAGCGCTACAAAGAAGTCTCGCTTCCCATCGGTCAAAAGGGCCATGCTGCAAAAAGTGTCAAAACCAGAAATGCAGGACAGGCCATGGAGAAATGGCAGCCTTGCTACGCTGATGGGCGGGATGTAAGTTGCCAACAGCCACTCTGGAGAAGTGTACGGTGTGTCCTGAAACATCGAAAAAACACAGCTTAGGGAGCATAGTGCACGTGCACTCATGGGCGTATAAATTGGGAAAACTAAAAATGAGCAAGACACAGGCACCCCAAAGTTTGGGGCTGCTCTGTTGACAAGAACCTCCACTTCATGACACCTTAAATATCCCAGGAAAGAGAAAAATGGATAAAGAAGTTGTGGTCCTTATGTACAACGGAATATCACTCAGACATGAAATCAATGTTATAAGGCAAGTAGAAGCAAGATGAGTGGAGTTAGGTACGACGATTCTAAGTGAAATAAGTCACACAGAAAAAGACACTTATCATAAGCTATCACTTATAGAGGGAATGTAAATACCGCTACACTTGAACTGAATTACAGAACAGAACAGAATCACACGTTTCGAAAACACACTATGGCTGCTTAACGGGAAAGGTGAGGTGGGGTGATGCATAAAACAAGGGTTTCAAATTCGCTCAGATACCGTTCCATACACCCAATATGTAATAGACAAGACCTACTCCTTGCTCAGTGAACTGGACTCAACACGCCCTATTCACCGCACAAGAATATATGTGACTAGTAACAATCTTAAAACCTATGTATTGATATCTGTCTGGAAGTGAGTCAAGTGGGTGTAAAGCCGCATAAACACAGCCGTGAAAAGCAGCTAAACCCCATTATAAAAATAAATTACTTTTAAAAACCCGTAAAACAAAGACAGTGAAAGAGAGAGAAATTCTTATAAAATTCGTTCAGGGGCTGTGATGCAACCTGGATTGACCATATCTAGACCCACAGCTGGATGAGACATAAGGGTGGACACTCTGGAGGCTGAGAGGTTGGGTGAGGTTGGGTGAGCAAACGCAGACCCTTTAAAGTAATACTGCGTGGTACCCATCCCATGGGTCCCAAATCTCCAGGTTCAAGAGCATCTTCCTACATCGAAAACTTGCATGAGGAACCCAGAAGAAGGTACACCGTGTGATTTTGAAAGGTTTCTAAAACGCACCTCATTTCTCATCTCCTTGTGCTCGGGTTCGCCATTCCAGCTACTTCACTAGCAATCTCCCTACTTGGAGAATCAGCACCTTTAACCTCCTGTTCTGTACAGGTTGCAATTTGTCCTGAGGATGAACGGGAAGAGGGGCAACCAATGAGAGACTAGATCTAGGTGTTGGGACAGGCACAGGTCACTCTATTTTCCCATTAGGAAAAAGAATTAAACACAGGCTCAGCCTGCCGCCGGGAACCAGAATAGGGCCTGAGGCAATCCCGTGCTTTTGCGGCCAGCTCCCAAACAAGACAGTTGAAAAATGGAGCTCAGGGGCACTGCCATTCACAAACCTGCTGAGTTATAAATGATAACTCTCGTCCACAAATATATTGAGGGAAGGCAACAAAGAGGATTTGAAAGCAAGGCAGAATTGCAGGAAACAGGTTTCAGGAGGTAGATTCGAATCGCCTTTAAAGCACATGAAAAGCGGCAAAACGTCGACAATGATGCCCTTGGCCAAAAAGGGCGTATGCGTATTTTCCTGAATATATTCAGGAAAAAACGCATACGCCCTTTTTGGCCAACCAAGCAACCTGGAAAGGCAAATCAGTGCTACAAAGAAGTCTCGCTTCCCATCGGTCAAAAGGGTCATGCTGCAAAAAGTGTCAAAACCAGAAATGCAGGACAGGCCATGGAGAAATGGCAGCCTTGCTACGCTGATGGGCGGGATGTTAATTGCCAACAGCCACTCTGGAGAAGTGTACGGTGTGTCCTGAAACATCGAAAAAACACAGCTTAGGGAGCATAGGGCACGTCCACTCATGGGCTTATAAATTGGGAAAACTAAAAATCAGCAAGACACAGGCACCCCAAAGTTTAGGGCTGCTCTGTTGACAAGAACCTGCACTTCATGACAACTTAAATATCCCAGGAAAGAGAAAAATGGATAAAGAAGTTGTGGTCCTTATGTACAATGGAATATCACTCAGACATGAAATCAATGTCATAAGGCTAGTAGAAGCAAGATGAGTGGACTTAGGTACGACGATTCTAAGTGAAATAAGTCACACAGAAAAAGACACTTATCATAAGCTATCACTTATAGAGGGAATGTAAAAACCGCTACACTTGAACTGAATTACAAAACAGAACAGAGTCACACGTTTAGAAAACACACTATGGCTGCTTAACGGGAAAGGTGAGGTGGGGTGATGCATAAAACAAGGGTTTCAAATTCGCTCAGATACCGTTCCATACACCCAATATGTAATAGACAAGACCTACTCCTTGCTCCGTGAACTGGACTCAACACCCCCTATTCACCGCACAAGAATATATGTGACTAGTAAGAAACTTAAAACCTATGTATTGATATCTGTCTGAAAGTGAGTCAAGTGGGTGTAAAGCCGCATAAACACAGCCGTGAAAAGCAGCTAAACCCCATTATAAAAATAAATTACTTTTAAAAACCCGTAAAACAAAGACAGTGAAAGAGAGAGAAATTCTTACAAAATTCGATCAGGGGCTGAGATGCAACCTGGATTGACCATATCTAGACCCACAGCTGGATGAGACATAAGGGTGGACACTCTTGGGGCTGAGAGGTGGGGTGAGCAAACGCAGACCCTTTAAAGTAATACTGCGTGGTACCCATCCCATGGGTCCCAAATCTCCAGGTTGAAGGGCATCTTCCTACATCGAAAACATGCATGAGAAACTCAGAAGATGGTACACCGTTTGATTTTGAAAGTTTTCTAAAACACACCCCATTTCTCATCTCCTTGTGCTCGGGTTCGCCTTTCCAGCTACTTTACTAGCAATCAACTTACTTGGAGAATCAGCACCTTTAACCTCCTGTTCCCTACAGGTTGCAATTTGTCCTGAGGATGAACGGGAAGAGGGGCAACCAATGAGAGACTAGATCTAGGTGTTGGGACAGGCACAGGTCACTCTATTTTCCCATCAGGAAGAAGAATTAACCACAGGCTCAGCCTGCCGCCCGGAACCAGAATAGGGCCCGAGGAAATCCCGTGCTTTTGCGGCCAGCTCCCAAACAAGACAGATGAAAAATGGAGCTCAGGGGCACTGCCATTCACAAACCTGCTGAGTTATAAATGATAACTCTCGTCCACAAATATATTGAGGGAAGGCAACGAAGAGGATTTGAAAGCAAGGCAGAATTGCAGGAAACAGGTTTCAGGAGGTAGATTCGAATCGCCTTTAAAGCACATGAAAAGCGGCAAAACGTCGACAATGATACCCTTGGCCAAAAAGGGCGTATGCGTTTTTTCCAGAATATATTCAGGAAAAAACGCATACGCCCTTTTTGGCCAACCAAGCAACCTGGAAAGGCAAATCAGTGCTACAAAGAAGTCTCGCTTCCCATCGGTCAAAAGGGCGATGCTGCAAAAAGTGTCAAAACCAGAAATGCAGGACAGGCCATGGAGAAATGGCAGCCTTGCTACGCTGATGGGCGGGATGTTAATTGCCAACAGCCACTCTGGAGAAGTGTACGGTGTGTCCTGAAACATCGAAAAAACACAGCTTAGGGAGCATAGGGCACGTCCACTCATGGGCTTATAAATTGGGAAAACTAAAAATCAGCAAGACACAGGCACCCCAAAGTTTAGGGCTGCTCTGTTGACAAGAACCTCCACTTCATGACAACTTAAATATCCCAGGAAAGAGAAAAATGGATAAAGAAGTTGTGGTCCTTATGTACAATGGAATATCACTCAGACATGAAATCAATGTCATAAGGCTAGTAGAAGCAAGATGAGTGGACTTAGGTACGACGATTCTAAGTGAAATAAGTCACACAGAAAAAGACACTTATCATAAGCTATCACTTATAGAGGGAATGTAAAAACCGCTACACTTGAACTGAATTACAAAACAGAACAGAGTCACACGTTTAGAAAACACACTATGGCTGCTTAACGGGAAAGGTGACGTGGGGTGATGCATAAAACAAGGGCTTCAAATTCGCCCAGATACCGTTCCATACACCCAATATGTAATAGACAAGACCTACTCCTTGCTCAGTGAACTGGACTCAACACCACCTATTCACCGCACCAGAATATATGTGACTAGTAACAATCTTAAAACCTATGTATTGATATCTGTCTGGAAGTGAGTCAAGTGGGTGTAAATCTGCATAAACAAAGCCGTGAAAAGCAGCTAAACCCCATTATAAAAATAAATTACTTTTAAAAACCCGTAAAACAAAGACAGTGAAAGAGAGAGAAATTCTTACAAAATTCGTTCAAAGGCTGTGATGCAACCTGGATTGACCATATCTACACGCACAGCTGGATGTGACATAAGGGTGGACAGTCTTGGGTCTGAAAGGTTGGGTTAGGTTGGGTGAGCAAACGCAGACCCTTTAAAGTAATACTGCGTGGTACCCATCCCATGGGTCCCAAGTCTCCAGGTTCAAGGGCATCTTCCTACATCGAAAACATGCATGAGAAACTCAGAAGATGGTACACTGTGTGATTTTGAAAGGTTCCTAAAACGCACCTCATTTCTCATCTCCTTGTGCTCGGGTTCGCCATTCCAGCTACTTTACTAGCAATCTCCCTACTTGGAGAATCAGCACCTTTAACCTCCTGTTCCCTACAGGTTGCAATTTGTCCTGAGGATGAACGGGAAGAGGGGGAACCAATGAGAGACTAGATCTAGCTGTTGGGACAGGCACAGGTCACTCTATTTTCCCATCAGGAAGAAGAATTAACCACAGGCTCAGCCTGCTGCCAGGAACCAGAATAGGGCCTGAGGCAATCCCGTGCTTTTGCGGCCAGCTCTCAAAAAAGCGCGTTGAAAAATGGAGCTCAGGGACACTGCAATTCACAAACACGCAGAGTTATAAGTGATAACTCTCATCCACAGATATATTGAGGGAAGGCAACGAAGAGGATTTGAAAGCAAGGCAGAATTGCAGGAAACAGATTTCAGGAGGTAGATTCGAATCGCCTTTAAGGCACATGAAAAGCGGCAAAACGGGGACAATGATGCCCTTGGCCAAAAAGGGCGTATGCGTTTTTTCCTGAATATATTCAGGAAAAAACGCATACGCCCTTTTTGGCCAACCAAGCAACCTGGAAAGGCAAATCAGCGCTACAAAGAAGTCTCGCTTCCCATCGGCCAAAAGGGACATGCTGCAAAAAGTGTCAAAACCAGAAATGCAGGACAGGCCATGGAGAAATGGCAGCCTTGCTACGCTGATGGGCGGGATGTAAATTGCCAACAGCCACTCGGGAGAAGTGTACGGTGTGTCCTGAAACATCGAAAAAACACATCTTAGGGAGCATAGGGCACGTCCACTCATGGGCGTATAAATTGGGAAAACTAAAAATGAGCAAGACACAGGCACCCCAAAGTTTGGGGCTGCTCTGTTGACAAGAACCTCCACTTCATGACACCTTAAATATCCCAGGAAAGAGAAAAATGGATAAAAAAGTTGTGGTCCTTATGTACAATGGAATATCACTCAGACATGAAATCAATGTCATAAGGCTAGTAGAAGCAAGATGAGTGGACTTAGGTACGACGATTCTAAGTGAAATAAGTCACACAGAAAAAGACACTTATCATAAGCTATCACTTATAGAGGGAATGTAAAAACCGCTACACTTGAACTGAATTACAAAACAGAACAGAGTCACACGTTTAGAAAACACACTATGGCTGCTTAACGGGAAAGGTGAGGTGGGGTGATGCATAAAACAAGGGGTTCAAATTCGCTCAGATACCGTTCCATACACCCAATATGTAATACACAAGACCTACTCCTTGCTCAGTGAACTGGACTCAACACCCCCTATTCACCGCACAAGAATATATATGATTACTAACAATCTTAAAACCTATGTATTGATATCTGTCTGGAAGTGAGTCAACTGGGTGTAAATCCGCATAAACACAGCCGTGAAAAGCAGCTAAACCCCATTATAAAAATAAATTACTTATAAACCCGTAAAACAAAGACAGTGAAAGAGAGAGAAATTCTTACAAAATTCGATCAGGGGCTGAGATGCAACCTGGATTGACCATATCTAGACCCACAGCTGGATGAGACATAAGGGTGGACACTCTTGGGGCTGAGAGGTTGGGTGAGGTTGGGTGAGCAAAAGCAGACCCTTTAAAGTAATACTGTGTGGTACCCATCCCATGGGTCCCAAGTCTCCAGGTTCAAGGGCATCTTCCTACATTGAAAACATGCATGAGAAACTCAGAAGATGGTACACTGTGTGATTTTGAAAGGTTTCTAAAACGCACCTCATTTCTCATCTCCTTGTGCTCGGGTTCGCCATTCCAGCTACTTTACTAGCAATCTCCCTACTTGGAGAATCAGCACCTTTAACCTCCTGTTCTGTACAGGTTGCAATTTGTCCTGAGGATGAACGGGAAGAGGGGAAACCAATGAGAGAATAGATCTAGGTGTTGGGACAGGCACAAGTCACTCTATTTTCCCATCAGGAAGAAGAATTAACCACAGGCTCAGCCTGCCGCCGGGAACCAGAATAGGGCCTGAGGCAATCCCGTGCTTTTGCGGCCAGCTCCCAAAAAAGACAGTTGAAAAATGGAGCTCAGGGGGACTGCCATTCACAAACCTGCTGAGTTATAAATGATAACTGTCGTCCACAAATATATTGAGGGAAGGCAACAAAGAGGATTTGAAAGCAAGTCAGAATTGCAGGAAACAGGTTTCAGGAGGTAGATTCGAATCGCCTTTAAAGCACATGAAAAGCGGCAAAACGTCGACAATGATGCCCTTGGCCAAAAAGGGCGTATGCGTTTTTTCCTGAATATATTCAGCAAAAAACGCATACGCCCTTTTTGGCCAACCAAGCAACCTGGAAAGGCAAATCAGTGCTACAAAGAAGTCTCGCTTCCCATCGGTCAAAAGGGTCATGCTGCAAAAAGTGTCAAAACCAGAAATGCAGGACAGGCCATGGAGAAATGGCAGCCTTGCTACGCTGATGGGCGGGATGTTAATTGCCAACAGCCACTCTGGAGAAGTGTACGGTGTGTCCTGAAACATCGAAAAAACACAGCTTAGGGAGCATAGGGCACGTCCACTCATGGGCGTATAAATTGGGAAAACTAAAAATCAGCAAGACACAGGCACCCCAAAGTTTAGGGCTGCTCTGTTGACAAGAACCTCCACTTCATGACACCTTAAATATCCCAGGAAAGAGAAAAATGGATAAAGAAGTTGTGGTCCTTATGTACAATGCAATATCACTCAGACATGAAATCAATGTCATAAGGCTAGTAGAAGCAAGATGAGTGGACTTAGGTACGACAATTCTAAGTGAAATAAGTCACACAGAAAAAGACACTTATCATAAGCTATCACTTATAGAGGGAATGTAAAAACCGCTACACTTGAACTGAATTACAGAACAGAACAGAATCACACGTTTAGAAAACACACTATGACTGCTTAACGGGAAAGGTGAGGTGGGGTGATGCATAAAACAAGGGTTTCAAATTCGCTCAGATACCGTTCCATACACCCAATATGTAATAGACAAGACCTACTCCTTGCTCAGTGAACTGGACTCAACACCCCCTATTCACCGAACAAGAATATATGTGACTAGTAACAATCTTAAAACCTATGTATTGATATCTGTCTGGAAGTGAGTCAAGTGGGTGTAAATCCGCATAAACACAGCCGTGAAAAGCAGCTAAACCCCATTATAAAAATAAATTACTTTTAAAAACCCATAAAACAAAGACAGTGAAAGAGAGAGAAATTCTTACAAAATTCGTTCAGAGGCTGTGATGCAACCTGGATTGACCATATCTACACGCACAGCTGGATGAGACATAAGGGTGGACACTCTTGGGGCTGAAAGGTTGGGTTAGGTTGGGTGAGCAAACGCAGACCCTTTAAAGTAATACTGCGTGGTACCCATCCCATGGGTCCCAAGTCTCCAGGTTCAAGGGCATCTTCCTACATCGAAAACATGCATGAGAAACTCAGAAGATGGTACACCGTGTGATTTTGAAAGGTTTCTAAAACGCACCTCATTTCTCATCTCCTTGTGCTCGGGTTCGCCATTCCAGCTACTTTACTAGCAATCTCCCTACTTGGAGAATCAGCACCTTTAACCTCCTGTTCCCTACAGGTTGCAATTTGTCCTGAGGATGAACGGGAAGAGGGGCAACCAATGAGAGACTAGATCTAGCTGTTGGGACAGGCACAGGTCACTCTATTTTCCCATCAGGAAGAAGAATTAACCACAGGCTCAGCCTGCTGCCAGGAACCAGAATAGGGCCTGAGGCAATCCCGTGCTTTTGCGGCCAGCTCTCAAAAAAGACAGTTGAAAAATGGAGCTCAGGGACACTGCAATTCACAAACCCGCAGAGTTATAAGTGATAACTCTCATCCACAGATATATTGAGGGAAGGCAACGAAGAGGATTTGAAAGCAAGGCAGAATTGCAGGAAACAGATTTCAGGAGGTAGATTCGAATCGCCTTTAAGGCACATGAAAAGCGGCAAAACGTCGACAATGATGCCCTTGGCCAAAAAGGGCGTATGCGTTTTTTCCTGAATATATTCAGGAAAAAACGCATACGCCCTTTTTGGCCAACCAAGCAACCTGGAAAGGCAAATCAGCGCTACAAAGAAGTCTCGCTTCCCATCGGTCAAAAGGGTCATTCTGCAAAAAGTGTCAAAACCAGAAATGCAGGACAGGCCATGGAGAAATGGCAGCCATGCCACGCTGATGGGCGGGATGTAAATTGCCAACAGCCACTCTGGAGAAGTGTACGGTGTGTCCTGAAACATCGAAAAAACACAGCTTAGTGAGCATAGGGCACGTCCACTCATGGGCGTATAAATTGGGAAAACTAAAAATCAGCAAGACACAGGCACCCCAAAGTTTGGGGCTGCTCTGTTGACAAGAACCTCCACTTCATGACACCTTAAATATCCCAGGAAAGAGAAAAATGGATAAAAAAGTTGTGGTCCTTATGTACAATGGAATATCATTCAGACATGAAATCAATGTCATAAGGCTAGTAGAAGCAAGATGAGTGGACTTAGGTACGACGATTCTAAGTGAAATAAGTCACACAGAAAAAGACACTTATCATAAGCTATCACTTATAGAGGGAATGTAAAAACCGCTACACTTGAACTGAATTACAAAACAGAACAGAGTCACACGTTTAGAAAACACACTATGGCTGCTTAACGGGAAAGGTGAGGTGGGGTGATACATAAAACAAGGGGTTCAAATTTGCTCAGATACCGTTCCATACACCCAATATGTAATAGACAAGACCTACTCCTTGCTCCGTGAACTGGACTCAACACCCCCTATTCACCGCACAAGAATATATGTGACTAGTAACAATCTTAAAACCTATGTATTGATATCTGTCTGGAAGTGAGTCAAGTAGGTGTAAATCCGCATAAACACAGCCGTGAAAAGCAGCTAAACCCCATTATAAAAATAAATTACTTTTAAAAACCCGTAAAACAAAGACAGTGAAAGAGAGAGAATTTCTTACAAAATTCGTTCAGGGGCTGTGATGCCACCTGGATTGACCATATCTAGACCCACAGCTGGATGAGACATAAGGGTGGACACTCTTGGGGCTGAGAGGTTGGGTGAGCAAACGCAGACCCTTTAAAGTAATACTGCGTGATACCCATCCCATGGGTCCCAAATCTCCAGGTTCAAGGGCATCTTCCTACATCGAAAACATGCATGAGAAACTCAGAAGATGGTACACCGTGTGATTTTGAAAGGTTTCTAAAACACACCCCATTTCTCATCTCCTTGTGCTCGGGTTCGCCTTTCCAGCTACTTTACTAGCAATCAACTTACTTGGAGAATCAGCACCTTTAACCTCCTGTTCCCTACAGTTTGCAATTTGTCCTGAGGATGAACGGGAAGAGGGGCAACCAATGAGAGACTAGATCTAGGTGTTGGGACAGGCACAGGTCACTCTATTTTCCCATCAGGAAGAAGAATTAATCACAGGCTCAGCCTGCCGCCCAGAAGCACAATAGGGCCTGAGGCAATCCCGCGCTTTTGCGGCCAGCTCCCAAAAAAGCGAGTTGAAAAATGGAGCTCAGGGACACTGCAATTCACAAACCCGCAGAGTTATAAATGATAACTCTCATCCACAGATATATTGAGGGAAGGCAACGAAGAGGATTTGAAAGCAAGGCAGAATTGCAGGAAACAGATTTCAGGAGGTAGATTCGAATCGCCTGTAAAGAACATGAAAAGCGGCAAAACGTCGACAATGATGCCCTTGGCCAAGAAGGGCGTATGCGTTTTTTCCTGAATATATTCAGGAAAAAACGCATACGCACTTTTTGGCCAACCAAGCAACCTGGAAAGGCAAATCAGCGCTACAAAGAAGTCTCGCTTCCCATCGGTCAAAAGGGCCATGCTGCAAAAAGTGTCAAAACCAGAAATGCAGGACAGGCCATGGAGAAATGGCAGCCTTGCTACGCTGATGGGCGGGATGTAAGTTGTCAACAGCCACTCAGGAGAAGTGTACGGTGTGTCCTGAAACATCGAAAAAACACAGCTTAGGGAGCATAGGGCACGTCCACTCATGGGCGTATAAATTGGGAAAACTAAAAATCAGCAAGACACAGGCACCCCAAAGTTTAGGGCTGCTCTGTTGACAAGAACCTCCACTTCATGACACTTTAAATATCCCAGGAAAGAGAAAAATGGATAAAGAAGTTGTGGTCCTTATGTACAATGGAATATCACTCAGACATGAAATCAATGTCATAAGGCTAGTAGAAGCAAGATGAGTGGACTTAGGTACGACGATTCTAAGTGAAATAAGTCACACAGAAAAAGACACTTATCATAAGCTATCACTTATAGAGGGAATGTAAAAACCGCTACACTTGAACTGAATTACAAAACAGAACAGAGTCACACGTTTAGAAAACACACTATGGCTGCTTAACGGGAAAGGTGACGTGGGGTGATGCATAAAACAAGGGCTTCAAATTCGCCCAGATACCGTTCCATACACCCAATATGTAATAGACAAGACCTACTCCTTGCTCAGTGAACTGGACTCAACACCACCTATTCACCGCACCAGAATATATGTGACTAGTAACAATCTTAAAACCTATGTATTGATATCTGTCTGGAAGTGAGTCAAGTGGGTGTAAATCTGCATAAACAAAGCCGTGAAAAGTAGCTAAACCCCATTATAAAAATAAATTACTTTTAAAAACCCGTAAAACAAAGACAGTGAAAGAGAGAGAAATTCTTACAAAATTCGTTCAAAGGCTGTGATGCAACCTGGATTGACCATATCTACACGCACAGCTGGATGAGACATAAGGGTGGACAGTCTTGGGTCTGAAAGGTTGGGTTAGGTTGGGTGAGCAAACGCAGACCCTTTAAAGTAATACTGCGTGGTACCCATCCCATGGGTCCCAAGTCTCCAGGTTCAAGGGCATCTTCCTACATCGAAAACATGCATGAGAAACTCAGAAGATGGTACACCGTGTGATTTTGAAAGGTTCCTAAAACGCACCTCATTTCTCATCTCCTTGTGCTCGGGTTCGCCATTCCAGCTACTTTACTAGCAATCTCCCTACTTGGAGAATCAGCACCTTTAACCTCCTGTTCCCTACAGGTTGCAATTTGTCCTGAGGATGAACGGGAAGAGGGGGAACCAATGAGAGACTAGATCTAGCTGTTGGGACAGGCACAGGTCACTCTATTTTCCCATCAGGAAGAAGAATTAACCACAGGCTCAGCCTGCTGCCAGGAACCAGAATAGGGCCTGAGGCAATCCCGTGCTTTTGCGGCCATCTCTCAAAAAAGCGCGTTGAAAAATGGAGCTCAGGGACACTGCAATTCACAAACACGCAGAGTTATAAGTGATAACTCTCATCCACAGATATATTGAGGGAAGGCAACGAAGAGGATTTGAAAGCAAGGCAGAATTGCAGGAAACAGATTTCAGGAGGTAGATTCGAATCGCCTTTAAGGCACATGAAAAGCGGCAAAACGGGGACAATGATGCCCTTGGCCAAAAAGGGCGTATGCGTTTTTTCCTGAATATATTCAGGAAAAAACGCATACGCCCTTTTTGGCCAACCAAGCAACCTGGAAAGGCAAATCAGCGCTACAAAGAAGTCTCGCTTCCCATCGGCCAAAAGGGACATGCTGCAAAAAGTGTCAAAACCAGAAATGCAGGACAGGCCATGGAGAAATGGCAGCCTTGCTACGCTGATGGGCGGGATGTAAATTGCCAACAGCCACTCTGGAGAAGTGTACGGTGTGTCCTGAAACATCGAAAAAACACATCTTAGGGAGCATAGGGCACGTCCACTCATGGGCGTATAAATTGGGAAAACTAAAAATCAGCAAGACACAGGCACCCCAAAGTTTGGGGCTGCTCTGTTGACAAGAACCTCCACTTCATGACACCTTAAATATCCCAGGAAAGAGAAAAATGGATAAAAAAGTTGTGGTCCTTATGTACAATGGAATATCACTCAGACATGAAATCAATGTCATAAGGCTAGTAGAAGCAAGATGAGTGGACTTAGGTACGACGATTCTAAGTGAAATAAGTCACACAGAAAAAGACACTTATCATAAGCTATCACTTATAGAGGGAATGTAAAAACCGCTACACTTGAACTGAATTACAAAACAGAACAGAGTCACACGTTTAGAAAACACACTATGGCTGCTTAACGGGAAAGGTGAGGTGGGGTGATGCATAAAACAAGGGGTTCAAATTCGCTCAGATACCGTTCCATACACCCAATATGTAATACACAAGACCTACTCCTTGCTCAGTGAACTGGACTCAACACCCCCTATTCACCGCACAAGAATATATATGATTAGTAACAATCTTAAAACCTATGTATTGATATCTATCTGGAAGTGAGTCAACTGGGTGTAAATCCGCATAAACACAGCCGTGAAAAGCAGCTAAACCCCATTATAAAAATAAATTACTTATAAACCCGTAAAACAAAGACAGTGAAAGAGAGAGAAATTCTTACAAAATTCGATCAGGGGCTGAGATGCAACCTGGATTGACCATATCTAGACCCACAGCTGGATGAGACATAAGGGTGGACACTCTTGGGGCTGAGAGGTTGGGTGAGGTTGGGTGAGCAAAAGCAGACCCTTTAAAGTAATACTGCATGGTACCCATCCCATGGGTCCCAAATCTCCAGGTTCAAGGGCATCTTCCTACATCGAAAACTTGCATGAGGAACCCAGAAGAAGGTACACCGTGTGATTTTGAAAGGTTTCTAAAACGCACCTCATTTCTCATCTCCTTGTGCTCGGGTTCGCCATTCCAGCTACTTCACTAGCAATCTCCCTACTTGGAGAATCAGCACCTTTAACCTCCTGTTCTGTACAGGTTGCAATTTGTCCTGAGGATGAACGGGAAGAGGGGAAACCAATGAGAGAATAGATCTAGGTGTTGGGACAGGCACAAGTCACTCTATTTTCCCATCAGGAAGAAGAATTAACCACAGGCTCAGCCTGCCGCCGGGAACCAGAATAGGGCCTGAGGCAATCCCGTGCTTTTGCGGCCAGCTCCCAAAAAAGACAGTTGAAAAATGGAGCTCAGGGGGACTGCCATTCACAAACCTGCTGAGTTATAAATGATAACTGTCGTCCACAAATATATTGAGGGAAGGCAACGAAGAGGATTTGAAAGCAAGGCAGAATTGCAGGAAACAGGTTTCAGGAGGTAGATTCGAATCGCCTTTAAAGCACATGAAAAGCGGCAAAACGTCGACAATGATGCCCTTGGCCAAAAAGGGCGTATGCGTTTTTTCCTGAATATATTCAGGAAAAAACGCATACGCCCTTTTTGGCCAACCAAGCAACCTGGAAAGGCAAATCAGTGCTACAAAGAAGTCTCGCTTCCCATCGGTCAAAAGGGTCATGCTGCAAAAAGTGTCAAAACCAGAAATGCAGGACAGGCCATGGAGAAATGGCAGCCTTGCTACGCTGATGGGCGGGATGTTAATTGCCAACAGCCACTCTGGAGAAGTGTACGGTGTGTCCTGAAACATCGAAAAAACACAGCTTAGGGAGCATAGGGCACGTCCACTCATGGGCGTATAAATTGGGAAAACTAAAAATCAGCAAGACACAGGCACCCCAAAGTTTAGGGCTGCTCTGTTGACAAGAACCTCCACTTCATGACACCTTAAATATCCCAGGAAAGAGAAAAATGGATAAAGAAGTTGTGGTCCTTATGTACAATGCAATATCACTCAGACATGAAATCAATGTCATAAGGCTAGTAGAAGCAAGATGAGTGGAATTAGGTACGACAATTCTAAGTGAAATAAGTCACACAGAAAAAGACACTTATCATAAGCTATCACTTATAGAGGGAATGTAAAAACCGCTACACTTGAACTGAATTACAGAACAGAACAGAATCACACGTTTAGAAAACACACTATGGCTGCTTAACGGGAAAGGTGAGGTGGGGTGATGCATAAAACAAGGGTTTCAAATTCGCTCAGATACCGTTCCATACACCCAATATGTAATAGACAAGACCTACTCCTTGCTCAGTGAACTGGACTCAACACCCCCTATTCACCGAACAAGAATATATGTGACTAGTAACAATCTTAAAACCTATGTATTGATATCTGTCTGGAAGTGAGTCAAGTGGGTGTAAATCCGCATAAACACAGCCGTGAAAAGCAGCTAAACCCCATTATAAAAATAAATTACTTTTAAAAACCCGTAAAACAAAGACAGTGAAAGAGAGAGAAATTCTTACAAAATTCGTTCAGAGGCTGTGATGCAACCTGGATTGACCATATCTACACGCACAGCTGGATGAGACATAAGGGTGGACACTCTTGGGGCTGAAAGGTTGGGTTAGGTTGGGTGAGCAAACGCAGACCCTTTAAAGTAATACTGCGTGGTACCCATCCCATGGGTCCCAAGTCTCCAGGTTCAAGGGCATCTTCCTACATCGAAAACATGCATGAGAAACTCAGAAGATGGTACACCGTGTGATTTTGAAAGGTTTCTAAAACGCACCTCATTTCTCATCTCCTTGTGCTCGGGTTCGCCATTCCAGCTACTTTACTAGCAATCTCCCTACTTGGAGAATCAGCACCTTTAACCTCCTGTTCCCTACAGGTTGCAATTTGTCCTGAGGATGAACGGGAAGAGGGGCAACCAATGAGAGACTAGATCTAGCTGTTGGGACAGGCACAGGTCACTCTATATTCCCATCAGGAAGAAGAATTAACCACAGGCTCAGCCTGCTGCCAGGAACCAGAATAGGGCCTGAGGCAATCCCGTGCTTTTGCGGCCAGCTCTCAAAAAAGACAGTTGAAAAATGGAGCTCAGGGACACTGCAATTCACAAACCCGCAGAGTTATAAGTGATAACTCTCATCCACAGATATATTGAGGGAAGGCAACGAAGAGGATTTGAAAGCAAGGCAGAATTGCAGGAAACAGATTTCAGGAGGTAGATTCGAATCGCCTTTAAGGCACATGAAAAGCGGCAAAACGTCGACAATGATGCCCTTGGCCAAAAAGGGCGTATGCGTTTTTTCCTGAATATATTCAGGAAAAAACGCATACGCACTTTTTGGCCAACCAAGCAACCTGGAAAGGCAAATCAGCGCTACAAAGAAGTCTCGCTTCCCATCGGTCAAAAGGGCCATGCTGCAAAAAGTGTCAAAACCAGAAATGCAGGACAGGCCATGGAGAAATGGCAGCCTTGCTACGCTGATGGGCGGGATGTAAGTTGTCAACAGCCACTCAGGAGAAGTGTACGGTGTGTCCTGAAACATCGAAAAAACACAGCTTAGGGAGCATAGGGCACGTCCACTCATGGGCGTATAAATTGGGAAAACTAAAAATCAGCAAGACACAGGCACCCCAAAGTTTAGGGCTGCTCTGTTGACAAGAACCTCCACTTCATGACACTTTAAATATCCCAGGAAAGAGAAAAATGGATAAAGAAGTTGTGGTCCTTATGTACAATGGAATATCACTCAGACATGAAATCAATGTCATAAGGCTAGTAGAAGCAAGATGAGTGGACTTAGGTACGACGATTCTAAGTGAAATAAGTCACACAGAAAAAGACACTTATCATAAGCTATCACTTATAGAGGGAATGTAAAAACCGCTACACTTGAACTGAATTACAGAACAGAACAGAGTCACACGTTTAGAAAACACACTATGGCTGCTTAACGGGAAAGGTGACGTGGGGTGATGCATAAAACAAGGGCTTCAAATTCGCTCAGATACCGTTCCATACACCCAATATGTAATAGACAAGACCTACTCCTTGCTCAGTGAACTGGACCCAACACCCCCTATTCACCGCACAAGAATATATGTGACTAGTAAGAATCTTAAAACCTATGTATTGATATCTGTCTGGAAGTGAGTCAAGTGGGTGTAAATCCGCATAAACACAGCCGTGAAAAGCAGCTAAACCCCATTATAAAAATAAATTACTTTTAAAAACCCGTAAATCAAAGACAGTGAAAGAGAGAGAAATTCTTACAAAATTCGTTCAGGGGCTGTGATGCAACCTGGATTGACCATATCTAGACCCACAGCTGGATGAGACATAAGGGTGGACACTCTTGGGGCTGAAAGGTTGGGTGAGGTTGGGTGAGCAAACGCAGACCCTTTAAAGTAATACTGCATGGTACCCATCCCATGGGTCCCAAATCTCCAGGTTCAAGGGCATCTTCCTACATCGAAAACTTGCATGAGGAACCCAGAAGACGGTACACCGTGTGATTTTGAAAGGTTTCTAAAACGCACCTCATTTCTCATCTCCTTGTGCTCGGGTTCGCCATTCCAGCTACTTCACTAGCAATCTCCCTACTTGGAGAATCAGCACCTTTAACCTCCTGTTCTGTACAGGTTTCAATTTGTCCTGAGGATGAACGGGAAGAGGGGAAACCAATGAGAGAATAGATCTAGGTGTTGGGACAGGCACAGGTCACTCTATTTTCCCATCAGGAAGAAGAATTAACCACAGGCTCAGCCTGCCGCCGGGAACCAGAATAGGGCCTGAGGCAATCCCGTGCTTTTGCGGCCAGCTCCCAAAAAAGACAGTTGAAAAATGGAGCTCAGGGGGACTGCCATTCACAAACCTGCTGAGTTATAAATGATAACTCTCGTCCACAAATATATTGAGGGAAGGAAACGAAGAGGATTTGAAAGCAAGGCAGAATTGCAGGAAACAGGTTTCAGGAGGTAGATTCGAATCGCCTTTAAAGCACATGAAAAGCGGCAAAACGTCGACAATGATGCCCTTGGCCAAAAAGGGCGTATGCGTTTTTTCCTGAATATATTCAGGAAAAAACGCATACGCCCTTTTTGGCCAACCAAGCAACCTGGAAATGCAAATCAGTGCTACAAAGAAGTCTCGCTTCCCATCGGTCAAAAGGGTCATGCTGCAAAAAGTGTCAAAACCAGAAATGCAGGACAGGCCATGGAGAAATGGCAGCCTTGCTACGCTGATGGGCGGGATGTTAATTGCCAACAGCCACTCTGGAGAAGTGTACGGTGTGTCCTGAAACATCGAAAAAACACAGCTTAGGGAGCATAGGGCACGTCCACTCATGGGCGTATAAATTGGGAAAACTAAAAATCAGCAAGACACAGGCACCCCAAAGTTTAGGGCTGCTCTGTTGACAAGAACCTCCACTTCATGGCACCTTAAATATCCCAGGAAAGAGAAAAATGGATAAAGAAGTTGTGGTCCTTATGTACAATGGAATATCACTCAGACATGAAATCAATGTCATAAGGCTAGTAGAAGCAAGATGAGTGGATTTAGGTACGACGATTCTAAGTGAAATAAGTCACACAGAAAAAGACACTTATCATAAGCTATCACTTATAGAGGGAATGTAAAAACCGCTACACTTGAACTGAATTACAAAACAGAACAGAGTCACACGTTTAGAAAACACACTATGGCTGCTTAACGGGAAAGGTGAGGTGGGGTGATGCATAAAACAAGGGGTTCAAATTCGCTCAGATACCGTTCCATACACCCAATATGTAATAGACAAGACCTACTCCTTGCTCAGTGAACTGGACTCAACACCCCCTATTCACCGCACAAGAATATATGTGACTAGTAACAATCTTAAAACCTATGTATTGATATCTGTCTGGAAGTGAGTCAAGTGGGTGTAAATCCGCATAAACACAGCCGTGAAAAGCAGCTAAACCCCATTATAAAAATAAATTACTTTTAAAAACCCGTAAAACAAAGACAGTGAAAGAGAGAGAAATTCTTACAAAATTCGTTCAGAGGCTGTGATGCAACCTGGATTGACCATATCTACACGCACAGCTGGATGAGACATAAGGGTGGACAGTCTTGGGGCTGAAAGTTTGGGTTAGGTTGGGTGAGCAAACGCAGACCCTTTAAAGTAATACTGCGTGGTACCCATCCCATGGGTCCCAAGTCTCCAGGTTCAAGGGCATCTTCCTACATCGAAAACATGCATGAGAAACTCAGAAGATGGTACACCGTGTGATTTTGAAAGGTTTCTAAAACGCACCTCATTTCTCATCTCCTTGTGCTCGGGTTCGCCATTCCAGCTACTTTACTAGCAATCTCCCTACTTGGAGAATCAGCACCTTTAACCTCCTGTTCCCTACAGGTTGCAATTTGTCCTGAGGATGAACGGGAAGAGGGGCAACCAATGAGAGACTAGATCTAGCTGTTGGGACAGGCACAGGTCACTCTATTTTCCCATCAGGAAGAAGAATTAACCACAGGCTCAGCCTGCTGCCAGGAACCAGAATAGGGCCTGAGGCAATCCCGTGCTTTTGCGGCCAGCTCTCAAAAAAGACAGTTGAAAAATGGAGCTCAGGGACACTACAATTCACAAACCTGCAGAGTTATAAGTGATAACTCTCATCCACAGATATATTGAGGGAAGGCAAAGAAGAGGATTTGAAAGCAAGGCAGAATTGCAGGAAACAGATTTCAGGAGGTAGATTCGAATCGCCTTTAAGGCACATGAAAAGCGGCAAAAGGTCGACAATGATGCCCTTGGCCAAAAAGGGCGTATGCGTTTTTTCCTGAATATATTCAGGAAAAAACGCATACGCCCTTTTTGGCCAACCAAGCAACCTGGAAAGGCAAATCAGCGCTACAAAGAAGTCTCGCTTCCCATCGGTCAAAAGGGTCATGCTGCAAAAAGTGTCAAAACCAGAAATGCAGGACAGGCCATGGAGAAATGGCAGCCATGCCACGCTGATGGGCGGGATGTAAATTGCCAACAGCCATTCTGGAGAATTGTACGGTGTGTCCTGAAACATCGAAAAAACACAGCTTAGTGAGCATAGGGCACGTCCACTCATGGGCGTATAAATTGGGAAAACTAAAAATCAGCAAGACACAGGCACCCCAAAGTTTGGGGCTGCTCTGCTGACAAGAACCTCCACTTCATGACACCTTAAATATCCCAGGAAAGAGAAAAATGGATAAAAAATTTGTGGTCCTTATGTACAATGGAATATCACTCAGACATGAAATCAATGTCATAAGGCTAGTAGAAGCAAGATGAGTGGACTTAGGTACGACGATTCTAAGTGAAATAAGTCACACAGAAAAAGACACATATCATAAGCTATCACTTATAGAGGGAATGTAAAAACCGCTACACTTGAACTGAATTACAGAACAGAACAGAATCACACGTTTAGAAAACACACTATGGCTGCTTAACGGGAAAGGTGAGGTGGGGTGATGCATAAAACAAGGGGTTCAAATTCGCTCAGATACCGTTCCATACACCCAATATGTAATAGACAAGACCTACTCCTTGCTCAGTGAACTGGACTCAACACCCCCTATTCACCGCACAAGAATATATGTGACTAGTAACAATCTTAAAACCTATGTATTGATATCTGTCTGGAAGTGAGTCAAGTGGGTTTAAAGCTGCATAAACACAGCCGTGAAAAGCAGCTAAACCCCATTATAAAAATAAATTACTTTTAAAAACCCGTAAAACAAAGACAGTGAAAGAGAGAGAAATTCTTACAAAATTCGTTCAGGGGCTGTGATGCCACCTGGATTGACCATATCTAGACCCACAGCTGGATGAGACATAAGAGTGGACACTCTTGGGGCTGAGAGGTTGGGTGAGCAAACGCAGACCCTTTAAAGTAATACTGCGTGATACCCATCCCATGGGTCCCAAATCTCCAGGTTCAAGGGCATCTTCCTACTTCGAAAACATGCATGAGAAACTCAGAAGATGGTACACCGTGTGATTTTGAAAGGTTTCTAAAACACACCCCATTTCTCATCTCCTTGTGCTCGGGTTCGCCTTTCCAGCTACTTTACTAGCAATCAACTTACTTGGAGAATCAGCACCTTTAACCTCCTGTTCCCTACAGTTTGAAATTTGTCCTGAGGATGAACGGGAAGAGGGGCAACCAATGAGAGACTAGATCTAGCTGTTGGGACAGGCACAGGTCACTCTATTTTCCCATCAGGAAGAAGAATTAATCACAGGCTCAGCCTGCCGCCCAGAAGCACAATAGGGCCTGAGGCAACCCCGCGCTTTTGCGGCCAGCTCCCAAAAAAGCGAGTTGAAAAATGGAGCTCAGGGACACTGCAATTCACAAACCCGCAGAGTTATAAATGATAACTCTCATCCACAGATATATTGAGGGAAGGCAACGAAGAGGATTTGAAAGCAAGGCAGAATTGCAGGAAACAGATTTCAGGAGGTAGATTCGAATCGCCTGTAAAGCACATGAAAAGCGGCAAAACGTCGACAATGATGCCCTTGGCCAAGAAGGGCGTATGCGTTTTTTCCTGAATATATTCAGGAAAAAACGCATACGCACTTTTTGGCCAACCAAGCAACCTGGAAAGGCAAATCAGCGCTACAAAGAAGTCTCGCTTCCCATCGGTCAAAAGGGCCATGCTGCAAAAAGTGTCAAAACCAGAAATGCAGGACAGGCCATGGAGAAATGGCAGCCTTGCTACGCTGATGGGCGGGATGTAAGTTGCCAACAGCCACTCAGGAGAAGTGTACGGTGTGTCCTGAAACATCGAAAAAACACAGCTTAGGGAGCATAGGGCACGTCCACTCATGGGCGTATAAATTGGGAAAACTAAAAATCAGCAAGAGACAGGCACCCCAAAGTTTGGGGCTGCTCTGTTGACAAGAACCTCCACTTCATGACACCTTATAATATCCCAGGAAAGAGAAAAATAGATAAAGAAGTTGTGGTCCTTATGTACAATGGAATATCACTCAGACATGAAATCAATGTCATAAGGCTAGTAGAAGCAAGATGAGTGGATTTAGGTACGACGATTTTAAGTGAAATAAGTCACACAGAAAAAGACACTTATCAAAAGCTATCACTTATAGAGGGAATGTAAAAACCGCTACACTTGAACTGAATTACAAAACAGAACACAGTCACACGTTTAGAAAACACACTATGGCTGCATAATGGGAAAGGTGAGGTGGGGTGATGCATAAAACAAGGGTTTCAAATTCGCTCAGATACCGTTCCATACACCCAATATGTAATAGACAAGACCTACTCCTTGCTCAGTGAACTGGACTCAACACCCCCTATTCACCGCACAAGAATATATGTGACTAGTAAGAATCTTAAAACCTATGTATTGATATATGTCTGGAAGTGAGTCAAGTGGGTGTAAAGCCGCATAAACACAGCCGTGAAAAGCAGCTAAACCCCATTATAAAAATAAATTAGTTTTAAAAACCCGTAAAACAAAGACAGTGAAAGAGAGAGAAATTCTTACAAAATTCGTTCAGAGGCTGTGATGCAACCTGGATTGACCATATCTACACGCACAGCTGGATGAGACATAAGGGTGGACACTCTTGGGGCTGAAAGTTTGGGTTAGGTTGGGTGAGCAAACGCAGACCCTTTAAAGTAATACTGCGTGGTACCCATCCCATGGGTCCCAAGTCTCCAGGTTCAAGGGCATCTTCCTACATCGAAAACATGCATGAGAAACTCAGAAGATGGTACACCGTGTGATTTTGAAAGGTTTCTAAAACGCACCTCATTTCTCATCTCCTTGTGCTCGGGTTCGCCATTCCAGCTACTTTACTAGCAATCTCCCTACTTGGAGAATCAGCACCTTTAACCTCCTGTTCCCTACAGGTTGCAATTTGTCCTGAGGATGAACGGGAAGAGGGGCAACCAATGAGAGACTAGATCTAGCTGTTGGGACATGCACAGGTCACTCTATTTTCCCATCAGGAAGAAGAATTAACCACAGGCTCAGCCTGCTGCCAGGAACCAGAATAGGGCCTGAGGCAATCCCGTGCTTTTGCGGCCAGCTCTCAAAAAAGACAGTTGAAAAATGGAGCTCAGGGACACTGCAATTCACAAACCTGCAGAGTTATAAGTGATAACTCTCATCCACAGATATATTGAGGGAAGGCAAAGAAGAGGATTTGAAAGCAAGGCAGAATTGCAGGAAACAGATTTCAGGAGGTAGATTCGAATCGCCTTTAAGGCACATGAAAAGCGGCAAAAGGTCCACAATGATGCCCTTGGCCAAAAAGGGCGTATGCGTTTTTTCCTGAATATATTCAGGAAAAAACGCATACGCCCTTTTTGGCCAACCAAGCAACCTGGAAAGGCAAATCAGCGCTACAAAGAAGTCTCGCTTCCCATCGGTCAAAAGGGTCATGCTGCAAAAAGTGTCAAAACCAGAAATGCAGGACAGGCCATGGAGAAATGGCAGCCATGCCACGCTGATGGGCGGGATGTAAATTGCCAACAGCCATTCTGGAGAATTTTACGGTGTGTCCTGAAACATCGAAAAAACACAGCTTAGTGAGCATAGGGCACGTCCACTCATGGGCGTATAAATTGGGAAAACTAAAAATCAGCAAGACACAGGCACCCCAAAGTTTGGGGCTGCTCTGCTGACAAGAACCTCCACTTCATGACACCTTAAATATCCCAGGAAAGAGAAAAATGGATAAAAAAGTTGTGGTCCTTATGTACAATGGAATATCACTCAGACATGAAATCAATGTCATAAGGCTAGTAGAAGCAAGATGAGTGGACTTAGGTACGACGATTCTAAGTGAAATAAGTCACACAGAAAAAGACACATATCATAAGCTATCACTTATAGAGGGAATGTAAAAACCGCTACACTTGAACTGAATTACAGAACAGAACAGAATCACACGTTTAGAAAACACACTATGGCTGCTTAACGGGAAAGGTGAGGTGGGGTGATGCATAAAACAAGGGGTTCAAATTCGCTCAGATACCGTTCCATACACCCAATATGTAATAGACAAGACCTACTCCTTGCTCAGTGAACTGGACTCAACACCCCCTATTCACCGCACAAGAATATATGTGACTAGTAACAATCTTAAAACCTATGTATTGATATCTGTCTGGAAGTGAGTCAAGTGGGTTTAAAGCTGCATAAACACAGCCGTGAAAAGCAGCTAAACCCCATTATAAAAATAAATTACTTTTAAAAACCCGTAAAACAAAGACAGTGAAAGAGAGAGAAATTCTTACAAAATTCGTTCAGGGGCTGTGATGCCACCTGGATTGACCATATCTAGACCCACAGCTGGATGAGACATAAGAGTGGACACTCTTGGGGCTGAGAGGTTGGGTGAGCAAACGCAGACCCTTTAAAGTAATACTGCGTGATACCCATCCCATGGGTCCCAAATCTCCAGGTTCAAGGGCATCTTCCTACATCGAAAACATGCATGAGAAACTCAGAAGATGGTACACCGTGTGATTTTGAAAGGTTTCTAAAACACACCCCATTTCTCATCTCCTTGTGCTCGGGTTCGCCTTTCCAGCTACTTTACTAGCAATCAACTTACTTGGAGAATCAGCACCTTTAACCTCCTGTTCCCTACAGTTTGAAATTTGTCCTGAGGATGAACGGGAAGAGGGGCAACCAATGAGAGACTAGATCTAGCTGTTGGGACAGGCACAGGTCACTCTATTTTCCCATCAGGAAGAAGAATTAATCACAGGCTCAGCCTGCCGCCCAGAAGCACAATAGGGCCTGAGGCAATCCCGCGCTTTTGCGGCCAGCTCCCAAAAAAGCGAGTTGAAAAATGGAGCTCAGGGACACTGCAATTCACAAACCCGCAGAGTTATAAATGATAACTCTCATCCACAGATATATTGAGGGAAGGCAACGAAGAGGATTTGAAAGCAAGGCAGAATTGCAGGAAACAGATTTCAGGAGGTAGATTCGAATCGCCTGTAAAGAACATGAAAAGCGGCAAAACGTCGACAATGATGCCCTTGGCCAAGAAGGGCGTATGCGTTTTTTCCTGAATATATTCAGGAAAAAACGCATACGCACTTTTTGGCCAACCAAGCAACCTGGAAAGGCAAATCAGCGCTACAAAGAAGTCTCGCTTCCCATCGGTCAAAAGGGCCATGCTGCAAAAAGTGTCAAAACCAGAAATGCAGGACAGGCCATGGAGAAATGGCAGCCTTGCTACGCTGATGGGCGGGATGTAAGTTGCCAACAGCCACTCAGGAGAAGTGTACGGTGTGTCCTGAAACATCGAAAAAACACAGCTTAGGGAGCATAGGGCACGTCCACTCATGGGCGTATAAATTGGGAAAACTAAAAATCAGCAAGAGACAGGCACCCCAAAGTTTGGGGCTGCTCTGTTGACAAGAACCTCCACTTCATGACACCTTATAATATCCCAGGAAAGAGAAAAATAGATAAAGACGTTGTGGTCCTTATGTACAATGGAATATCACTCAGACATGAAATCAATGTCATAAGGCTAGTAGAAGCAAGATGAGTGGATTTAGGTACGACGATTGTAAGTGAAATAAGTCACACAGAAAAAGACACTTATCAAAAGCTATCACTTATAGAGGGAATGTAAAAACCGCTACACTTGAACTGAATTACAAAACAGAACAGAGTCACACGTTTAGAAAACACACTATGGCTGCATAATGGGAAAGGTGAGGTGGGGTGATGCATAAAACAAGGGTTTCAAATTCGCTCAGATACCGTTCCATACACCCAATATGTAATAGACAAGACCTACTCCTTGCTCAGTGAACTGGACTCAACACCCCCTATTCACCGCACAAGAATATATGTGACTAGTAAGAATCTTAAAACCTATGTATTGATATATGTCTGGAAGTGAGTCAAGTGGGTGTAAAGCCGCATAAACACAGCCGTGAAAAGCAGCTAAACCCCATTATAAAAATAAATTACTTTTAAAAACCCGTAAAACAAAGACAGTGAAAGAGAGAGAAATTCTTACAAAATTCGATCAGGGGCTGAGATGCAACCTGGATTGACCATATCTAGACCCACAGCTGGATGAGACATAAGGGTGGACACTCTTGGGGCTGAGAGGTGGGGTGAGCAAACGCAGACCCTTTAAAGTAATACTGCGTGGTACCCATCCCATGGGTCCCAAATCTCCAGGTTGAAGGGCATCTTCCTACATCGAAAACATGCATGAGAAACTCAGAAGATGGTACACCATTTGATTTTGAAAGTTTTCTAAAACACACCCCATTTCTCATCTCCTTGTGCTCGGGTTCGCCTTTCTAGCTACTTTACTAGCAATCAACTTACTTGGAGAATCAGCACCTTTAACCTCCTGTTCCCTACAGGTTGCAATTTGTCCTGAGGATGAACGGGAAGAGGGGCAACCAATGAGAGACTAGATCTAGGTGTTGGGACAGGCACAGGTCACTCTATTTTCCCATCAGGAAGAAGAATTAACCACAGGCTCAGCCTGCCGCCCGGAACCAGAATAGGGCCCGAGGAAATCCCGTGCTTTTGCGGCCAGCTCCCAAACAAGACAGATGAAAAATGGAGCTCAGGGGCACTGCCATTCACAAACCTGCTGAGTTATAAATGATAACTCTCGTCCACAAATATATTGAGGGAAGGCAACGAAGAGGATTTGAAAGCAAGGCAGAATTGCAGGAAACAGGTTTCAGGAGGTAGATTCGAATCGCCTTTAAAGCACATGAAAAGCGGCAAAACGTCGACAATGATACCCTTGGCCAAAAAGGGCGTATGCGTTTTTTCCAGAATATATTCAGGAAAAAACGCATACGCCCTTTTTGGCCAACCAAGCAACCTGGAAAGGCAAATCAGTGCTACAAAGAAGTCTCGCTTCCCATCGGTCAAAAGGGCGATGCTGCAAAAAGTGTCAAAACCAGAAATGCAGGACAGGCCATGGAGAAATGGCAGCCTTGCTACGCTGATGGGCGGGATGTTAATTGCCAACAGCCACTCTGGAGAAGTGTACGGTGTGTCCTGAAACATCGAAAAAACACAGCTTAGGGAGCATAGGGCACGTCCACTCATGGGCTTATAAATTGGGAAAACTAAAAATCAGCAAGACACAGGCACCCCAAAGTTTAGGGCTGCTCTGTTGACAAGAACCTCCACTTCATGACAACTTAAATATCCCAGGAAAGAGAAAAATGGATAAAGAAGTTGTGGTCCTTATGTACAATGGAATATCACTCAGACATGAAATCAATGTCATAAGGCTAGTAGAAGCAAGATGAGTGGACTTAGGTACGACGATTCTAAGTGAAATAAGTCACACAGAAAAAGACACTTATCATAAGCTATCACTTATAGAGGGAATGTAAAAACCGCTACACTTGAACTGAATTACAAAACAGAACAGAGTCACACGTTTAGAAAACACACTATGGCTGCTTAACGGGAAAGGTGACGTGGGGTGATGCATAAAACAAGGGCTTCAAATTCGCCCAGATACCGTTCCATACACCCAATATGTAATAGACAAGACCTACTCCTTGCTCAGTGAACTGGACTCAACACCACCTATTCACCGCACCAGAATATATGTGACTAGTAACAATCTTAAAACCTATGTATTGATATCTGTCTGGAAGTGAGTCAAGTGGGTGTAAATCTGCATAAACAAAGCCGTGAAAAGCAGCTAAACCCCATTATAAAAATAAATTACTTTTAAAAACCCGTAAAACAAAGACAGTGAAAGAGAGAGAAATTCTTACAAAATTCGTTCAAAGGCTGTGATGCAACCTGGATTGACCATATCTACACGCACAGCTGGATGTGACATAAGGGTGGACAGTCTTGGGTCTGAAAGGTTGGGTTAGGTTGGGTGAGCAAACGCAGACCCTTTAAAGTAATACTGCGTGGTACCCATCCCATGGGTCCCAAGTCTCCAGGTTCAAGGGCATCTTCCTACATCGAAAACATGCATGAGAAACTCAGAAGATGGTACACCGTGTGATTTTGAAAGGTTCCTAAAACGCACCTCATTTCTCATCTCCTTGTGCTCGGGTTCGCCATTCCAGCTACTTTACTAGCAATCTCCCTACTTGGAGAATCAGCACCTTTAACCTCCTGTTCCCTACAGGTTGCAATTTGTCCTGAGGATGAACGGGAAGAGGGGGAACCAATGAGAGACTAGATCTAGCTGTTGGGACAGGCACAGGTCACTCTATTTTCCCATCAGGAAGAAGAATTAACCACAGGCTCAGCCTGCTGCCAGGAACCAGAATAGGGCCTGAGGCAATCCCGTGCTTTTGCGGCCAGCTCTCAAAAAAGCGCGTTGAAAAATGGAGCTCAGGGACACTGCAATTCACAAACACGCAGAGTTATAAGTGATAACTCTCATCCACAGATATATTGAGGGAAGGCAACGAAGAGGATTTGAAAGCAAGGCAGAATTGCAGGAAACAGATTTCAGGAGGTAGATTCGAATCGCCTTTAAGGCACATGAAAAGCGGCAAAACGGGGACAATGATGCCCTTGGCCAAAAAGGGCGTATGCGTTTTTTCCTGAATATATTCAGGAAAAAACGCATACGCCCTTTTTGGCCAACCAAGCAACCTGGAAAGGCAAATCAGCGCTACAAAGAAGTCTCGCTTCCCATCGGCCAAAAGGGACATGCTGCAAAAAGTGTCAAAACCAGAAATGCAGGACAGGCCATGGAGAAATGGCAGCCTTGCTACGCTGATGGGCGGGATGTAAATTGCCAACAGCCACTCTGGAGAAGTGTACGGTGTGTCCTGAAACATCGAAAAAACACATCTTAGGGAGCATAGGGCACGTCCACTCATGGGCGTATAAATTGGGAAAACTAAAAATCAGCAAGACACAGGCACCCCAAAGTTTGGGGCTGCTCTGTTGACAAGAACCTCCACTTCATGACACCTTAAATATCCCAGGAAAGAGAAAAATGGATAAAAAAGTTGTGGTCCTTATGTACAATGGAATATCACTCAGACATGAAATCAATGTCATAAGGCTAGTAGAAGCAAGATGAGTGGACTTAGGTACGACGATTCTAAGTGAAATAAGTCACACAGAAAAAGACACTTATCATAAGCTATCACTTATAGAGGGAATGTAAAAACCGCTACACTTGAACTGAATTACAAAACAGAACAGAGTCACACGTTTAGAAAACACACTATGGCTGCTTAACGGGAAAGGTGAGGTGGGGTGATGCATAAAACAAGGGGTTCAAATTCGCTCAGATACCGTTCCATACACCCAATATGTAATACACAAGACCTACTCCTTGCTCAGTGAACTGGACTCAACACCCCCTATTCACCGCACAAGAATATATATGATTACTAACAATCTTAAAACCTATGTATTGATATCTGTCTGGAAGTGAGTCAACTGGGTGTAAATCCGCATAAACACAGCCGTGAAAAGCAGCTAAACCCCATTATAAAAATAAATTACTTATAAACCCGTAAAACAAAGACAGTGAAAGAGAGAGAAATTCTTACAAAATTCGATCAGGGGCTGAGATGCAACCTGGATTGACCATATCTAGACCCACAGCTGGATGAGACATAAGGGTGGACACTCTTGGGGCTGAGAGGTTGGGTGAGGTTGGGTGAGCAAAAGCAGACCCTTTAAAGTAATACTGTGTGGTACCCATCCCATGGGTCCCAAGTCTCCAGGTTCAAGGGCATCTTCCTACATTGAAAACATGCATGAGAAACTCAGAAGATGGTACACTGTGTGATTTTGAAAGGTTTCTAAAACGCACCTCATTTCTCATCTCCTTGTGCTCGGGTTCGCCATTCCAGCTACTTTACTAGCAATCTCCCTACTTGGAGAATCAGCACCTTTAACCTCCTGTTCTGTACAGGTTGCAATTTGTCCTGAGGATGAACGGGAAGAGGGGAAACCAATGAGAGAATAGATCTAGGTGTTGGGACAGGCACAAGTCACTCTATTTTCCCATCAGGAAGAAGAATTAACCACAGGCTCAGCCTGCCGCCGGGAACCAGAATAGGGCCTGAGGCAATCCCGTGCTTTTGCGGCCAGCTCCCAAAAAAGACAGTTGAAAAATGGAGCTCAGGGGGACTGCCATTCACAAACCTGCTGAGTTATAAATGATAACTGTCGTCCACAAATATATTGAGGGAAGGCAACAAAGAGGATTTGAAAGCAAGGCAGAATTGCAGGAAACAGGTTTCAGGAGGTAGATTCGAATCGCCTTTAAAGCACATGAAAAGCGGCAAAACGTCGACAATGATGCCCTTGGCCAAAAAGGGCGTATGCGTTTTTTCCTGAATATATTCAGGAAAAAACGCATACGCCCTTTTTGGCCAACCAAGCAACCTGGAAAGGCAAATCAGTGCTACAAAGAAGTCTCGCTTCCCATCGGTCAAAAGGGTCATGCTGCAAAAAGTGTCAAAACCAGAAATGCAGGACAGGCCATGGAGAAATGGCAGCCTTGCTACGCTGATGGGCGGGATGTTAATTGCCAACAGCCACTCTGGAGAAGTGTACGGTGTGTCCTGAAACATCGAAAAAACACAGCTTAGGGAGCATAGGGCACGTCCACTCATGGGCGTATAAATTGGGAAAACTAAAAATCAGCAAGACACAGGCACCCCAAAGTTTAGGGCTGCTCTGTTGACAAGAACCTCCACTTCATGACACCTTAAATATCCCAGGAAAGAGAAAAATGGATAAAGAAGTTGTGGTCCTTATGTACAATGCAATATCACTCAGACATGAAATCAATGTCATAAGGCTAGTAGAAGCAAGATGAGTGGACTTAGGTACGACAATTCTAAGTGAAATAAGTCACACAGAAAAAGACACTTATCATAAGCTATCACTTATAGAGGGAATGTAAAAACCGCTACACTTGAACTGAATTACAGAACAGAACAGAATCACACGTTTAGAAAACACACTATGGCTGCTTAACGGGAAAGGTGAGGTGGGGTGATGCATAAAACAAGGGTTTCAAATTCGCTCAGATACCGTTCCATACACCCAATATGTAATAGACAAGACCTACTCCTTGCTCAGTGAACTGGACTCAACACCCCCTATTCACCGAACAAGAATATATGTGACTAGTAACAATCTTAAAACCTATGTATTGATATCTGTCTGGAAGTGAGTCAAGTGGGTGTAAATCCGCATAAACACAGCCGTGAAAAGCAGCTAAACCCCATTATAAAAATAAATTACTTTTAAAAACCCATAAAACAAAGACAGTGAAAGAGAGAGAAATTCTTACAAAATTCGTTCAGAGGCTGTGATGCAACCTGGATTGACCATATCTACACGCACAGCTGGATGAGACATAAGGGTGGACACTCTTGGGGCTGAAAGGTTGGGTTAGGTTGGGTGAGCAAACGCAGACCCTTTAAAGTAATACTGCGTGGTACCCATCCCATGGGTCCCAAGTCTCCAGGTTCAAGGGCATCTTCCTACATCGAAAACATGCATGAGAAACTCAGAAGATGGTACACCGTGTGATTTTGAAAGGTTTCTAAAACGCACCTCATTTCTCATCTCCTTGTGCTCGGGTTCGCCATTCCAGCTACTTTACTAGCAATCTCCCTACTTGGAGAATCAGCACCTTTAACCTCCTGTTCCCTACAGGTTGCAATTTGTCCTGAGGATGAACGGGAAGAGGGGCAACCAATGAGAGACTAGATCTAGCTGTTGGGACAGGCACAGGTCACTCTATTTTCCCATCAGGAAGAAGAATTAACCACAGGCTCAGCCTGCTGCCAGGAACCAGAATAGGGCCTGAGGCAATCCCGTGCTTTTGCGGCCAGCTCTCAAAAAAGACAGTTGAAAAATGGAGCTCAGGGACACTGCAATTCACAAACCCGCAGAGTTATAAGTGATAACTCTCATCCACAGATATATTGAGGGAAGGCAACGAAGAGGATTTGAAAGCAAGGCAGAATTGCAGGAAACAGATTTCAGGAGGTAGATTCGAATCGCCTTTAAGGCACATGAAAAGCGGCAAAACGTCGACAATGATGCCCTTGGCCAAAAAGGGCGTATGCGTTTTTTCCTGAATATATTCAGGAAAAAACGCATACGCCCTTTTTGGCCAACCAAGCAACCTGGAAAGGCAAATCAGCGCTACAAAGAAGTCTCGCTTCCCATCGGTCAAAAGGGTCATTCTGCAAAAAGTGTCAAAACCAGAAATGCAGGACAGGCCATGGAGAAATGGCAGCCATGCCACGCTGATGGGCGGGATGTAAATTGCCAACAGCCACTCTGGAGAAGTGTACGGTGTGTCCTGAAACATCGAAAAAACACAGCTTAGTGAGCATAGGGCACGTCCACTCATGGGCGTATAAATTGGGAAAACTAAAAATCAGCAAGACACAGGCACCCCAAAGTTTGGGGCTGCTCTGTTGACAAGAACCTCCACTTCATGACACCTTAAATATCCCAGGAAAGAGAAAAATGGATAAAAAAGTTGTGGTCCTTATGTACAATGGAATATCATTCAGACATGAAATCAATGTCATAAGGCTAGTAGAAGCAAGATGAGTGGACTTAGGTACGACGATTCTAAGTGAAATAAGTCACACAGAAAAAGACACTTATCATAAGCTATCACTTATAGAGGGAATGTAAAAACCGCTACACTTGAACTGAATTACAAAACAGAACAGAGTCACACGTTTAGAAAACACACTATGGCTGCTTAACGGGAAAGGTGAGGTGGGGTGATACATAAAACAAGGGGTTCAAATTTGCTCAGATACCGTTCCATACACCCAATATGTAATAGACAAGACCTACTCCTTGCTCCGTGAACTGGACTCAACACCCCCTATTCACCGCACAAGAATATATGTGACTAGTAACAATCTTAAAACCTATGTATTGATATCTGTCTGGAAGTGAGTCAAGTAGGTGTAAATCCGCATAAACACAGCCGTGAAAAGCAGCTAAACCCCATTATAAAAATAAATTACTTTTAAAAACCCGTAAAACAAAGACAGTGAAAGAGAGAGAATTTCTTACAAAATTCGTTCAGGGGCTGTGATGCCACCTGGATTGACCATATCTAGACCCACAGCTGGATGAGACATAAGGGTGGACACTCTTGGGGCTGAGAGGTTGGGTGAGCAAACGCAGACCCTTTAAAGTAATACTGCGTGATACCCATCCCATGGGTCCCAAATCTCCAGGTTCAAGGGCATCTTCCTACATCGAAAACATGCATGAGAAACTCAGAAGATGGTACACCGTGTGATTTTGAAAGGTTTCTAAAACACACCCCATTTCTCATCTCCTTGTGCTCGGGTTCGCCTTTCCAGCTACTTTACTAGCAATCAACTTACTTGGAGAATCAGCACCTTTAACCTCCTGTTCCCTACAGTTTGCAATTTGTCCTGAGGATGAACGGGAAGAGGGGCAACCAATGAGAGACTAGAGCTAGGTGTTGGGACAGGCACAGGTCACTCTATTTTCCCATCAGGAAGAAGAATTAATCACAGGCTCAGCCTGCCGCCCAGAAGCACAATAGGGCCTGAGGCAATCCCGCGCTTTTGCGGCCAGCTCCCAAAAAAGCGAGTTGAAAAATGGAGCTCAGGGACACTGCAATTCACAAACCCGCAGAGTTATAAATGATAACTCTCATCCACAGATATATTGAGGGAAGGCAACGAAGAGGATTTGAAAGCAAGGCAGAATTGCAGGAAACAGATTTCAGGAGGTAGATTCGAATCGCCTGTAAAGAACATGAAAAGCGGCAAAACGTCGACAATGATGCCCTTGGCCAAGAAGGGCGTATGCGTTTTTTCCTGAATATATTCAGGAAAAAACGCATACGCACTTTTTGGCCAACCAAGCAACCTGGAAAGGCAAATCAGCGCTACAAAGAAGTCTCGCTTCCCATCGGTCAAAAGGGCCATGCTGCAAAAAGTGTCAAAACCAGAAATGCAGGACAGGCCATGGAGAAATGGCAGCCTTGCTACGCTGATGGGCGGGATGTAAGTTGTCAACAGCCACTCAGGAGAAGTGTACGGTGTGTCCTGAAACATCGAAAAAACACAGCTTAGGGAGCATAGGGCACGTCCACTCATGGGCGTATAAATTGGGAAAACTAAAAATCAGCAAGACACAGGCACCCCAAAGTTTAGGGCTGCTCTGTTGACAAGAACCTCCACTTCATGACACTTTAAATATCCCAGGAAAGAGAAAAATGGATAAAGAAGTTGTGGTCCTTATGTACAATGGAATATCACTCAGACATGAAATCAATGTCATAAGGCTAGTAGAAGCAAGATGAGTGGACTTAGGTACGACGATTCTAAGTGAAATAAGTCACACAGAAAAAGACACTTATCATAAGCTATCACTTATAGAGGGAATGTAAAAACCGCTACACTTGAACTGAATTACAAAACAGAACAGAGTCACACGTTTAGAAAACACACTATGGCTGCTTAACGGGAAAGGTGACGTGGGGTGATGCATAAAACAAGGGCTTCAAATTCGCCCAGATACCGTTCCATACACCCAATATGTAATAGACAAGACCTACTCCTTGCTCAGTGAACTGGACTCAACACCACCTATTCACCGCACCAGAATATATGTGACTAGTAACAATCTTAAAACCTATGTATTGATATCTGTCTGGAAGTGAGTCAAGTGGGTGTAAATCTGCATAAACAAAGCCGTGAAAAGCAGCTAAACCCCATTATAAAAATAAATTACTTTTAAAAACCCGTAAAACAAAGACAGTGAAAGAGAGAGAAATTCTTACAAAATTCGTTCAAAGGCTGTGATGCAACCTGGATTGACCATATCTACACGCACAGCTGGATGAGACATAAGGGTGGACAGTCTTGGGTCTGAAAGGTTGGGTTAGGTTGGGTGAGCAAACGCAGACCCTTTAAAGTAATACTGCGTGGTACCCATCCCATGGGTCCCAAGTCTCCAGGTTCAAGGGCATCTTCCTACATCGAAAACATGCATGAGAAACTCAGAAGATGGTACACCGTGTGATTTTGAAAGGTTCCTAAAACGCACCTCATTTCTCATCTCCTTGTGCTCGGGTTCGCCATTCCAGCTACTTCACTAGCAATCTCCCTACTTGGAGAATCAGCACCTTTAACCTCCTGTTCTGTACAGGTTGCAATTTGTCCTGAGGATGAACGGGAAGAGGGGAAACCAATGAGAGAATAGATCTAGGTGTTGGGACAGGCACAAGTCACTCTATTTTCCCATCAGGAAGAAGAATTAACCACAGGCTCAGCCTGCCGCCGGGAACCAGAATAGGGCCTGAGGCAATCCCGTGCTTTTGCGGCCAGCTCCCAAAAAAGACAGTTGAAAAATGGAGCTCAGGGGGACTGCCATTCACAAACCTGCTGAGTTATAAATGATAACTGTCGTCCACAAATATATTGAGGGAAGGCAACGAAGAGGATTTGAAAGCAAGGCAGAATTGCAGGAAACAGGTTTCAGGAGGTAGATTCGAATCGCCTTTAAAGCACATGAAAAGCGGCAAAACGTCGACAATGATGCCCTTGGCCAAAAAGGGCGTATGCGTTTTTTCCTGAATATATTCAGGAAAAAACGCATACGCCCTTTTTGGCCAACCAAGCAACCTGGAAAGGCAAATCAGTGCTACAAAGAAGTCTCGCTTCCCATCGGTCAAAAGGGTCATGCTGCAAAAAGTGTCAAAACCAGAAATGCAGGACAGGCCATGGAGAAATGGCAGCCTTGCTACGCTGATGGGCGGGATGTTAATTGCCAACAGCCACTCTGGAGAAGTGTACGGTGTGTCCTGAAACATCGAAAAAACACAGCTTAGGGAGCATAGGGCACGTCCACTCATGGGCGTATAAATTGGGAAAACTAAAAATCAGCAAGACACAGGCACCCCAAAGTTTAGGGCTGCTCTGTTGACAAGAACCTCCACTTCATGACACCTTAAATATCCCAGGAAAGAGAAAAATGGATAAAGAAGTTGTGGTCCTTATGTACAATGCAATATCACTCAGACATGAAATCAATGTCATAAGGCTAGTAGAAGCAAGATGAGTGGACTTAGGTACGACGATTCTAAGTGAAATAAGTCACACAGAAAAAGACACTTATCATAAGCTATCACTTATAGAGGGAATGTAAAAACCGCTACACTTGAACTGAATTACAGAACAGAACAGAATCACACGTTTAGAAAACACACTATGGCTGCTTAACGGGAAAGGTGAGGTGGGGTGATGCATAAAACAAGGGTTTCAAATTCGCTCAGATACTGTTCCATACACCCAATATGTAATAGACAAGACCTACTCCTTGCTCAGTGAACTGGACTCAACACCCCCTATTCACCGAACAAGAATATATGTGACTAGTAACAATCTTAAAACCTATGTATTGATATCTGTCTGGAAGTGAGTCAAGAGGGTGTAAATCCGCATAAACACAGCCGTGAAAAGCAGCTAAACCCCATTATAAAAATAAATTACTTTTAAAAACCCGTAAAACAAAGACAGTGAAAGAGAGAGAAATTCTTACAAAATTCGTTCAGAGGCTGTGATGCAACCTGGATTGACCATATCTACACGCACAGCTGGATGAGACATAAGGGTGGACACTCTTGGGGCTGAAAGGTTGGGTTAGATTGGGTGAGCAAACGCAGACCCTTTAAAGTAATACTGCGTGGTACCCATCCCATGGGTCCCAAGTCTCCAGGTTCAAGGGCATCTTCCTACATTGAAAACATGCATGAGAAACTCAGAAGATGGTACACCGTGTGATTTTGAAAGGTTTCTAAAACGCACCTCATTTCTCATCTCCTTGTGCTCGGGTTCGCCATTCCAGCTACTTTACTAGCAATCTCCCTACTTGGAGAATCAGCACCTTTAACCTCCTGTTCCCTACAGGTTGCAATTTGTCCTGAGGATGAACGGGAAGAGGGGCAACCAATGAGAGACTAGATCTAGCTGTTGGGACAGGCACAGGTCACTCTATATTCCCATCAGGAAGAAGAATTAACCACAGGCTCAGCCTGCTGCCAGGAACCAGAATAGGGCCTGAGGCAATCCCGTGCTTTTGCGGCCAGCTCTCAAAAAAGACAGTTGAAAAATGGAGCTCAGGGACACTGCAATTCACAAACCCGCAGAGTTATAAGTGATAACTCTCATCCACAGATATATTGAGGGAAGGCAACGAAGAGGATTTGAAAGCAAGGCAGAATTGCAGGAAACAGATTTCAGGAGGTAGATTCGAATCGCCTTTAAGGCACATGAAAAGCGGCAAAACGTCGACAATGATGCCCTTGGCCAAAAAGGGCGTATGCGTTTTTTCCTGAATATATTCAGGAAAAAACGCATACGCCCTTTTTGGCCAACCAAGCAACCTGGAAAGGCAAATCAGCGCTACAAAGAAGTCTCGCTTCCCATCGGTCAAAAGGGTCATTCTGCAAAAAGTGTCAAAACCAGAAATGCAGGACAGGCCATGGAGAAATGGCAGCCATGCCACGCTGATGGGCGGGATGTAAATTGCCAACAGCCACTCTGGAGAAGTGTACGGTGTGTCCTGAAACATCGAAAAAACACAGCTTAGTGAGCATAGGGCACGTCCACTCATGGGCGTATAAATTGGGAAAACTAAAAATCAGCAAGACACAGGCACCCCAAAGTTTGGGGCTGCTCTGTTGACAAGAACCTCCACTTCATGACACCTTAAATATCCCAGGAAAGAGAAAAATGGATAAAAAAGTTGTGGTCCTTATGTACAATGGAATATCATTCAGACATGAAATCAATGTCATAAGGCTAGTAGAAGCAAGATGAGTGGACTTAGGTACGACGATTCTAAGTGAAATAAGTCACACAGAAAAAGACACTTATCATAAGCTATCACTTATAGAGGGAATGTAAAAACCGCTACACTTGAACTGAATTACAAAACAGAACAGAGTCACACGTTTAGAAAACACACTATGGCTGCTTAACGGGAAAGGTGAGGTGGGGTGATACATAAAACAAGGGGTTCAAATTTGCTCAGATACCGTTCCATACACCCAATATGTAATAGACAAGACCTACTCCTTGCTCCGTGAACTGGACTCAACACCCCCTATTCACCGCACAAGAATATATGTGACTAGTAACAATCTTAAAACCTATGTATTGATATCTGTCTGGAAGTGAGTCAAGTAGGTGTAAATCCGCATAAACACAGCCGTGAAAAGCAGCTAAACCCCATTATAAAAATAAATTACTTTTAAAAACCCGTAAAACAAAGACAGTGAAAGAGAGAGAAATTCTTACAAAATTCGTTCAGGGGCTGTGATGCCACCTGGATTGACCATATCTAGACCCACAGCTGGATGAGACATAAGGGTGGACACTCTTGGGGCTGAGAGTTTGGGTGAGCAAACGCAGACCCTTTAAAGTAATACTGCGTGATACCCATCCCATGGGTCCCAAATCTCCAGGTTCAAGGGCATCTTCCTACATCGAAAACATGCATGAGAAACTCAGAAGATGGTACACCGTGTGATTTTGAAAGGTTTCTAAAACACACCCCATTTCTCATCTCCTTGTGCTCGGGTTCGCCTTTCCAGCTACTTTACTAGCAATCAACTTACTTGGAGAATCAGCACCTTTAACCTCCTGTTCCCTACAGTTTGCAATTTGTCCTGAGGATAAACGGGAAGAGGGGCAACCAATGAGAGACTAGATCTAGGTGTTGGGACAGGCACAGGTCACTCTATTTTCCCATCAGGAAGAAGAATTAATCACAGGCTCAGCCTGCCGCCCAGAAGCACAATAGGGCCTGAGGCAATCCCGCGCTTTTGCGGCCAGCTCCCAAAAAAGCGAGTTGAAAAATGGAGCTCAGGGACACTGCAATTCACAAACCCGCAGAGTTATAAATGATAACTCTCATCCAAAGATATATTGAGGGAAGGCAACGAAGAGGATTTGAAAGCAAGGCAGAATTGCAGGAAACAGATTTCAGGAGGTAGATTCGAATCGCCTGTAAAGAACATGAAAAGCGGCAAAACGTCGACAATGATGCCCTTGGCCAAGAAGGGCGTATGCGTTTTTTCCTGAATATATTCAGGAAAAAACGCATACGCACTTTTTGGCCAACCAAGCAACCTGGAAAGGCAAATCAGCGCTACAAAGAAGTCTCGCTTCCCATCGGTCAAAAGGGCCATGCTGCAAAAAGTGTCAAAACCAGAAATGCAGGACAGGCCATGGAGAAATGGCAGCCTTGCTACGCTGATGGGCGGGATGTAAGTTGTCAACAGCCACTCAGGAGAAGTGTACGGTGTGTCCTGAAACATCGAAAAAACACAGCTTAGGGAGCATAGGGCACGTCCACTCATGGGCGTATAAATTGGGAAAACTAAAAATCAGCAAGACACAGGCACCCCAAAGTTTAGGGCTGCTCTGTTGACAAGAACCTCCACTTCATGACACTTTAAATATCCCAGGAAAGAGAAAAATGGATAAAGAAGTTGTGGTCCTTATGTACAATGGAATATCACTCAGACATGAAATCAATGTCATAAGGCTAGTAGAAGCAAGATGAGTGGACTTAGGTACGACGATTCTAAGTGAAATAAGTCACACAGAAAAAGACACTTATCATAAGCTATCACTTATAGAGGGAATGTAAAAACCGCTACACTTGAACTGAATTACAAAACAGAACAGAGTCACACGTTTAGAAAACACACTATGGCTGCTTAACGGGAAAGGTGACGTGGGGTGATGCATAAAACAAGGGCTTCAAATTCGCCCAGATACCGTTCCATACACCCAATATGTAATAGACAAGACCTACTCCTTGCTCAGTGAACTGGACTCAACACCACCTATTCACCGCACCAGAATATATGTGACTAGTAACAATCTTAAAACCTATGTATTGATATCTGTCTGGAAGTGAGTCAAGTGGGTGTAAATCTGCATAAACAAAGCCGTGAAAAGCAGCTAAACCCCATTATAAAAATAAATTACTTTTAAAAACCCGTAAAACAAAGACAGTGAAAGAGAGAGAAATTCTTACAAAATTCGTTCAAAGGCTGTGATGCAACCTGGATTGACCATATCTACACGCACAGCTGGATGAGACATAAGGGTGGACAGTCTTGGGTCTGAAAGGTTGGGTTAGGTTGGGTGAGCAAACGCAGACCCTTTAAAGTAATACTGCGTGGTACCCATCCCATGGGTCCCAAGTCTCCAGGTTCAAGGGCATCTTCCTACATCGAAAACATGCATGAGAAACTCAGAAGATGGTACACCGTGTGATTTTGAAAGGTTCCTAAAACGCACCTCATTTCTCATCTCCTTGTGCTCGGGTTCGCCATTCCAGCTACTTCACTAGCAATCTCCCTACTTGGAGAATCAGCACCTTTAACCTCCTGTTCTGTACAGGTTGCAATTTGTCCTGAGGATGAACGGGAAGAGGGGAAACCAATGAGAGAATAGATCTAGGTGTTGGGACAGGCACAAGTCACTCTATTTTCCCATCAGGAAGAAGAATTAACCACAGGCTCAGCCTGCCGCCGGGAACCAGAATAGGGCCTGAGGCAATCCCGTGCTTTTGCGGCCAGCTCCCAAAAAAGACAGTTGAAAAATGGAGCTCAGGGGGACTGCCATTCACAAACCTGCTGAGTTATAAATGATAACTGTCGTCCACAAATATATTGAGGGAAGGCAACGAAGAGGATTTGAAAGCAAGGCAGAATTGCAGGAAACAGGTTTCAGGAGGTAGATTCGAATCGCCTTTAAAGCACATGAAAAGCGGCAAAACGTCGACAATGATGCCCTTGGCCAAAAAGGGCGTATGCGTTTTTTCCTGAATATATTCAGGAAAAAACGCATACGCCCTTTTTGGCCAACCAAGCAACCTGGAAAGGCAAATCAGTGCTACAAAGAAGTCTCGCTTCCCATCGGTCAAAAGGGTCATGCTGCAAAAAGTGTCAAAACCAGAAATGCAGGACAGGCCATGGAGAAATGGCAGCCTTGCTACGCTGATGGGCGGGATGTTAATTGCCAACAGCCACTCTGGAGAAGTGTACGGTGTGTCCTGAAACATCGAAAAAACACAGCTTAGGGAGCATAGGGCACGTCCACTCATGGGCGTATAAATTGGGAAAACTAAAAATCAGCAAGACACAGGCACCCCAAAGTTTAGGGCTGCTCTGTTGACAAGAACCTCCACTTCATGACACCTTAAATATCCCAGGAAAGAGAAAAATGGATAAAGAAGTTGTGGTCCTTATGTACAATGCAATATCACTCAGACATGAAATCAATGTCATAAGGCTAGTAGAAGCAAGATGAGTGGACTTAGGTACGACGATTCTAAGTGAAATAAGTCACACAGAAAAAGACACTTATCATAAGCTATCACTTATAGAGGGAATGTAAAAACCGCTACACTTGAACTGAATTACAGAACAGAACAGAATCACACGTTTAGAAAACACACTATGGCTGCTTAACGGGAAAGGTGAGGTGGGGTGATGCATAAAACAAGGGTTTCAAATTCGCTCAGATACCGTTCCATACACCCAATATGTAATAGACAAGACCTACTCCTTGCTCAGTGAACTGGACTCAACACCCCCTATTCACCGAACAAGAATATATGTGACTAGTAACAATCTTAAAACCTATGTATTGATATCTGTCTGGAAGTGAGTCAAGAGGGTGTAAATCCGCATAAACACAGCCGTGAAAAGCAGCTAAACCCCATTATAAAAATAAATTACTTTTAAAAACCCGTAAAACAAAGACAGTGAAAGAGAGAGAAATTCTTACAAAATTCGTTCAGAGGCTGTGATGCAACCTGGATTGACCATATCTACACGCACAGCTGGATGAGACATAAGGGTGGACACTCTTGGGGCTGAAAGGTTGGGTTAGATTGGGTGAGCAAACGCAGACCCTTTAAAGTAATACTGCGTGGTACCCATCCCATGGGTCCCAAGTCTCCAGGTTCAAGGGCATCTTCCTACATTGAAAACATGCATGAGAAACTCAGAAGATGGTACACCGTGTGATTTTGAAAGGTTTCTAAAACGCACCTCATTTCTCATCTCCTTGTGCTCGGGTTCGCCATTCCAGCTACTTTACTAGCAATCTCCCTACTTGGAGAATCAGCACCTTTAACCTCCTGTTCCCTACAGGTTGCAATTTGTCCTGAGGATGAACGGGAAGAGGGGCAACCAATGAGAGACTAGATCTAGCTGTTGGGACAGGCACAGGTCACTCTATATTCCCATCAGGAAGAAGAATTAACCACAGGCTCAGCCTGCTGCCAGGAACCAGAATAGGGCCTGAGGCAATCCCGTGCTTTTGCGGCCAGCTCTCGAAAAAGACAGTTGAAAAATGGAGCTCAGGGACACTGCAATTCACAAACCCGCAGAGTTATAAGTGATAACTCTCATCCACAGATATATTGAGGGAAGGCAACGAAGAGGATTTGAAAGCAAGGCAGAATTGCAGGAAACAGATTTCAGGAGGTAGATTCGAATCGCCTTTAAGGCACATGAAAAGCGGCAAAACGTCGACAATGATGCCCTTGGCCAAAAAGGGCGTATGCGTTTTTTCCTGAATATATTCAGGAAAAAACGCATACGCCCTTTTTGGCCAACCAAGCAACCTGGAAAGGCAAATCAGCGCTACAAAGAAGTCTCGCTTCCCATCGGTCAAAAGGGTCATTCTGCAAAAAGTGTCAAAACCAGAAATGCAGGACAGGCCATGGAGAAATGGCAGCCATGCCACGCTGATGGGCGGGATGTAAATTGCCAACAGCCACTCTGGAGAAGTGTACGGTGTGTCCTGAAACATCGAAAAAACACAGCTTAGTGAGCATAGGGCACGTCCACTCATGGGCGTATAAATTGGGAAAACTAAAAATCAGCAAGACACAGGCACCCCAAAGTTTGGGGCTGCTCTGTTGACAAGAACCTCCACTTCATGACACCTTAAATATCCCA
Source organism: Eschrichtius robustus (assembly GCF_028021215.1). NCBI lineage: Eukaryota > Metazoa > Chordata > Mammalia > Artiodactyla > Eschrichtiidae > Eschrichtius > Eschrichtius robustus. The sequence continues at coordinate 2,271,852 of NW_027175495.1, read as the reverse complement.
GGAAAGAGAAAAATGGATAAAAAAGTTGTGGTCCTTATGTACAATGGAATATCATTCAGACATGAAATCAATGTCATAAGGCTAGTAGAAGCAAGATGAGTGGACTTAGGTACGACGATTCTAAGTGAAATAAGTCACACAGAAAAAGACACTTATCATAAGCTATCACTTATAGAGGGAATGTAAAAACCGCTACACTTGAACTGAATTACAAAACAGAACAGAGTCACACGTTTAGAAAACACACTATGGCTGCTTAACGGGAAAGGTGAGGTGGGGTGATACATAAAACAAGGGGTTCAAATTTGCTCAGATACCGTTCCATACACCCAATATGTAATAGACAAGACCTACTCCTTGCTCCGTGAACTGGACTCAACACCCCCTATTCACCGCACAAGAATATATGTGACTAGTAACAATCTTAAAACCTATGTATTGATATCTGTCTGGAAGTGAGTCAAGTAGGTGTAAATCCGCATAAACACAGCCGTGAAAAGCAGCTAAACCCCATTATAAAAATAAATTACTTTTAAAAACCCGTAAAACAAAGACAGTGAAAGAGAGAGAAATTCTTACAAAATTCGTTCAGGGGCTGTGATGCCACCTGGATTGACCATATCTAGACCCACAGCTGGATGAGACATAAGGGTGGACACTCTTGGGGCTGAGAGTTTGGGTGAGCAAACGCAGACCCTTTAAAGTAATACTGCGTGATACCCATCCCATGGGTCCCAAATCTCCAGGTTCAAGGGCATCTTCCTACATCGAAAACATGCATGAGAAACTCAGAAGATGGTACACCGTGTGATTTTGAAAGGTTTCTAAAACACACCCCATTTCTCATCTCCTTGTGCTCGGGTTCGCCTTTCCAGCTACTTTACTAGCAATCAACTTACTTGGAGAATCAGCACCTTTAACCTCCTGTTCCCTACAGTTTGCAATTTGTCCTGAGGATAAACGGGAAGAGGGGCAACCAATGAGAGACTAGATCTAGGTGTTGGGACAGGCACAGGTCACTCTATTTTCCCATCAGGAAGAAGAATTAATCACAGGCTCAGCCTGCCGCCCAGAAGCACAATAGGGCCTGAGGCAATCCCGCGCTTTTGCGGCCAGCTCCCAAAAAAGCGAGTTGAAAAATTGAGCTCAGGGACACTGCAATTCACAAACCCGCAGAGTTATAAATGATAACTCTCATCCAAAGATATATTGAGGGAAGGCAACGAAGAGGATTTGAAAGCAAGGCAGAATTGCAGGAAACAGATTTCAGGAGGTAGATTCGAATCGCCTGTAAAGAACATGAAAAGCGGCAAAACGTCGACAATGATGCCCTTGGCCAAGAAGGGCGTATGCGTTTTTTCCTGAATATATTCAGGAAAAAACGCATACGCACTTTTTGGCCAACCAAGCAACCTGGAAAGGCAAATCAGCGCTACAAAGAAGTCTCGCTTCCCATCGGTCAAAAGGGCCATGCTGCAAAAAGTGTCAAAACCAGAAATGCAGGACAGGCCATGGAGAAATGGCAGCCTTGCTACGCTGATGGGCGGGATGTAAGTTGTCAACAGCCACTCAGGAGAAGTGTACGGTGTGTCCTGAAACATCGAAAAAACACAGCTTAGGGAGCATAGGGCACGTCCACTCATGGGCGTATAAATTGGGAAAACTAAAAATCAGCAAGACACAGGCACCCCAAAGTTTAGGGCTGCTCTGTTGACAAGAACCTCCACTTCATGACACTTTAAATATCCCAGGAAAGAGAAAAATGGATAAAGAAGTTGTGGTCCTTATGTACAATGGAATATCACTCAGACATGAAATCAATGTCATAAGGCTAGTAGAAGCAAGATGAGTGGACTTAGGTACGACGATTCTAAGTGAAATAAGTCACACAGAAAAAGACACTTATCATAAGCTATCACTTATAGAGGGAATGTAAAAACCGCTACACTTGAACTGAATTACAGAACAGAACAGAATCACACGTTTAGAAAACACACTATGGCTGCTTAACGGGAAAGGTGAGGTGGGGTGATGCATAAAACAAGGGGTTCAAATTCGCTCAGATACCGTTCCATACACCCAATATGTAATAGACAAGACCTACTCCTTGCTCAGTGAACTGGACCCAACACCCCCTATTCACCGCACAAGAATATATGTGACTAGTAAGAATCTTAAAACCTATGTATTGATATCTGTCTGGAAGTGAGTCAAGTGGGTGTAAATCCGCATAAACACAGCCGTGAAAAGCAGCTAAACCCCATTATAAAAATAAATTACTTTTAAAAACCCGTAAATCAAAGACAGTGAAAGAGAGAGAAATTCTTACAAAATTCGTTCAGGGGCTGTGATGCAACCTGGATTGACCATATCTAGACCCACAGCTGGATGAGACATAAGGGTGGACACTCTTGGGGCTGAAAGGTTGGGTGAGGTTGGGTGAGCAAACGCAGACCCTTTAAAGTAATACTGCATGGTACCCATCCCATGGGTCCCAAATCTCCAGGTTCAAGGGCATCTTCCTACATCGAAAACTTGCATGAGGAACCCAGAAGACGGTACACCGTGTGATTTTGAAAGGTTTCTAAAACGCACCTCATTTCTCATCTCCTTGTGCTCGGGTTCGCCATTCCAGCTACTTCACTAGCAATCTCCCTACTTGGAGAATCAGCACCTTTAACCTCCTGTTCTGTACAGGTTGCAATTTGTCCTGAGGATGAACGGGAAGAGGGGAAACCAATGAGAGAATAGATCTAGGTGTTGGGACAGGCACAGGTCACTCTATTTTCCCATCAGGAAGAAGAATTAACCACAGGCTCAGCCTGCCGCCGGGAACCAGAATAGGGCCTGAGGCAATCCCGTGCTTTTGCGGCCAGCTCCCAAAAAAGACAGTTGAAAAATGGAGCTCAGGGGGACTGCCATTCACAAACCTGCTGAGTTATAAATGATAACTCTCGTCCACAAATATATTGAGGGAAGGAAACGAAGAGGATTTGAAAGCAAGGCAGAATTGCAGGAAACAGGTTTCAGGAGGTAGATTCGAATCGCCTTTAAAGCACATGAAAAGCGGCAAAACGTCGACAATGATGCCCTTGGCCAAAAAGGGCGTATGCGTTTTTTCCTGAATATATTCAGGAAAAAACGCATACGCCCTTTTTGGCCAACCAAGCAACCTGGAAATGCAAATCAGTGCTACAAAGAAGTCTCGCTTCCCATTGGTCAAAAGGGTCATGCTGCAAAAAGTGTCAAAACCAGAAATGCAGGACAGGCCATGGAGAAATGGCAGCCTTGCTACGCTGATGGGCGGGATGTTAATTGCCAACAGCCACTCTGGAGAAGTGTACGGTGTGTCCTGAAACATCGAAAAAACACAGCTTAGGGAGCATAGGGCACGTCCACTCATGGGCGTATAAATTGGGAAAACTAAAAATCAGCAAGACACAGGCACCCCAAAGTTTAGGGCTGCTCTGTTGACAAGAACCTCCACTTCATGGCACCTTAAATATCCCAGGAAAGAGAAAAATGGATAAAGAAGTTGTGGTCCTTATGTACAATGGAATATCACTCAGACATGAAATCAATGTCATAAGGCTAGTAGAAGCAAGATGAGTGGATTTAGGTACGACGATTCTAAGTGAAATAAGTCACACAGAAAAAGACACTTATCATAAGCTATCACTTATAGAGGGAATGTAAAAACCGCTACACTTGAACTGAATTACAAAACAGAACAGAGTCACACGTTTAGAAAACACACTATGGCTGCTTAACGGGAAAGGTGAGGTGGGGTGATGCATAAAACAAGGGGTTCAAATTCGCTCAGATACCGTTCCATACACCCAATATGTAATAGACAAGACCTACTCCTTGCTCAGTGAACTGGACTCAACACCCCCTATTCACCGCACAAGAATATATGTGACTAGTAACAATCTTAAAACCTATGTATTGATATCTGTCTGGAAGTGAGTCAAGTGGGTGTAAATCCGCATAAACACAGCCGTGAAAAGCAGCTAAACCCCATTATAAAAATAAATTACTTTTAAAAACCCGTAAAACAAAGACAGTGAAAGAGAGAGAAATTCTTACAAAATTCGTTCAGAGGCTGTGATGCAACCTGGATTGACCATATCTACACGCACAGCTGGATGAGACATAAGGGTGGACAGTCTTGGGGCTGAAAGTTTGGGTTAGGTTGGGTGAGCAAACGCAGACCCTTTAAAGTAATACTGCGTGGTACCCATCCCATGGGTCCCAAGTCTCCAGGTTCAAGGGCATCTTCCTACATCGAAAACATGCATGAGAAACTCAGAAGATGGTACACCGTGTGATTTTGAAAGGTTTCTAAAACGCACCTCATTTCTCATCTCCTTGTGCTCGGGTTCGCCATTCCAGCTACTTTACTAGCAATCTCCCTACTTGGAGAATCAGCACCTTTAACCTCCTGTTCCCTACAGGTTGCAATTTGTCCTGAGGATGAACGGGAAGAGGGGCAACCAATGAGAGACTAGATCTAGCTGTTGGGACAGGCACAGGTCACTCTATTTTCCCATCAGGAAGAAGAATTAACCACAGGCTCAGCCTGCTGCCAGGAACCAGAATAGGGCCTGAGGCAATCCCGTGCTTTTGCGGCCAGCTCTCAAAAAAGACAGTTGAAAAATGGAGCTCAGGGACACTACAATTCACAAACCTGCAGAGTTATAAGTGATAACTCTCATCCACAGATATATTGAGGGAAGGCAAAGAAGAGGATTTGAAAGCAAGGCAGAATTGCAGGAAACAGATTTCAGGAGGTAGATTCGAATCGCCTTTAAGGCACATGAAAAGCGGCAAAAGGTCGACAATGATGCCCTTGGCCAAAAAGGGCGTATGCGTTTTTTCCTGAATATATTCAGGAAAAAACGCATACGCCCTTTTTGGCCAACCAAGCAACCTGGAAAGGCAAATCAGCGCTACAAAGAAGTCTCGCTTCCCATCGGTCAAAAGGGTCATGCTGCAAAAAGTGTCAAAACCAGAAATGCAGGACAGGCCATGGAGAAATGGCAGCCATGCCACGCTGATGGGCGGGATGTAAATTGCCAACAGCCATTCTGGAGAATTGTACGGTGTGTCCTGAAACATCGAAAAAACACAGCTTAGTGAGCATAGGGCACTTCCACTCATGGGCGTATAAATTGGGAAAACTAAAAATCAGCAAGACACAGGCACCCCAAAGTTTGGGGCTGCTCTGCTGACAAGAACCTCCACTTCATGACACCTTAAATATCCCAGGAAAGAGAAAAATGGATAAAAAAGTTGTGGTCCTTATGTACAATGGAATATCACTCAGACATGAAATCAATGTCATAAGGCTAGTAGAAGCAAGATGAGTGGACTTAGGTACGACGATTCTAAGTGAAATAAGTCACACAGAAAAAGACACATATCATAAGCTATCACTTATAGAGGGAATGTAAAAACCGCTACACTTGAACTGAATTACAGAACAGAACAGAATCACACGTTTAGAAAACACACTATGGCTGCTTAACGGGAAAGGTGAGGTGGGGTGATGCATAAAACAAGGGGTTCAAATTCGCTCAGATACCGTTCCATACACCCAATATGTAATAGACAAGACCTACTCCTTGCTCAGTGAACTGGACTCAACACCCCCTATTCACCGCACAAGAATATATGTGACTAGTAACAATCTTAAAACCTATGTATTGATATCTGTCTGGAAGTGAGTCAAGTGGGTTTAAAGCTGCATAAACACAGCCGTGAAAAGCAGCTAAACCCCATTATAAAAATAAATTACTTTTAAAAACCCGTAAAACAAAGACAGTGAAAGAGAGAGAAATTCTTACAAAATTCGTTCAGGGGCTGTGATGCCACCTGGATTGACCATATCTAGACCCACAGCTGGATGAGACATAAGAGTGGACACTCTTGGGGCTGAGAGGTTGGGTGAGCAAACGCAGACCCTTTAAAGTAATACTGCGTGATACCCATCCCATGGGTCCCAAATCTCCAGGTTCAAGGGCATCTTCCTACATCGAAAACATGCATGAGAAACTCAGAAGATGGTACACCGTGTGATTTTGAAAGGTTTCTAAAACACACCCCATTTCTCATCTCCTTGTGCTCGGGTTCGCCTTTCCAGCTACTTTACTAGCAATCAACTTACTTGGAGAATCAGCACCTTTAACCTCCTGTTCCCTACAGTTTGAAATTTGTCCTGAGGATGAACGGGAAGAGGGGCAACCAATGAGAGACTAGATCTAGCTGTTGGGACAGGCACAGGTCACTCTATTTTCCCATCAGGAAGAAGAATTAATCACAGGCTCAGCCTGCCGCCCAGAAGCACAATAGGGCCTGAGGCAACCCCGCGCTTTTGCGGCCAGCTCCCAAAAAAGCGAGTTGAAAAATGGAGCTCAGGGACACTGCAATTCACAAACCCGCAGAGTTATAAATGATAACTCTCATCCACAGATATATTGAGGGAAGGCAACGAAGAGGATTTGAAAGCAAGGCAGAATTGCAGGAAACAGATTTCAGGAGGTAGATTCGAATCGCCTGTAAAGCACATGAAAAGCGGCAAAACGTCGACAATGATGCCCTTGGCCAAGAAGGGCGTATGCGTTTTTTCCTGAATATATTCAGGAAAAAACGCATACGCACTTTTTGGCCAACCAAGCAACCTGGAAAGGCAAATCAGCGCTACAAAGAAGTCTCGCTTCCCATCGGTCAAAAGGGCCATGCTGCAAAAAGTGTCAAAACCAGAAATGCAGGACAGGCCATGGAGAAATGGCAGCCTTGCTACGCTGATGGGCGGGATGTAAGTTGCCAACAGCCACTCAGGAGAAGTGTACGGTGTGTCCTGAAACATCGAAAAAACACAGCTTAGGGAGCATAGGGCACGTCCACTCATGGGCGTATAAATTGGGAAAATTAAAAATCAGCAAGAGACAGGCACCCCAAAGTTTGGGGCTGCTCTGTTGACAAGAGCCTCCACTTCATGACACCTTATAATATCCCAGGAAAGAGAAAAATAGATAAAGAAGTTGTGGTCCTTATGTACAATGGAATATCACTCAGACATGAAATCAATGTCATAAGGCTAGTAGAAGCAAGATGAGTGGATTTAGGTACGACGATTGTAAGTGAAATAAGTCACACAGAAAAAGACACTTATCAAAAGCTATCACTTATAGAGGGAATGTAAAAACCGCTACACTTGAACTGAATTACAAAACAGAACAGAGTCACACGTTTAGAAAACACACTATGGCTGCATAATGGGAAAGGTGAGGTGGGGTGATGCATAAAACAAGGGTTTCAAATTCGCTCAGATACCGTTCCATACACCCAATATGTAATAGACAAGACCTACTCCTTGCTCAGTGAACTGGACTCAACACCCCCTATTCACCGCACAAGAATATATGTGACTAGTAAGAATCTTAAAACCTATGTATTGATATATGTCTGGAAGTGAGTCAAGTGGGTGTAAAGCCGCATAAACACAGCCGTGAAAAGCAGCTAAACCCCATTATAAAAATAAATTACTTTTAAAAACCCGTAAAACAAAGACAGTGAAAGAGAGAGAAATTCTTACAAAATTCGTTCAGAGGCTGTAATGCAACCTGGATTGACCATATCTACACGCACAGCTGGATGAGACATAAGGGTGGACACTCTTGGGGCTGAAAGTTTGGGTTAGGTTGGGTGAGCAAACGCAGACCCTTTAAAGTAATACTGCGTGGTACCCATCCCATGGGTCCCAAGTCTCCAGGTTCAAGGGCATCTTCCTACATCGAAAACATGCATGAGAAACTCAGAAGATGGTACACCGTGTGATTTTGAAAGGTTTCTAAAACGCACCTCATTTCTCATCTCCTTGTGCTCGGGTTCGCCATTCCAGCTACTTTACTAGCAATCTCCCTACTTGGAGAATCAGCACCTTTAACCTCCTGTTCCCTACAGGTTGCAATTTGTCCTGAGGATGAACGGGAAGAGGGGCAACCAATGAGAGACTAGATCTAGCTGTTGGGACAGGCACAGGTCACTCTATTTTCCCATCAGGAAGAAGAATTAACCACAGGCTCAGCCTGCTGCCAGGAACCAGAATAGGGCCTGAGGCAATCCCGTGCTTTTGCGGCCAGCTCTCAAAAAAGACAGTTGAAAAATGGAGCTCAGGGACACTGCAATTCACAAACCTGCAGAGTTATAAGTGATAACTCTCATCCACAGATATATTGAGGGAAGGCAAAGAAGAGGATTTGAAAGCAAGGCAGAATTGCAGGAAACAGATTTCAGGAGGTAGATTCGAATCGCCTTTAAGGCACATGAAAAGCGGCAAAAGGTCGACAATGATGCCCTTGGCCAAAAAGGGCGTATGCGTTTTTTCCTGAATATATTCAGGAAAAAACGCATACGCCCTTTTTGGCCAACCAAGCAACCTGGAAAGGCAAATCAGCGCTACAAAGAAGTCTCGCTTCCCATCGGTCAAAAGGGTCATGCTGCAAAAAGTGTCAAAACCAGAAATGCAGGACAGGCCATGGAGAAATGGCAGCCATGCCACGCTGATGGGCGGGATGTAAATTGCCAACAGCCATTCTGGAGAATTTTACGGTGTGTCCTGAAACATCGAAAAAACACAGCTTAGGGAGCATAGGGCACGTCCACTCATGGGCGTATAAATTGGGAAAACTAAAAATCAGCAAGACACAGGCACCCCAAAGTTTGGGGCTGCTCTGCTGACAAGAACCTCCACTTCATGACACCTTAAATATCCCAGGAAAGAGAAAAATGGATAAAAAAGTTGTGGTCCTTATGTACAATGGAATATCACTCAGACATGAAATCAATGTCATAAGGCTAGTAGAAGCAAGATGAGTGGACTTAGGTACGACGATTCTAAGTGAAATAAGTCACACAGAAAAAGACACATATCATAAGCTATCACTTATAGAGGGAATGTAAAAACCGCTACACTTGAACTGAATTACAGAACAGAACAGAATCACACGTTTAGAAAACACACTATGGCTGCTTAACGGGAAAGGTGAGGTGGGGTGATGCATAAAACAAGGGGTTCAAATTCGCTCAGATACCGTTCCATACACCCAATATGTAATAGACAAGACCTACTCCTTGCTCAGTGAACTGGACTCAACACCCCCTATTCACCGCACAAGAATATATGTGACTAGTAACAATCTTAAAACCTATGTATTGATATCTGTCTGGAAGTGAGTCAAGTGGGTTTAAAGCTGCATAAACACAGCCGTGAAAAGCAGCTAAACCCCATTATAAAAATAAATTACTTTTAAAAACCCGTAAAACAAAGACAGTGAAAGAGAGAGAAATTCTTACAAAATTCGTTCAGGGGCTGTGATGCCACCTGGATTGACCATATCTAGACCCACAGCTGGATGAGACATAAGAGTGGACACTCTTGGGGCTGAGAGGTTGGGTGAGCAAACGCAGACCCTTTAAAGTAATACTGCGTGATACCCATCCCATGGGTCCCAAATCTCCAGGTTCAAGGGCATCTTCCTACATCGAAAACATGCATGAGAAACTCAGAAGATGGTACACCGTGTGATTTTGAAAGGTTTCTAAAACACACCCCATTTCTCATCTCCTTGTGCTCGGGTTCGCCTTTCCAGCTACTTTACTAGCAATCAACTTACTTGGAGAATCAGCACCTTTAACCTCCTGTTCCCTACAGTTTGAAATTTGTCCTGAGGATGAACGGGAAGAGGGGCAACCAATGAGAGACTAGATCTAGCTGTTGGGACAGGCACAGGTCACTCTATTTTCCCATCAGGAAGAAGAATTAATCACAGGCTCAGCCTGCCGCCCAGAAGCACAATAGGGCCTGAGGCAACCCCGCGCTTTTGCGGCCAGCTCCCAAAAAAGCGAGTTGAAAAATGGAGCTCAGGGACACTGCAATTCACAAACCCGCAGAGTTATAAATGATAACTCTCATCCACAGATATATTGAGGGAAGGCAACGAAGAGGATTTGAAAGCAAGGCAGAATTGCAGGAAACAGATTTCAGGAGGTAGATTCGAATCGCCTGTAAAGCACATGAAAAGCGGCAAAACGTCGACAATGATGCCCTTGGCCAAGAAGGGCGTATGCGTTTTTTCCTGAATATATTCAGGAAAAAACGCATACGCACTTTTTGGCCAACCAAGCAACCTGGAAAGGCAAATCAGCGCTACAAAGAAGTCTCGCTTCCCATCGGTCAAAAGGGCCATGCTGCAAAAAGTGTCAAAACCAGAAATGCAGGACAGGCCATGGAGAAATGGCAGCCTTGCTACGCTGATGGGCGGGATGTAAGTTGCCAACAGCCACTCAGGAGAAGTGTACGGTGTGTCCTGAAACATCGAAAAAACACAGCTTAGGGAGCATAGGGCACGTCCACTCATGGGCGTATAAATTGGGAAAACTAAAAATCAGCAAGAGACAGGCACCCCAAAGTTTGGGGCTGCTCTGTTGACAAGAACCTCCACTTCATGACACCTTATAATATCCCAGGAAAGAGAAAAATAGATAAAGAAGTTGTGGTCCTTATGTACAATGGAATATCACTCAGACATGAAATCAATGTCATAAGGCTAGTAGAAGCAAGATGAGTGGATTTAGGTACGACGATTGTAAGTGAAATAAGTCACACAGAAAAAGACACTTATCAAAAGCTATCACTTATAGAGGGAATGTAAAAACCGCTACACTTGAACTGAATTACAAAACAGAACAGAGTCACACGTTTAGAAAACACACTATGGCTGCATAATGGGAAAGGTGAGGTGGGGTGATGCATAAAACAAGGGTTTCAAATTCGCTCAGATACCGTTCCATACACCCAATATGTAATAGACAAGACCTACTCCTTGCTCAGTGAACTGGACTCAACACCCCCTATTCACCGCACAAGAATATATGTGACTAGTAAGAATCTTAAAACCTATGTATTGATATATGTCTGGAAGTGAGTCAAGTGGGTGTAAAGCCGCATAAACACAGCCGTGAAAAGCAGCTAAACCCCATTATAAAAATAAATTACTTTTAAAAACCCGTAAAACAAAGACAGTGAAAGAGAGAGAAATTCTTACAAAATTCGTTCAGAGGCTGTAATGCAACCTGGATTGACCATATCTACACGCACAGCTGGATGAGACATAAGGGTGGACACTCTTGGGGCTGAAAGTTTGGGTTAGGTTGGGTGAGCAAACGCAGACCCTTTAAAGTAATACAGCGTGGTACCCATCCCATGGGTCCCAAGTCTCCAGGTTCAAGGGCATCTTCCTACATCGAAAACATGCATGAGAAACTCAGAAGATGGTACACCGTGTGATTTTGAAAGGTTCCTAAAACGCACCTCATTTCTCATCTCCTTGTGCTCGGGTTCGCCATTCCAGCTACTTTACTAGCAATCTCCCAACTTGGAGAATCAGCACCTTTAACCTCCTGTTCCCTACAGGTTGCAATTTGTCCTGAGGATGAACGGGAAGAGGGGGAACCAATGAGAGACTAGATCTAGCTGTTGGGACAGGCACAGGTCACTCTATTTTCCCATCAGGAAGAAGAATTAACCACAGGCTCAGCCTGCTGCCAGGAACCAGAATAGGGCCTGAGGCAATCCCGTGCTTTTACGGCCAGCTCTCAAAAAAGACAGTTGAAAAATGGAGCTCAGGGACACTGCAATTCACAAACCCGCAGAGTTATAAGTGATAACTCTCATCCACAGATATATTGAGGGAAGGCAACGAAGAGGATTTGAAAGCAAGGCAGAATTGCAGGAAACAGATTTCAGGAGGTAGATTCGAATCGCCTTTAAGGCACATGAAAAGCGGCAAAACGTGGACAATGATGCCCTTGGCCAAAAAGGGCGTATGCGTTTTTTCCTGAATATATTCAGGAAAAAACGCACACGCCCTTTTTGGCCAACCAAGCAACCTGGAAAGGCAAATCAGCGCTACAAAGAAGTCTCGCTTCCCATCGGCCAAAAGGGACATACTATAAAAAGTGTCAAAACCAGAAATGCAGGACAGGCCATGGAGAAATGGCAGCCTTGCTACGCTGATGGGCGGGATGTTAATTGCCAACAGCCACTCTGGAGAAGTGTACGGTGTGTCCTGAAACATCGAAAAAACACAGCTTAGGGAGCATAGGGCACGTCCACTCATGGGCGTATAAATTGGGAAAACTAAAAATCAGCAAGACACAGGCACCCCAAAGTTTAGGGCTGCTCTGTTGACAAGAACCTCCACTTCATGGCACCTTAAATATCCCAGGAAAGAGAAAAATGGATAAAGAAGTTGTGGTCCTTATGTACAATGGAATATCACTCAGACATGAAATCAATGTCATAAGGCTAGTAGAAGCAAGATGAGTGGATTTAGGTACGACGATTCTAAGTGAAATAAGTCACACAGAAAAAGACACTTATCATAAGCTATCACTTATAGAGGGAATGTAAAAACCGCTACACTTGAACTGAATTACAAAACAGAACAGAGTCACACGTTTAGAAAACACACTATGGCTGCTTAACGGGAAAGGTGAGGTGGGGTGATTCATAAAACAAGGGGTTCAAATTCGCTCAGATACCATTCCATACACCCAATATGTAATAGACAAGACCTACTCCTTGCTCAGTGAACTGGACTCAACACCCCCTATTCACCGCACAAGAATATATGTGACTAGTAACAATCTTAAAACCTATGTATTGATATCTGTCTGGAAGTGAGTCAAGTGGGTGTAAATCCGCATAAACACAGCCGTGAAAAGCAGCTAAACCCCATTATAAAAATAAATTACTTTTAAAAACCCGTAAAACAAAGACAGTGAAAGAGAGAGAAATTCTTACAAAATTCGTTCAGGGGCTGTGATGCCACCTGGATTGACCATATCTAGACCCACAGCTGGATGAGACATAAGAGTGGACACTCTTGGGGCTGAGAGGTTGGGTGAGCAAACGCAGACCCTTTAAAGTAATACTGCGTGATACCCATCCCATGGGTCCCAAATCTCCAGGTTCAAGGGCATCTTCCTACATCGAAAACATGCATGAGAAACTCAGAAGATGGTACACCGTGTGATTTTGAAAGGTTTCTAAAACACACCCCATTTCTCATCTCCTTGTGCTCGGGTTCGCCTTTCCAGCTACTTTACTAGCAATCAACTTACTTGGAGAATCAGCACCTTTAACCTCCTGTTCCCTACAGTTTGAAATTTGTCCTGAGGATGAACGGGAAGAGGGGCAACCAATGAGAGACTAGATCTAGCTGTTGGGACAGGCACAGGTCACTCTATTTTCCCATCAGGAAGAAGAATTAATCACAGGCTCAGCCTGCCGCCCAGAAGCACAATAGGGCCTGAGGCAACCCCGCGCTTTTGCGGCCAGCTCCCAAAAAAGCGAGTTGAAAAATGGAGCTCAGGGACACTGCAATTCACAAACCCGCAGAGTTATAAATGATAACTCTCATCCACAGATATATTGAGGGAAGGCAACGAAGAGGATTTGAAAGCAAGGCAGAATTGCAGGAAACAGATTTCAGGAGGTAGATTCGAATCGCCTGTAAAGCACATGAAAAGCGGCAAAACGTCGACAATGATGCCCTTGGCCAAGAAGGGCGTATGCGTTTTTTCCTGAATATATTCAGGAAAAAACGCATACGCACTTTTTGGCCAACCAAGCAACCTGGAAAGGCAAATCAGCGCTACAAAGAAGTCTCGCTTCCCATCGGTCAAAAGGGCCATGCTGCAAAAAGTGTCAAAACCAGAAATGCAGGACAGGCCATGGAGAAATGGCAGCCTTGCTACGCTGATGGGCGGGATGTAAGTTGCCAACAGCCACTCAGGAGAAGTGTACGGTGTGTCCTGAAACATCGAAAAAACACAGCTTAGGGAGCATAGGGCACGTCCACTCATGGGCGTATAAATTGGGAAAACTAAAAATCAGCAAGAGACAGGCACCCCAAAGTTTGGGGCTGCTCTGTTGACAAGAACCTCCACTTCATGACACCTTATAATATCCCAGGAAAGAGAAAAATAGATAAAGAAGTTGTGGTCCTTATGTACAATGGAATATAACTCAGACATGAAATCAATGTCATAAGGCTAGTAGAAGCAAGATGAGTGGATTTAGGTACGACGATTGTAAGTGAAATAAGTCACACAGAAAAAGACACTTATCAAAAGCTATCACTTATAGAGGGAATGTAAAAACCGCTACACTTGAACTGAATTACAAAACAGAACAGAGTCACACGTTTAGAAAACACACTATGGCTGCATAATGGGAAAGGTGAGGTGGGGTGATGCATAAAACAAGGGTTTCAAATTCGCTCAGATACCGTTCCATACACCCAATATGTAATAGACAAGACCTACTCCTTGCTCAGTGAACTGGACTCAACACCCCCTATTCACCGCACAAGAATATATGTGACTAGTAAGAATCTTAAAACCTATGTATTGATATATGTCTGGAAGTGAGTCAAGTGGGTGTAAAGCCGCATAAACACAGCCGTGAAAAGCAGCTAAACCCCATTATAAAAATAAATTACTTTTAAAAACCCGTAAAACAAAGACAGTGAAAGAGAGAGAAATTCTTACAAAATTCGTTCAGAGGCTGTAATGCAACCTGGATTGACCATATCTACACGCACAGCTGGATGAGACATAAGGGTGGACACTCTTGGGGCTGAAAGTTTGGGTTAGGTTGGGTGAGCAAACGCAGACCCTTTAAAGTAATACTGCGTGGTACCCATCCCATGGGTCCCAAGTCTCCAGGTTCAAGGGCATCTTCCTACATCGAAAACATGCATGAGAAACTCAGAAGATGGTACACCGTGTGATTTTGAAAGGTTTCTAAAACGCACCTCATTTCTCATCTCCTTGTGCTCGGGTTCGCCATTCCAGCTACTTTACTAGCAATCTCCCTACTTGGAGAATCAGCACCTTTAACCTCCTGTTCCCTACAGGTTGCAATTTGTCCTGAGGATGAACGGGAAGAGGGGCAACCAATGAGAGACTAGATCTAGCTGTTGGGACATGCACAGGTCACTCTATTTTCCCATCAGGAAGAAGAATTAACCACAGGCTCAGCCTGCTGCCAGGAACCAGAATAGGGCCTGAGGCAATCCCGTGCTTTTGCGGCCAGCTCTCAAAAAAGACAGTTGAAAAATGGAGCTCAGGGACACTGCAATTCACAAACCTGCAGAGTTATAAGTGATAACTCTCATCCACAGATATATTGAGGGAAGGCAAAGAAGAGGATTTGAAAGCAAGGCAGAATTGCAGGAAACAGATTTCAGGAGGTAGATTCGAATCGCCTTTAAGGCACATGAAAAGCGGCAAAAGGTCGACAATGATGCCCTTGGCCAAAAAGGGCGTATGCGTTTTTTCCTGAATATATTCAGGAAAAAACGCATACGCCCTTTTTGGCCAACCAAGCAACCTGGAAAGGCAAATCAGCGCTACAAAGAAGTCTCGCTTCCCATCGGTCAAAAGGGTCATGCTGCAAAAAGTGTCAAAACCAGAAATGCAGGACAGGCCATGGAGAAATGGCAGCCATGCCACGCTGATGGGCGGGATGTAAATTGCCAACAGCCATTCTGGAGAATTGTACGGTGTGTCCTGAAACATCGAAAAAACACAGCTTAGTGAGCATAGGGCACGTCCACTCATGGGCGTATAAATTGGGAAAACTAAAAATCAGCAAGACACAGGCACCCCAAAGTTTGGGGCTGCTCTGCTGACAAGAACCTCCACTTCATGACACCTTAAATATCCCAGGAAAGAGAAAAATGGATAAAAAAGTTGTGGTCCTTATGTACAATGGAATATCACTCAGACATGAAATCAATGTCATAAGGCTAGTAGAAGCAAGATGAGTGGACTTAGGTACGACGATTCTAAGTGAAATAAGTCACACAGAAAAAGACACATATCATAAGCTATCACTTATAGAGGGAATGTAAAAACCGCTACACTTGAACTGAATTACAGAACAGAACAGAATCACACGTTTAGAAAACACACTATGGCTGCTTAACGGGAAAGGTGAGGTGGGGTGATGCATAAAACAAGGGGTTCAAATTCGCTCAGATACCGTTCCATACACCCAATATGTAATAGACAAGACCTACTCCTTGCTCAGTGAACTGGACTCAACACCCCCTATTCACCGCACAAGAATATATGTGACTAGTAACAATCTTAAAACCTATGTATTGATATCTGTCTGGAAGTGAGTCAAGTGGGTTTAAAGCTGCATAAACACAGCCGTGAAAAGCAGCTAAACCCCATTATAAAAATAAATTACTTTTAAAAACCCGTAAAACAAAGACAGTGAAAGAGAGAGAAATTCTTACAAAATTCGTTCAGGGGCTGTGATGCCACCTGGATTGACCATATCTAGACCCACAGCTGGATGAGACATAAGAGTGGACACTCTTGGGGCTGAGAGGTTGGGTGAGCAAACGCAGACCCTTTAAAATAATACTGCGTGATACCCATCCCATGGGTCCCAAATCTCCAGGTTCAAGGGCATCTTCCTACATCGAAAACATGCATGAGAAACTCAGAAGATGGTACACCGTGTGATTTTGAAAGGTTTCTAAAACACACCCCATTTCTCATCTCCTTGTGCTCGGGTTCGCCTTTCCAGCTACTTTACTAGCAATCAACTTACTTGGAGAATCAGCACCTTTAACCTCCTGTTCCCTACAGTTTGAAATTTGTCCTGAGGATGAACGGGAAGAGGGGCAACCAATGAGAGACTAGATCTAGCTGTTGGGACAGGCACAGGTCACTCTATTTTCCCATCAGGAAGAAGAATTAATCACAGGCTCAGCCTGCCGCCCAGAAGCACAATAGGGCCTGAGGCAACCCCGCGCTTTTGCGGCCAGCTCCCAAAAAAGCGAGTTGAAAAATGGAGCTCAGGGACACTGCAATTCACAAACCCGCAGAGTTATAAATGATAACTCTCATCCACAGATATATTGAGGGAAGGCAACGAAGAGGATTTGAAAGCAAGGCAGAATTGCAGGAAACAGATTTCAGGAGGTAGATTCGAATCGCCTGTAAAGCACATGAAAAGCGGCAAAACGTCGACAATGATGCCCTTGGCCAAGAAGGGCGTATGCGTTTTTTCCTGAATATATTCAGGAAAAAACGCATACGCACTTTTTGGCCAACCAAGCAACCTGGAAAGGGAAATCAGCGCTACAAAGAAGTCTCGCTTCCCATCGGTCAAAAGGGCCATGCTGCAAAAAGTGTCAAAACCAGAAATGCAGGACAGGCCATGGAGAAATGGCAGCCTTGCTACGCTGATGGGCGGGATGTAAGTTGCCAACAGCCACTCAGGAGAAGTGTACGGTGTGTCCTGAAACATCGAAAAAACACAGCTTAGGGAGCATAGGGCACGTCCACTCATGGGCGTATAAATTGGGAAAACTAAAAATCAGCAAGAGACAGGCACCCCAAAGTTTGGGGCTGCTCTGTTGACAAGAACCTCCACTTCATGACACCTTATAATATCCCAGGAAAGAGAAAAATAGATAAAGAAGTTGTGGTCCTTATGTACAATGGAATATCACTCAGACATGAAATCAATGTCATAAGGCTAGTAGAAGCAAGATGAGTGGATTTAGGTACGACGATTGTAAGTGAAATAAGTCACACAGAAAAAGACACTTATCAAAAGCTATCACTTATAGAGGGAATGTAAAAACCGCTACACTTGAACTGAATTACAAAACAGAACAGAGTCACACGTTTAGAAAACACACTATGGCTGCATAATGGGAAAGGTGAGGTGGGGTGATGCATAAAACAAGGGTTTCAAATTCGCTCAGATACCGTTCCATACACCCAATATGTAATAGACAAGACCTACTCCTTGCTCAGTGAACTGGACTCAACACCCCCTATTCACCGCACAAGAATATATGTGACTAGTAAGAATCTTAAAACCTATGTATTGATATATGTCTGGAAGTGAGTCAAGTGGGTGTAAAGCCGCATAAACACAGCCGTGAAAAGCAGCTAAACCCCATTATAAAAATAAATTACTTTTAAAAACCCGTAAAACAAAGACAGTGAAAGAGAGAGAAATTCTTACAAAATTCGTTCAGAGGCTGTAATGCAACCTGGATTGACCATATCTACACGCACAGCTGGATGAGACATAAGGGTGGACACTCTTGGGGCTGAAAGTTTGGGTTAGGTTGGGTGAGCAAACGCAGACCCTTTAAAGTAATACAGCGTGGTACCCATCCCATGGGTCCCAAGTCTCCAGGTTCAAGGGCATCTTCCTACATCGAAAACATGCATGAGAAACTCAGAAGATGGTACACCGTGTGATTTTGAAAGGTTCCTAAAACGCACCTCATTTCTCATCTCCTTGTGCTCGGGTTCGCCATTCCAGCTACTTTACTAGCAATCTCCCAACTTGGAGAATCAGCACCTTTAACCTCCTGTTCCCTACAGGTTGCAATTTGTCCTGAGGATGAACGGGAAGAGGGGGAACCAATGAGAGACTAGATCTAGGTGTTGGGACAGGCACAGGTCACTCTATTTTCCCATCAGGAAGAAGAATTAATCACAGGCTCAGCCTGCTGCCAGGAACCAGAATAGGGCCTGAGGCAATCCCGTGCTTTTACGGCCAGCTCTCAAAAAAGACAGTTGAAAAATGGAGCTCAGGGACACTGCAATTCACAAACCCGCAGAGTTATAAGTGATAACTCTCATCCACAGATATATTGAGGGAAGGCAACGAAGAGGATTTGAAAGCAAGGCAGAATTGCAGGAAACAGATTTCAGGAGGTAGATTCGAATCGCCTTTAAGGCACATGAAAAGCGGCAAAACGTGGACAATGATGCCCTTGGCCAAAAAGGGCGTATGCGTTTTTTCCTGAATATATTCAGGAAAAAACGCACACGCCCTTTTTGGCCAACCAAGCAACCTGGAAAGGCAAATCAGCGCTACAAAGAAGTCTCGCTTCCCATCGGCCAAAAGGGACATACTGCAAAAAGTGTCAAAACCAGAAATGCAGGACAGGCCATGGAGAAATGGCAGCCTTGCTACGCTGATGGGCGGGATGTTAATTGCCAACAGCCACTCTGGAGAAGTGTACGGTGTGTCCTGAAACATCGAAAAAACACAGCTTAGGGAGCATAGGGCACGTCCACTCATGGGCGTATAAATTGGGAAAACTAAAAATCAGCAAGACACAGGCACCCCAAAGTTTAGGGCTGCTCTGTTGACAAGAACCTCCACTTCATGGCACCTTAAATATCCCAGGAAAGAGAAAAATGGATAAAGAAGTTGTGGTCCTTATGTACAATGGAATATCACTCAGACATGAAATCAATGTCATAAGGCTAGTAGAAGCAAGATGAGTGGATTTAGGTACGACGATTCTAAGTGAAATAAGTCACACAGAAAAAGACACTTATCATAAGCTATCACTTATAGAGGGAATGTAAAAACCGCTACACTTGAACTGAATTACAAAACAGAACAGAGTCACACGTTTAGAAAACACACTATGGCTGCTTAACGGGAAAGGTGAGGTGGGGTGATGCATAAAACAAGGGGTTCAAATTCGCTCAGATACCGTTCCATACACCCAATATGTAATAGACAAGACCTACTCCTTGCTCAGTGAACTGGACTCAACACCCCCTATTCACCGCACAAGAATATATGTGACTAGTAACAATCTTAAAACCTATGTATTGATATCTGTCTGGAAGTGAGTCAAATGGGTGTAAATCCGCATAAACACAGCCGTGAAAAGCAGCTAAACCCCATTATAAAAATAAATTACTTTTAAAAACCCGTAAAACAAAGACAGTGAAAGAGAGAGAAATTCTTACAAAATTCGTTCAGAGGCTGTGATGCAACCTGGATTGACCATATCTACACGCACAGCTGGATGAGACATAAGGGTGGACAGTCTTGGGGCTGAAAGTTTGGGTTAGGTTGGGTGAGCAAACGCAGACCCTTTAAAGTAATACTGCGTGGTACCCATCCCATGGGTCCCAAGTCTCCAGGTTCAAGGGCATCTTCCTACATCGAAAACATGCATGAGAAACTCAGAAGATGGTACACCGTGTGATTTTGAAAGGTTTCTAAAACGCACCTCATTTCTCATCTCCTTGTGCTCGGGTTCGCCATTCCAGCTACTTTACTAGCAATCTCCCTACTTGGAGAATCAGCACCTTTAACCTCCTGTTCCCTACAGGTTGCAATTTGTCCTGAGGATGAACGGGAAGAGGGGCAACCAATGAGAGACTAGATCTAGCTGTTGGGACATGCACAGGTCACTCTATTTTCCCATCAGGAAGAAGAATTAACCACAGGCTCAGCCTGCTGCCAGGAACCAGAATAGGGCCTGAGGCAATCCCGTGCTTTTGCGGCCAGCTCTCAAAAAAGACAGTTGAAAAATGGAGCTCAGGGACACTGCAATTCACAAACCTGCAGAGTCATAAGTGATAACTCTCATCCACAGATATATTGAGGGAAGGCAACGAAGAGGATTTGAAAGCAAGGCAGAATTGCAGGAAACAGATTTCAGGAGGTAGATTCGAATCGCCTTTAAGGCACATGAAAAGCGGCAAAAGGTCGACAATGATGCCCTTGGCCAAAAAGGGCGTATGCGTTTTTTCCTGAATATATTCAGGAAAAAACGCATACGCCCTTTTTGGCCAACCAAGCAACCTGGAAAGGCAAATCAGCGCTACAAAGAAGTCTCGCTTCCCATCGGTCAAAAGGGTCATGCTGCAAAAAGTGTCAAAACCAGAAATGCAGGACAGGCCATGGAGAAATGGCAGCCATGCCACGCTGATGGGCGGGATGTAAATTGCCAACAGCCATTCTGGAGAATTGTACGGTGTGTCCTGAAACATCGAAAAAACACAGCTTAGTGAGCATAGGGCACGTCCACTCATGGGCGTATAAATTGGGAAAACTAAAAATCAGCAAGACACAGGCACCCCAAAGTTTGGGGCTGCTCTGCTGACAAGAACCTCCACTTCATGACACCTTAAATATCCCAGGAAAGAGAAAAATGGATAAAAAAGTTGTGGTCCTTATGTACAATGGAATATCACTCAGACATGAAATCAATGTCATAAGGCTAGTAGAAGCAAGATGAGTGGACTTAGGTATGACGATTCTAAGTGAAATAAGTCACACAGAAAAAGACACATATCATAAGCTATCACTTATAGAGGGAATGTAAAAACCGCTACACTTGAACTGAATTACAGAACAGAACAGAATCACACGTTTAGAAAACACACTATGGCTGCTTAACGGGAAAGGTGAGGTGGGGTGATGCATAAAACAAGGGGTTCAAATTCGCTCAGATACCGTTCCATACACCCAATATGTAATAGACAAGACCTACTCCTTGCTCAGTGAACTGGACTCAACACCCCCTATTCACCGCACAAGAATATATGTGACTAGTAACAATCTTAAAACCTATGTATTGATATCTGTCTGGAAGTGAGTCAAGTGGGTTTAAAGCTGCATAAACACAGCCGTGAAAAGCAGCTAAACCCCATTATAAAAATAAATTACTTTTAAAAACCCGTAAAACAAAGACAGTGAAAGAGAGAGAAATTCTTACAAAATTCGTTCAGGGGCTGTGATGCCACCTGGATTGACCATATCTAGACCCACAGCTGGATGAGACATAAGAGTGGACACTCTTGGGGCTGAGAGGTTGGGTGAGCAAACGCAGACCCTTTAAAGTAATACTGCGTGATACCCATCCCATGGGTCCCAAATCTCCAGGTTCAAGGGCATCTTCCTACATCGAAAACATGCATGAGAAACTCAGAAGATGGTACACCGTGTGATTTTGAAAGGTTTCTAAAACACACCCCATTTCTCATCTCCTTGTGCTCGGGTTCGCCTTTCCAGCTACTTTACTAGCAATCAACTTACTTGGAGAATCAGCACCTTTAACCTCCTGTTCCCTACAGTTTGAAATTTGTCCTGAGGATGAACGGGAAGAGGGGCAACCAATGAGAGACTAGATCTAGCTGTTGGGACAGGCACAGGTCACTCTATTTTCCCATCAGGAAGAAGAATTAATCACAGGCTCAGCCTGCCGCCCAGAAGCACAATAGGGCCTGAGGCAACCCCGCGCTTTTGCGGCCAGCTCCCAAAAAAGCGAGTTGAAAAATGGAGCTCAGGGACACTGCAATTCACAAACCCGCAGAGTTATAAATGATAACTCTCATCCACAGATATATTGAGGGAAGGCAACGAAGAGGATTTGAAAGCAAGGCAGAATTGCAGGAAACAGATTTCAGGAGGTAGATTCGAATCGCCTGTAAAGCACATGAAAAGCGGCAAAACGTCGACAATGATGCCCTTGGCCAAGAAGGGCGTATGCGTTTTTTCCTGAATATATTCAGGAAAAAACGCATACGCACTTTTTGGCCAACCAAGCAACCTGGAAAGGCAAATCAGCGCTACAAAGAAGTCTCGCTTCCCATCGGTCAAAAGGGCCATGCTGCAAAAAGTGTCAAAACCAGAAATGCAGGACAGGCCATGGAGAAATGGCAGCCTTGCTACGCTGATGGGCGGGATGTAAGTTGCCAACAGCCACTCAGGAGAAGTGTACGGTGTGTCCTGAAACATCGAAAAAACACAGCTTAGGGAGCATAGGGCACGTCCACTCATGGGCGTATAAATTGGGAAAACTAAAAATCAGCAAGAGACAGGCACCCCAAAGTTTGGGGCTGCTCTGTTGACAAGAACCTCCACTTCATGACACCTTATAATATCCCAGGAAAGAGAAAAATAGATAAAGAAGTTGTGGTCCTTATGTACAATGGAATATCACTCAGACATGAAATCAATGTCATAAGGCTAGTAGAAGCAAGATGAGTGGATTTAGGTACGACGATTGTAAGTGAAATAAGTCACACAGAAAAAGACACTTATCAAAAGCTATCACTTATAGAGGGAATGTAAAAACCGCTACACTTGAACTGAATTACAAAACAGAACAGAGTCACACGTTTAGAAAACACACTATGGCTGCATAATGGGAAAGGTGAGGTGGGGTGATGCATAAAACAAGGGTTTCAAATTCGCTCAGATACCGTTCCATACACCCAATATGTAATAGACAAGACCTACTCCTTGCTCAGTGAACTGGACTCAACACCCCCTATTCACCGCACAAGAATATATGTGACTAGTAAGAATCTTAAAACCTATGTATTGATATATGTCTGGAAGTGAGTCAAGTGGGTGTAAAGCCGCATAAACACAGCCGTGAAAAGCAGCTAAACCCCATTATAAAAATAAATTACTTTTAAAAACCCGTAAAACAAAGACAGTGAAAGAGAGAGAAATTCTTACAAAATTCGTTCAGAGGCTGTAATGCAACCTGGATTGACCATATCTACACGCACAGCTGGATGAGACATAAGGGTGGACACTCTTGGGGCTGAAAGTTTGGGTTAGGTTGGGTGAGCAAACGCAGACCCTTTAAAGTAATACAGCGTGGTACCCATCCCATGGGTCCCAAGTCTCCAGGTTCAAGGGCATCTTCCTACATCGAAAACATGCATGAGAAACTCAGAAGATGGTACACCGTGTGATTTTGAAAGGTTCCTAAAACGCACCTCATTTCTCATCTCCTTGTGCTCGGGTTCGCCATTCCAGCTACTTTACTAGCAATCTCCCTACTTGGAGAATCAGCACCTTTAACCTCCTGTTCCCTACAGGTTGCAATTTGTCCTGAGGATGAACGGGAAGAGGGGCAACCAATGAGAGACTAGATCTAGGTGTTGGGACAGGCACAGGTCACTCTATTTTCCAATCAGGAAGAAGAATTAACCACAGGCTCAGCCTGCCGCCCAGAAGCAGAATAGGGCCTGAGGCAATCCCGCGCTTTTGCGGCCAGATCCCAAAAAAGCGAGTTGAAAAATGGAGCTCAGGGACACTGCAATTCACAAACCCGCAGAGTTATAAATGATAACTCTCATCCACAGATATATTGAGGGAAGGCAACGAAGAGGATTTGAAAGCAAGGCAGAATTGCAGGAAACAGATTTCAGGAGGTAGATTCGAATCGCCTGTAAAGCACATGAAAAGCGGCAAAACGTCGACAATGATGCCCTTGGCCAAGAAGGGCGTATGCGTTTTTTCCTGAATATATTCAGGAAAAAACGCATACGCACTTCTTGGCCAACCAAGCAACCTGGAAAGGCAAATCAGCGCTACAAAGAAGTCTCGCTTCCCATCGGTCAAAAGGGCCATGCTGCAAAAAGTGTCAAAACCAGAAATGCAGGACAGGCCATGGAGAAATGGCAGCCGTGCTACGATGATGGGCGGGATGTTAATTGCCAACAGCCACTCTGGAGAAGTGTACGGTGTGTCCTGAAACATCGAAAAAACACAGCTTAGGGAGCATAGGGCACGTCCACTCATGGGCGTATAAATTGGGAAAACTAAAAATCAGCAAGACACAGGCACCCCAAAGTTTAGGGCTGCTCTATTGACAAGAACCTCCACTTCATGACACCTTAAATATCCCAGGAAAGAGAAAAATGGATAAAGAAGTTGTGGTCCTTATGTACAATGCAATATCACTCAGATATGAAATCAATGTCATAAGGCTAGTAGAAGCAAGATGAGTGGACTTAGGTACGACGATTCTAAGTGAAATAAGTCACACAGAAAAAGACACTTATCATAAGCTATCACTTATAGAGGGAATGTAAAAACCGCTACACTTGAACTGAATTACAAAACAGAACAGAGTCACACGTTTAGAAAACACACTATGGCTGCTTAACGGGAAAGGTGAGGTGGGGTGATGCATAAAACAAGGGTTTCTAATTCGCTCAGATACCGTTCCATACACCCAATATGTAATAGACAAGACCTACTCCTTGCTCAGTGAACTGGACTCAACACCCCCTATTCACCGCACAAGAATATATGTGACTAGTAACAATCTTAAAACCTATGTATTGATATCTGTCTGGAAGTGAGTCAAGTGGGTGTAAATCCGCATAAACACAGCCGTGAAAAGCAGCTAAACCCCATTATAAAAATAAATTACTTTTAAAAACCCGTAAAACAAAGACAGTGAAAGAGAGAGAAATTCTTACAAAATTCGTTCAGAGGCTGTGATGCAACCTGGATTGACCATATCTACACGCACAGCTGGATGAGACATAAGGGTGGACAGTCTTGGGGCTGAAAGGTTGGGTTAGGTTGGGTGAGCAAACGCAGACCCTTTAAAGTAATACTGCGTGGTACCCATCCCATGGGTCCCAAGTCTCCAGGGTCAAGGGCATCTTCCTACATCGAAAACATGCATGAGAAACTCAGAAGATGGTACACCGTGTGATTTTGAAAGGTTTCTAAAACGCACCTCATTTCTCATCTCCTTGTGCTCGGGTTCGCCATTCCAGCTACTTTACTAGCAATGTCCCTACTTGGAGAATCACCACCTTTAACCTCCTGTTCCCTACAGGTTGCAATTTGTCCTGAGGATGAACGGGAAGAGGGGCAACCAATGAGAGACTAGATCTAGCTGTTGGGACAGGCACAGGTCACTCTATTTTCCCATCAGGAAGAAGAATTAACCACAGGCTCAGCCTGCTGCCAGGAACCAGAATAGGGCCTGAGGCAATCCCGTGCTTTTGCGGCCAGCTCTCAAAAAAGACAGTTGAAAAATGGAGCTCAGGGACACTGCAATTCACAAACCCGCAGAGTTATAAGTGATAACTCTCATCCACAGATATATTGAGGGAAGGCAACGAAGAGGATTTGAAAGCAAGGCAGAATTGCAGGAAACAGATTTCAGGAGGTAGATTCGAATCGCCTTTAAGGCACATGAAAAGCGGCAAAGGTCGCCAATGATGCCCTTGGCCAAAAAGGGCGTATGCGTTTTTTCCTGAATATATTCAGGAAAAAACGCATACGCCCTTTTTGGCCAACCAAGCAACCTGGAAAGGCAAATCAGCGCTACAAAGAAGTCTCGCTTCCCATGGGTCAAAAGGGCCATGCTGCAAAAAGTGTCAAAACCAGAAATGCAGGACAGGCCATGGAGAAATGGCAGCCTTGCTACGCTGATGGGCGGGATATAAATTGCCAACAGCCACTCTGGAGAAGTGTACGGTGTGTCCTGAAACATCGAAAAAACACAGCTTAGTGAGCATAGGGCACGTCCACTCATGGGCGTATAAATTGGGAAAACTAAAAATCAGCAAGACACAGGCACCCCAAAGTTTGGGGCTGCTCTGTTGACAAGAACCTCCACTTCATGACACCTTAAATATCCCAGGAAAGAGAAAAATGGATAAAAAAGTTGTGGTCCTTATGTACAATGGAATATCACTCAGACATGAAATCAATGTCATAAGGCTAGTAGAAGCAAGATGAGTGGACTTAGGTACGACGATTTTAAGTGAAATAAGTCACACAGAAAAAGACACTTATCATAAGCTATCACTTATAGAGGGAATGTAAAAACCGCTACACTTGAACTGAATTACAAAACAGAACAGAGTCACACGTTTAGAAAACACACTATGGCTGCTTAACGGGAATGGTGAGGTGGGGTGATGCATAAAACAAGGGGTTCAAATTCGCTCAGATACCGTTCCATACACCCAATATGTAATAGACAAGACCTACTCCTTGCTCCGTGAACTGGACTCAACACCCCCTATTCACCGCACAAGAATATATGTGACTAGTAACAATCTTAAAACCTATGTATTGATGTCTGTCTGGAAGTGAGTCAAGTGGGTGTAAATCCGCATAAACACAGCCATGAAAAGCAGCTAAACCCCATTATAAAAATAAATTACTTTTAAAAACCCGTAAAACAAAGACAGTGAAAGAGAGAGAAATTCTTACAAAATTCGTTCAGGGGCTGTGATGCCACCTGGATTGACCATATCTAGACCCACAGCTGGATGAGACATAAGGGTGGACACTCTTGGGGCTGAGAGGTTGGGTGAGCAAACGCAGACCCTTTAAAGTAATACTGCGTGATACCCATCCCATGGGTCCCAAATCTCCAGGTTCAAGGGCATCTTCCTACTTCGAAAGCATGCATGAGAAACTCAGAAGATGGTACACCGTGTGATTTTGAAAGGTTTCTAAAACACACCCCATTTCTCATCTCCTTGTGCTCGGGTTCGCCTTTCCAGCTACTTTACTAGCAATCAACTTACTTGGAGAATCAGCACCTTTAACCTCCTGTTCCCTACAGTTTGCAATTTGTCCTGAGGATGAACGGGAAGAGGGGCAACCAATGAGAGACTAGATCTAGGTGTTGGGACAGGCACAGGTCACTCTATTTTCCCATCAGGAAGAAGAATTAATCACAGGCTCAGCCTGCCGCCCAGAAGCACAATAGGGCCTGAGGCAATCCCGCGCTTTTGCGGCCAGCTCCCAAAAAAGCGAGTTGAAAAATGGAGCTCAGGGACACTGCAATTCACAAACCCGCAGAGTTATAAATGATAACTCTCATCCACAGATATATTGAGGGAAGGCAACGAAGAGGATTTGAAAGCAAGGCAGAATTGCAGGAAACAGATTTCAGGAGGTAGATTCGAATCGCCTGTAAAGCACATGAAAAGCGGCAAAACGTCGACAATGATGCCCTTGGCCAAGAAGGGCGTATGCGTTTTTTCCTGAATATATTCAGGAAAAAACGCATACGCACTTTTTGGCCAACCAAGCAACCTGGAAAGGCAAATCAGCGCTACAAAGAAGTCTCGCTTCCCATCGGTCAAAAGGGCCATGCTGCAAAAAGTGTCAAAACCAGAAATGCAGGACAGGCCATGGAGAAATGGCAGCCTTGCTACGCTGATGGGCGGGATGTAAGTTGCCAACAGCCACTCAGGAGAAGTGTACGGTGTGTCCTGAAACATCGAAAAAACACAGCTTAGGGAGCATAGGGCACGTCCACTCATGGGCGTATAAATTGGGAAAACTAAAAATCAACAAGACACAGGCACCCCAAAGTTTAGGGCTGCTCTGTTGACAAGAACCTCCACTTCATGACACCTTAAATATCCCAGGAAAGAGAAAAATGGATAAAGAAGTTGTGGTCCTTATGTACAATGGAATATCACTCAGACATGAAATCAATGTCATAAGGCTAGTAGAAGCAAGATGAGTGGATTTAGGTATGACGATTCTAAGTGAAATAAGTCACACAGAAAAAGACACTTATCATAAGCTATCACTTATAGAGGGAATGTAAAAACCGCTACACTTGAACTGAATTACAGAACAGAACAGAATCACACGTTTAGAAAACACACTATGGCTGCTTAACGGGAAAGGTGAGGTGGGGTGATGCATAAAACAAGGGGTTCAAATTCGCTCAGATACCGTTCCATACACCCAATATGTAATACACAAGACCTACTCCTTGCTCAGTGAACTGGACTCAACACCCCCTATTCACTGCACAAGAATATATATGACTAGTAACAATCTTAAAACCTATGTATTGATATCTGTCTGGAAGTGAGTCAAGTGGGTGTAAATCCGCATAAACACAGCCGTGAAAAGCAGCTAAACCCCATTATAAAAATAAATTACTTTTAAAAACCTGTAAAACAAAGACAGTGAAAGAGAGAGAAATTCTTACAAAATTCGATCAGGGGCTGAGATGCAACCTGGATTGACCATATCTAGACCCACAGCTGGATGAGACATAAGGGTGGACACTCTTGGGGCTGAGAGGTGGGGTGAGCAAACGCAGACCCTTTAAAGTAATACTGTGTGGTACCCATCCCATGGGTCCCAAATCTCCAGGTTCAAGGGCATCTTCCTACATCGAAAACATGCATGAGAAACTCAGAAGATGGTACACCGTTTGATTTTGAAAGGTTTCTAAAACACACCCCATTTCTCATCTCCTTCTGCTCGGGTTCGCCTTTCCAGCTACTTTACTAGCAATCAACTTACTTGGAGAATCAGCACCTTTAACCTCCTGTTCCCTACAGGTTGAAATTTGTCCTGAGGATGAACGGGAAGAGGGGCAACCAATGAGAGAATAGATCTAGGTGTTGGGACAGGCACAGGTCACTCTATTTTCCCATCAGGAAGAAGAATTAACCACAGGCTCAGCCTGCCGCCGGGAACCAGAATAGGGCCTGAGGAAATCCCGTGCTTTTGCGGCCAGCTCCCAAACAAGACAGTTGAAAAATGGAGCTCAGGGGAACTGCCATTCACAAACCTGCTGAGTTATAAATGATAACTCTCGTCCACAAATATATTGAGGGAAGGCAACGAAGAGGATTTGAAAGCAAGGCAGAATTGCAGGAAACAGGTTTCAGGAGGTAGATTCGAATCGCCTTTAAAGCACATGAAAACGGCAAAACGTCGACAATGATGCCCTTGGCCAAGAAGGGCGTATGCGTTTTTTCCTGAATATATTCAGGAAAAAACGCATACGCACTTTTTGGCCAACCAAGCAACCTGGAAAGTCAAATCAGCGCTACAAAGAAGTCTCGCTTCCCATCGGTCAAAAGGGCCATGCTGCAAAAAGTGTCAAAACCAGAAATGCAGGACAGGCCATGGAGAAATGGCAGCCTTGCTACGCTGATGGGCGGGATGTAAGTTGCCAACAGCCACTAAGGAGAAGTGTACGGTGTGTCCTGAAACATCGAAAAAACACAGCTTAGGGAGCATAGGGCACGTCCACTCATGGGCGTATAAATTGGGAAAACTAAAAATCAGCAAGACACAGGCACCCCAAAGTTTAGGGCTGCTCTGTTGACAAGAACCTCCACTTCATGACACCTTAAATATCCCAGGAAAGAGAAAAATGGATAAAGAAGTTGTGGTCCTTATGTACAATGGAATATCACTCAGACATGAAATCAATGTCATAAGGCTAGTAGAAGCAAGATGAGTGGATTAGGTACGACGATTCTAAGTGAAATAAGTCACACAGAAAAAGACACTTATCATAAGCTATCACTTATAGAGGGAATGTAAAAACCGCTACACTTTAACTGAATTACAGAACAGAACAGAATCACACGTTTAGAAAACACACTATGGCTGCTTAACGGGAAAGGTGAGGTGGGGTGATGCGTAAAACAAGGGGTTCAAATTCGCTCAGATACCGTTCCATACACCCAATATGTAATACACAAGACCTACTCCTTGCTCAGTGAACTGGACTCAACACCCCCTATTCACTGCACAAGAATATATATGACTAGTAACAATCTTAAAACCTATGTATTGATATCTGTCTGGAAGTGAGTCAAGTGGGTGTAAATCCGCATAAACACAGCCGTGAAAAGCAGCTAAACCCCATTATAAAAATAAATTACTTTTAAAAACCCGTAAAACAAAGACAGTGAAAGAGAGAGAAATTCTTACAAAATTCGATCAGGGGCTGAGATGCAACCTGGATTGACCATATCTAGACCCACAGCTGGATGAGACATAAGGGTGGACACTCTTGGGGCTGAGAGGTGGGGTGAGCAAACGCAGACCCTTTAAAGTAATACTGTGTGGTACCCATCCCATGGGTCCCAAATCTCCAGGTTCAAGGGCATCTTCCTACATCGAAAACATGCATGAGAAACTCAGAAGATGGTACACCGTTTGATTTTGAAAGGTTTCTAAAACACACCCCATTTCTCATCTCCTTCTGCTCGGGTTCGCCTTTCCAGCTACTTTACTAGCAATCAACTTACTTGGAGAATCAGCACCTTTAACCTCCTGTTCCCTACAGGTTGAAATTTGTCCTGAGGATGAACGGGAAGAGGGGCAACCAATGAGAGAATAGATCTAGGTGTTGGGACAGGCACAGGTCACTCTATTTTCCCATCAGGAAGAAGAATTAACCACAGGCTCAGCCTGCCGCCGGGAACCAGAATAGGGCCTGAGGAAATCCCGTGCTTTTGCGGCCAGCTCCCAAACAAGACAGTTGAAAAATGGAGCTCAGGGGAACTGCCATTCACAAACCTGCTGAGTTATAAATGATAACTCTCGTCCACAAATATATTGAGGGAAGGCAACGAAGAGGATTTGAAAGCAAGGCAGAATTGCAGGAAACAGGTTTCAGGAGGTAGATTCGAATCGCCTTTAAAGCACATGAAAACGGCAAAACGTCGACAATGATGCCCTTGGCCAAGAAGGGCGTATGCGTTTTTTCCTGAATATATTCAGGAAAAAACGCATACGCACTTTTTGGCCAACCAAGCAACCTGGAAAGTCAAATCAGCGCTACAAAGAAGTCTCGCTTCCCATCGGTCAAAAGGGCCATGCTGCAAAAAGTGTCAAAACCAGAAATGCAGGACAGGCCATGGAGAAATGGCAGCCTTGCTACGCTGATGGGCGGGATGTAAGTTGCCAACAGCCACTCAGGAGAAGTGTACGGTGTGTCCTGAAACATCGAAAAAACACAGCTTAGGGAGCATAGGGCACGTCCACTCATGGGCGTATAAATTGGGAAAACTAAAAATCAGCAAGACACAGGCACCCCAAAGTTTAGGGCTGCTCTGTTGACAAGAACCTCCACTTCATGACACCTTAAATATCCCAGGAAAGAGAAAAATGGATAAAGAAGTTGTGGTCCTTATGTACAATGGAATATCACTCAGACATGAAATCAATGTCATAAGGCTAGTAGAAGCAAGATGAGTGGATTAGGTACGACGATTCTAAGTGAAATAAGTCACACAGAAAAAGACACTTATCATAAGCTATCACTTATAGAGGGAATGTAAAAACCGCTACACTTTAACTGAATTACAGAACAGAACAGAATCACACGTTTAGAAAACACACTATGGCTGCTTAACGGGAAAGGTGAGGTGGGGTGATGCGTAAAACAAGGGGTTCAAATTCGCTCAGATACCGTTCCATACACCCAATATGTAATACACAAGACCTACTCCTTGCTCAGTGAACTGGACTCAACACCCCCTATTCACTGCACAAGAATATATATGACTAGTAACAATCTTAAAACCTATGTATTGATATCTGTCTGGAAGTGAGTCAAGTGGGTGTAAATCCGCATAAACACAGCCGTGAAAAGCAGCTAAACCCCATTATAAAAATAAATTACTTTTAAAAACCCGTAAAACAAAGACAGTGAAAGAGAGAGAAATTCTTACAAAATTCGATCAGGGGCTGAGATGCAACCTGGATTGACCATATCTAGACCCACAGCTGGATGAGACATAAGGGTGGACACTCTTGGGGCTGAGAGGTGGGGTGAGCAAACGCAGACCCTTTAAAGTAATACTGTGTGGTACCCATCCCATGGGTCCCAAATCTCCAGGTTCAAGGGCATCTTCCTACATCGAAAACATGCATGAGAAACTCAGAAGATGGTACACCGTTTGATTTTGAAAGGTTTCTAAAACACACCCCATTTCTCATCTCCTTCTGCTCGGGTTCGCCTTTCCAGCTACTTTACTAGCAATCAACTTACTTGGAGAATCAGCACCTTTAACCTCCTGTTCCCTACAGGTTGAAATTTGTCCTGAGGATGAACGGGAAGAGGGGCAACCAATGAGAGAATAGATCTAGGTGTTGGGACAGGCACAGGTCACTCTATTTTCCCATCAGGAAGAAGAATTAACCACAGGCTCAGCCTGCCGCCGGGAACCAGAATAGGGCCTGAGGAAATCCCGTGCTTTTGCGGCCAGCTCCCAAACAAGACAGTTGAAAAATGGAGCTCAGGGGAACTGCCATTCACAAACCTGCTGAGTTATAAATGATAACTCTCGTCCACAAATATATTGAGGGAAGGCAACGAAGAGGATTTGAAAGCAAGGCAGAATTGCAGGAAACAGGTTTCAGGAGGTAGATTCGAATCGCCTTTAAAGCACATGAAAACGGCAAAACGTCGACAATGATGCCCTTGGCCAAGAAGGGCGTATGCGTTTTTTCCTGAATATATTCAGGAAAAAACGCATACGCACTTTTTGGCCAACCAAGCAACCTGGAAAGTCAAATCAGCGCTACAAAGAAGTCACGCTTCCCATCGGTCAAAAGGGCCATGCTGCAAAAAGTGTCAAAACCAGAAATGCAGGACAGGCCATGGAGAAATGGCAGCCTTGCTACGCTGATGGGCGGGATGTAAGTTGCCAACAGCCACTCAGGAGAAGTGTACGGTGTGTCCTGAAACATCGAAAAAACAC
Source organism: Eschrichtius robustus (assembly GCF_028021215.1). Lineage (NCBI taxonomy): Eukaryota > Metazoa > Chordata > Mammalia > Artiodactyla > Eschrichtiidae > Eschrichtius > Eschrichtius robustus. Next base: position 2,238,651 of record NW_027175495.1, on the reverse strand, counting down.
AGCTTAGGGAGCATAGGGCACGTCCACTCATGGGCGTATAAATTGGGAAAACTAAAAATCAGCAAGACACAGGCACCCCAAAGTTTAGGGCTGCTCTGTTGACAAGAACCTCCACTTCATGACACCTTAAATATCCCAGGAAAGAGAAAAATGGATAAAGAAGTTGTGGTCCTTATGTACAATGGAATATCACTCAGACATGAAATCAATGTCATAAGGCTAGTAGAAGCAAGATGAGTGGACTTAGGTACGACGATTCTAAGTGAAATAAGTCACACAGAAAAAGACACTTATCATAAGCTATCACTTATAGAGGGAATGTAAAAACCGCTACACTTTAACTGAATTACAGAACAGAACAGAATCACACGTTTAGAAAACACACTATGGCTGCTTAACGGGAAAGGTGAGGTGGGGTGATGCGTAAAACAAGGGGTTCAAATTCGCTCAGATACCGTTCCATACACCCAATATGTAATACACAAGACCTACTCCTTGCTCAGTGAACTGGACTCAACACCCCCTATTCACTGCACAAGAATATATATGACTACTAACAATCTTAAAACCTATGTATTGATATCTGTCTGGAAGTGAGTCAAGTGGGTGTAAATCCGCATAAACACAGCCGTGAAAAGCAGCTAAACCCCATTATAAAAATAAATTACTTTTAAAAACCCGTAAAACAAAGACAGTGAAAGAGAGAGAAATTCTTACAAAATTCGATCAGGGGCTGAGATGCAACCTGGATTGACCATATCTAGACCCACAGCTGGATGAGACATAAGGGTGGACACTCTTGGGGCTGAGAGGTGGGGTGAGCAAACGCAGACCCTTTAAAGTAATACTGCGTGGTACCCATCCCATGGGTCCCAAATCTCCAGGTTCAAGGGCATCTTCCTACATCGAAAACATGCATGAGAACCTCAGAAGATGGTACACCGTGTGATTTTGAAAGGTTTCTAAAACGCACCTCATTTCTCATCTCCTTGTGCTCGGGTTCGCCATTCCAGCTAATTTACTAGCTATCTCCCTACTTGGAGAATCACCACCTTTAACCTCCTGTTCCCTACAGGTTGCAATTTGTCCTGAGGATGAACGGGAAGAGGGGCAACCAATGAGAGACAAGATCTACGTGTTGGGACAGGCACAGGTCACTCTATTTTCCCATCAGGAAGAAGAATTAACCACAGGCTCAGCCTGCTGCCAGGAACCAGAATAGGGCCTGAGGCAATCCCGTGCTTTTGCGGCCAGCTCTCAAAAAAGACAGTTGAAAAATGGAGCTCAGGGACACTGCAATTCACAAACCCGCAGAGTTATAAGTGATAACTCTCATCCACAGATATATTGAGGGAAGGCAACGAAGAGGATTTGAAAGCAAGGCAGAATTGCAGGAAACAGATTTCAGGAGGTAGATTCGAATCGCCTTTAAGGCACATGAAAAGCGGCAAAACGTCGACAATGATGCCCTTGGCCAAAAAGGGCGTATGCGTTTTTTCCTGAATATATTCAGGAAAAAACGCATACGCCCTTTTTTGCCAACCAAGCAACCTGGGAAGGCAAATCAGCGCTACAAAGAAGTCTCGCTTCCCATGGGTCAAAAGGGCCATGCTGCAAAAAGTGTCAAAACCAGAAATGCAGGACAGGCCATGGAGAAATGGCAGCCTTGCTACGCTGATGGGCGGGATGTAAATTGCCAACAGCCACTCTGGAGAAGTGTACGGTGTGTCCTGAAACATCGAAAAAACACAGCTTAGTGAGCATAGGGCACGTCCACTCATGGGCGTATAAATTGGGAAAACTAAAAATCAGCAAGACACAGGCACCCCAAAGTTTGGGGCTGCTCTGTTGACAAGAACCTCCAATTCATGACACCTTAAATATCCCAGGAAAGAGAAAAATGGATAAAAAAGTTGTGGTCCTTATGTACAATGGAATATCACTCAGACATAAAATCAATGTCATTAGGCTAGTAGAAGCAAGATGAGTGGACTTAGGTACGACGATTCTAAGTGAAATAAGTCACACAGAAAAAGACACTTATCATAAGCTATCACTTATAGAGGGAATGTAAAAACCGCTACACTTGAACTGAATTACAAAACAGAACAGAGTCACACGTTTAGAAAACACACTATGGCTGCTTAACGGGAAAGGTGAGGTGGGGTGACGCATAAAACAAGGGGTTCAAATTCGCTCAGATACCGTTCCATACACCCAATATGTAATAGACAAGACCTACTCCTTGCTCCGTGAACTGGACTCAACACCCCCTATTGACCGCACAAGAATATATGTGACTAGTAACAATCTTAAAACCTATGTATTGATATCGGTCTGGAAGTGAGTCAAGTGGGTGTAAATCCGCATAAACACAGCCGTGAAAAGCAGCTAAACCCCATTATAAAAATAAATTACTTTTAAAAACCCGTAAAACAAAGACAGTGAAAGAGAGAGAAATTCTTACAAAATTCGTTCAGGGGCTGTGATGCCACCTGGATTGACCATATCTAGACCCACAGCTGGATGAGACATAAGGGTGGACACTCTTGGGGCTGAGAGGTTGGGTGAGCAAACGCAGACCCTTTAAAGTAATACTGCGTGATACCCATCCCATGGGTCCCAAATCTCCAGGTTCAAGGGCATCTTCCTACATCGAAAACATGCATGAGAAACTCAGAAGATGGTACACCGTGTGATTTTGAAAGGTTTCTAAAACACACCCCATTTCTCATCTCCTTGTGCTCGGGTTCGCCTTTCCAGCTACTTTACTAGCAATCAACTTACTTGGAGAATCAGCACCTTTAACCTCCTGTTCCCTACAGTTTGAAATTTGTCCTGAGGATGAACGGGAAGAGGCGCAACCAATGAGAGACTATATCTAGGTGTTGGGACAGGCACAGGTCACTCTATTTTCCCATCAGGAAGAAGAATTAATCACAGGCTCAGCCTGCCGCCCAGAAGCACAATAGGGCCTGAGGCAATCCCGCGCTTTTGCGGCCAGCTCCCAAAAAAGCGAGTTGAAAAATGGAGCTCAGGGACACTGCAATTCACAAACCCGCAGAGTTATAAATGATAACTCTCATCCACAGATATATTGAGGGAAGGCAACGAAGAGGATTTGAAAGCAAGGCAGAATTGCAGGAAACAGATTTCAGGAGGTAGATTCGAATCGCCTGTAAAGCACATGAAAAGCGGCAAAACGTCGACAATGATGCCCTTGGCCAAGAAGGGCGTATGCGTTTTTTCCTGAATATATTCAGGAAAAAACGCATACGCACTTTTTGGCCAACCAAGCAACCTGGAAAGGCAAATCAGCGCTACAAAGAAGTCTCGCTTCCCATCGGTCAAAAGGGCCATGCTGCAAAAAGTGTCAAAACCAGAAATGCAGGACAGGCCATGGAGAAATGGCAGCCTTGCTACGCTGATGGGCGGGATGTAAGTTGCCAACAGCCACTCAGGAGAAGTGTACGGTGTGTCCTGAAACATCGAAAAAACACAGCTTAGGGAGCATAGGGCACGTCCACTCATGGGCGTATAAATTGGGAAAACTAAAAATCAGCAAGACACAGGCACCCCAAAGTTTAGGGCTGCTCTGTTGACAAGAACCTCCACTTCATGACACCTTAAATATCCCAGGAAAGAGAAAAATGGATAAAGAAGTTGTGGTCCTTATGTACAATGGAATATCAGTCAGACATGAAATCAATGTCATAAGGCTAGTAGAAGCAAGATGAGTGGACTTAGGTACGACGATTCTAAGTGAAATAAGTCACACAGAAAAAGACACTTATCATAAGCTATCACTTATAGAGGGAATGTAAAAACCGCTACACTTGAACTGAATTACAAAACAGAACAGAATCACACGTTTAGAAAACACACTATGGCTGCTTAACGGGAAAGGTGAGGTGGGGTGATGCATAAAACAAGGGGTTCAAATTCGCTCAGATACCGTTCCATACACCCAATATGTAATAGACAAGACCTACTCCTTGCTCCGTGAACTGGACTCAACACCCCCTATTCACCGCACAAGAATATATGTGACTAGTAACAATCTTTAAACCTATGTATTGATGTCTGTCTGGAAGTGAGTCAAGTGGGTGTAAAGCCGCATAAACACAGCCGTGAAAAGCAGCTAAACCCCATTATAAAAATAAATTACTTTTAAAAACCCGTAAAACAAAGACAGTGAAAGAGAGAGAAATTCTTACAAAATTCGTTCAGGGGCTGTCATGCAACCTGGATTGACCATATCTAGACCCACAGCTGGATGAGACATAAGGGTGGACACTCTTGGGGCTGAAAGGTTGGGTGAGCAAACGCAGACCCTTTAAAGTAATACTGCGTGATACCCATCCCATGGGTCCCAAATCTCCAGGTTCAAGGGCATCTTCCTACTTCGAAATCATGCATGAGAAACTCAGAAGATGGTACACCGTGTGATTTTGAAAGGTTTCTAAAACACACCCCATTTCTCATCTCCTTGTGCTCGGGTTCGCCATTCCAGCTACTTCACTAGCAATCAACTTACTTGGAGAATCAGCACCTTTAACCTCCTGTTCTGTACAGGTAGCAATTTGTCCTGAGGATGAACGGGAAGAGGGGAAACCAATGAGAGAATAGATCTAGGTGTTGGGACAGGCACAGGTCACTCTATTTTCCCATCAGGAAGAAGAATTAACCACAGGCTCAGCCTGCCACCGGGAACCAGAATAGGGCCTGAGGAAATCCCGTGCTTTTGCGGCCAGCTCCCAAAAAAGACAGTTGAAAAATGGAGCTCAGGGGGACTGCCATTCACAAACCTGCTGAGTTATAAATGATAACTCTCGTCCACAGATATATTGAGGGAAGGCAACGAAGAGGATTTGAAAGCAAGGCAGAATTGCAGGAAACAGATTTCAGGAGGTAGATTCGAATCGCCTGTAAAGCACATGAAAAGCGGCAAAATGTCGACAATGATGCCCTTGGCCAAAAAGGGCGTATGCGTTTTTTCCTGAATATATTCAGGAAAAAACGCATACGCACTTTTTGGCCAACCAAGCAACCTGGAAAGGCAAATCAGCGCTACAAAGAGGTCTCGCTTCCCATCGGTCAAAAGGGCCATGCTGCAAAAAGTGTCAAAACCAGAAATGCAGGACAGGCCATGGAGAAATGGCAGCCTTGCTACGCTGATGGGCGGGATGTTAATTGCCAACAGCCACTCTGGAGAACTGTACGGTGTGTCCTGAAACATCGAAAAAACACAGCTTAGGGAGCATAGGGCACGTCCACTCATGGGCGTATAAATTGGGAAAACTAAAAATCAGCAAGACACAGGCACCCCAAAGTTTAGGGCTGCTCTGTTGACAAGAACCTCCACTTCATGACACCTTAAATATCCCAGGAAAGAGAAAAATGGATAAAGAAGTTGTGGTCCTTATGTACAATGGAATATCACTCAGACATGAAATCAATGTCATAAGGCTAGTAGAAGCAAGATGAGTGGACTTAGGTACGACGATTCTAAGTGAAATAAGTCACACAGAAAAAGACACTTATCATAAGCTATCACTTATAGAGGGAATGTAAAAACCGCTACACTTGAACTGAATTACAGAACAGAACAGAATCACACGTTTAGAAAACACACTATGGCTGCTTAACGGGAAAGGTGAGGTTGGGTGATGCATAAAACAAGGGGTTCAAATTCGCTCAGATACCGTTCCATACACCCAATATGTAATAGACAAGACCTACTCCTTGCTCAGTGAACTGGACTCAACACCCCCTATTCACCGCACAAGAATATATGTGACTAGTAACAATCTTTAAACCTATGTATTGATATCTGTCTGGAAGTGAGTCAAGTGGGTGTAAAGCCGCATAAACACAGCCGTGAAAAGCAGCTAAACCCCATTATAAAAATAAATTACTTTTAAAAACCCGTAAAACAAAGACAGTGAAAGAGAGAGAAATTCTTACAAAATTCGTTCAGGGGCTGTGATGCAACCTGGATTGACCATATCTAGACCCACAGCTGGATGAGACATAAGGGTGGACACTCTTGGGGCTGAAAGTTTGGGTGAGGTTGGGTGAGCAAACGCAGACCCTTTAAAGTAATACTGCATGGTACCCATCCCATGGGTCCCAAATCTCCAGGTTCAAGGGCATCTTCCTACATCGAAAACTTGCATGAGGAACCCAGAAGAAGGTACACCGTGTGATTTTGAAAGGTTTCTAAAACACACCCCATTTCTCATCTCCTTGTGCTCGGGTTCGCCTTTCCAGCTACTTTACTAGCAATCAACTTACTTGGAGAATCAGCACCTTTAACCTCCTGTTCCCTACAGGTTGCAATTTGTCCTGAGGATGAACGGGAAGAGGGGCAACCAATGAGAGACTAGATCTAGGTGTTGGGACAGGCACAGGTCACTCTATTTTCCCATCAGGAAGAAGAATTAACCACAGGCTCAGCCTGCTGCCAGGAACCAGAATAGGGCCTGAGGCAATCCCGTGCTTTTGCGGCCAGCTCTCAAAAACGACAGTTGAAAAATGGAGCTCAGGGACACTGCAATTCACAAACCCGCAGAGTTATAAGTGATAACCCTCATCCACAGATATATTGAGGGAAGTCAACGAAGAGGATTTGAAAGCAAGGCAGAATTGCAGGAAACAGGTTTCAGGAGGTAGATTCGAATCGCCTTTAAGGCACATGAAAAGCGGCAAAACGTCGACAATGATGCCCTTGGCCAAAAAGGGCGTATGCGTTTTTTCCTGAATATATTCAGGAAAAAACGCATACGCCCTTTTTGGCCAACCAAGCAACCTGGAAAGGCAAATCAGTGCTACAAAGAAGTCTCGCTTCCCATCGGTCAAAAGGGTCATGCTGCAAAAAGTGTCAAAACCAGAAATGCAGGACAGGCCATGGAGAAATGGCAGCCTTGCTACGCTGATGGGCGGGATGTAAATTGCCAACAGCCACTCTGGAGAAGTGTACGGTGTGTCCAGAAACATCGAAAAAACACAGCTTAGTGAGCATAGGGCACGTCCACTCATGGGCGTATAAATTGGGAAAACTAAAAATCAGCAAGACACAGGCACCCCAAAGTTTGGGGCTGCTCTGTTGACAAGAACCTCCACTTCATGACACCTTAAATATCCCAGGAAAGAGAAAAATGGATAAAAAAGTTGTGGTCCTTATGTACAATGGAATATCACTCAGACATGAAATCAATGTCATAAGGCTAGTAGAATCAATATGAGTGGACTTAGGTACGACGATTCTAAGTGAAATAAGTCACACAGAAAAAGACACTTATCATAAGCTATCACTTATAGAGGGAATGTAAAAACCGCTACACTTGAACTGAATTACAAAACAGAACAGAGTCACACGTTTAGAAAACACACTATGGCTGCTTAACGGGAATGGTGAGGTGGGGTGATGCATAAAACAAGGGGTTCAAATTCGCTCAGATACCGTTCCATACACCCAATATGTAATAGACAAGACCTACTCCTTGCTCCGTGAACTGGACTCAACACCCCCTATTCACCGCACAAGAATATATGTGACTAGTAACAATCTTAAAACCTATGTATTGATGTCTGTCTGGAAGTGAGTCAAGTGGGTGTAAATCCGCATAAACACAGCCGTGAAAAGCAGCTAAACCCCATTATAAAAATAAATTACTTTTAAAAACCCGTAAAACAAAGACAGTGAAAGAGAGAGAAATTCTTACAAAATTCGTTCAGGGGCTGTGATGCCACCTGGATTGACCATATCTAGACCCACAGCTGGATGAGACATAAGGGTGGACACTCTTGGGGCTGAGAGGTTGGGTGAGCAAACGCAGACCCTTTAAAGTAATACTGCGTGATACCCATCCCATGGGTCCCAAATCTCCAGGTTCAAGGGCATCTTCCTACTTCGAAATCATGCATGAGAAACTCAGAAGATGGTACACCGTGTGATTTTGAAAGGTTTCTAAAACACACCCCATTTCTCATCTCCTTGTGCTCGGGTTCGCCTTTCCAGCTACTTTACTGGCAATCAACTTACTTGGAGAATCAGCACCTTTAACCTCCTGTTCTGTACAGGTAGCAATTTGTCCTGAGGATGAACGGGAAAAGGGGAAACCAATGAGAGAATAGATCTAGGTGTTGGGACAGGCACAGGTCACTCTATTTTCCCATCAGGAAGAAGAATTAACCACAGGCTCAGCCTGCCGCCGGGAACCAGAATAGGGCCTGAGGAAATCCCGTGCTTTTGCGGCCAGCTCCCAAAAAAGACAGTTGAAAAATGGAGCTCAGGGGGACTGCCATTCACAAACCTGCTGAGTTATAAATGATAACTCTCGTCCACAAATATATTGAGGGAAGGCAACGAAGAGGATTTGAAAGCAAGGCAGAATTGCAGGAAACAGGTTTCAGGAGGTAGATTCGAATCGCCTTTAAAGCACATGAAAAGCGGCAAAACGTCGACAATGATGCCCTTGGCCAAAAAGGGCGTATGCGTTTTTTCCTGAATATATTCAGGAAAAAACGCATACGCCCTTTTTGGCCAACCAAGCAACCTGGAAAGGCAAATCAGTGCTACAAAGAAGTCTCGCTTCCCATCGGTCAAAAGGGTCATGCTGCAAAAAGTGTCAAAACCAGAAATGCAGGACAGGCCATGGAGAAATGGCAGCCTTGCTACGCTGATGGGCGGGATGTAAATTGCCAACAGCCACTCTGGAGAAGTGTACGGTGTGTCCAGAAACATCGAAAAAACACAGCTTAGTGAGCATAGGGCACGTCCACTCATGGGCGTATAAATTGGGAAAACTAAAAATCAGCAAGACACAGGCACCCCAAAGTTTGGGGCTGCTCTGTTGACAAGAACCTCCACTTCATGACACCTTAAATATCCCAGGAAAGAGAAAAATGGATAAAAAAGTTGTGGTCCTTATGTACAATGGAATATCACTCAGACATGAAATCAATGTCATAAGGCTAGTAGAATCAATATGAGTGGACTTAGGTACGACGATTCTAAGTGAAATAAGTCACACAGAAAAAGACACTTATCATAAGCTATCACTTATAGAGGGAATGTAAAAACCGCTACACTTGAACTGAATTACAAAACAGAACAGAATCACACGTTTAGAAAACACACTATGGCTGCTTAACGGGAAAGGTGAGGTGGGGTGATGCATAAAACAAGGGGTTCAAATTCGCTCAGATACCGTTCCATACACCCAATATGTAATAGACAAGACCTACTCCTTGCTCCGTGAACTGGACTCAACACCCCCTATTCACCGCACAAGAATATATGTGACTAGTAACAATCTTTAAACCTATGTATTGATGTCTGTCTGGAAGTGAGTCAAGTGGGTGTAAAGCCGCATAAACACAGCCGTGAAAAGCAGCTAAACCCCATTATAAAAATAAATTACTTTTAAAAACCCGTAAAACAAAGACAGTGAAAGAGAGAGAAATTCTTACAAAATTCGTTCAGGGGCTGTCATGCAACCTGGATTGACCATATCTAGACCCACAGCTGGATGAGACATAAGGGTGGACACTCTTGGGGCTGAAAGGTTGGGTGAGCAAACGCAGACCCTTTAAAGTAATACTGCGTGATACCCATCCCATGGGTCCCAAATCTCCAGGTTCAAGGGCATCTTCCTACTTCGAAATCATGCATGAGAAACTCAGAAGATGGTACACCGTGTGATTTTGAAAGGTTTCTAAAACACACCCCATTTCTCATCTCCTTGTGCTCGGGTTCGCCATTCCAGCTACTTCACTAGCAATCAACTTACTTGGAGAATCAGCACCTTTAACCTCCTGTTCTGTACAGGTAGCAATTTGTCCTGAGGATGAACGGGAAGAGGGGAAACCAATGAGAGAATAGATCTAGGTGTTGGGACAGGCACAGGTCACTCTATTTTCCCATCAGGAAGAAGAATTAACCACAGGCTCAGCCTGCCACCGGGAACCAGAATAGGGCCTGAGGAAATCCCGTGCTTTTGCGGCCAGCTCCCAAAAAAGACAGTTGAAAAATGGAGCTCAGGGGGACTGCCATTCACAAACCTGCTGAGTTATAAATGATAACTCTCGTCCACAGATATATTGAGGGAAGGCAACGAAGAGGATTTGAAAGCAAGGCAGAATTGCAGGAAACAGATTTCAGGAGGTAGATTCGAATCGCCTGTAAAGCACATGAAAAGCGGCAAAATGTCGACAATGATGCCCTTGGCCAAAAAGGGCGTATGCGTTTTTTCCTGAATATATTCAGGAAAAAACGCATACGCACTTTTTGGCCAACCAAGCAACCTGGAAAGGCAAATCAGCGCTACAAAGAGGTCTCGCTTCCCATCGGTCAAAAGGGCCATGCTGCAAAAAGTGTCAAAACCAGAAATGCAGGACAGGCCATGGAGAAATGGCAGCCTTGCTACGCTGATGGGCGGGATGTTAATTGCCAACAGCCACTCTGGAGAACTGTACGGTGTGTCCTGAAACATCGAAAAAACACAGCTTAGGGAGCATAGGGCACGTCCACTCATGGGCGTATAAATTGGGAAAACTAAAAATCAGCAAGACACAGGCACCCCAAAGTTTAGGGCTGCTCTGTTGACAAGAACCTCCACTTCATGACACCTTAAATATCCCAGGAAAGAGAAAAATGGATAAAGAAGTTGTGGTCCTTATGTACAATGGAATATCACTCAGACATGAAATCAATGTCATAAGGCTAGTAGAAGCAAGATGAGTGGACTTAGGTACGACGATTCTAAGTGAAATAAGTCACACAGAAAAAGACACTTATCATAAGCTATCACTTATAGAGGGAATGTAAAAACCGCTACACTTGAACTGAATTACAGAACAGAACAGAATCACACGTTTAGAAAACACACTATGGCTGCTTAACGGGAAAGGTGAGGTTGGGTGATGCATAAAACAAGGGGTTCAAATTCGCTCAGATACCGTTCCATACACCCAATATGTAATAGACAAGACCTACTCCTTGCTCAGTGAACTGGACTCAACACCCCCTATTCACCGCACAAGAATATATGTGACTAGTAACAATCTTTAAACCTATGTATTGATATCTGTCTGGAAGTGAGTCAAGTGGGTGTAAAGCCGCATAAACACAGCCGTGAAAAGCAGCTAAACCCCATTATAAAAATAAATTACTTTTAAAAACCCGTAAAACAAAGACAGTGAAAGAGAGAGAAATTCTTACAAAATTCGTTCAGGGGCTGTGATGCAACCTGGATTGACCATATCTAGACCCACAGCTGGATGAGACATAAGGGTGGACACTCTTGGGGCTGAAAGTTTGGGTGAGGTTGGGTGAGCAAACGCAGACCCTTTAAAGTAATACTGCATGGTACCCATCCCATGGGTCCCAAATCTCCAGGTTCAAGGGCATCTTCCTACATCGAAAACTTGCATGAGGAACCCAGAAGAAGGTACACCGTGTGATTTTGAAAGGTTTCTAAAACACACCCCATTTCTCATCTCCTTGTGCTCGGGTTCGCCTTTCCAGCTACTTTACTAGCAATCAACTTACTTGGAGAATCAGCACCTTTAACCTCCTGTTCCCTACAGGTTGCAATTTGTCCTGAGGATGAACGGGAAGAGGGGCAACCAATGAGAGACTAGATCTAGGTGTTGGGACAGGCACAGGTCACTCTATTTTCCCATCAGGAAGAAGAATTAACCACAGGCTCAGCCTGCTGCCAGGAACCAGAATAGGGCCTGAGGCAATCCCGTGCTTTTGCGGCCAGCTCTCAAAAACGACAGTTGAAAAATGGAGCTCAGGGACACTGCAATTCACAAACCCGCAGAGTTATAAGTGATAACCCTCATCCACAGATATATTGAGGGAAGTCAACGAAGAGGATTTGAAAGCAAGGCAGAATTGCAGGAAACAGGTTTCAGGAGGTAGATTCGAATCGCCTTTAAGGCACATGAAAAGCGGCAAAACGTCGACAATGATGCCCTTGGCCAAAAAGGGCGTATGCGTTTTTTCCTGAATATATTCAGGAAAAAACGCATACGCCCTTTTTGGCCAACCAAGCAACCTGGAAAGGCAAATCAGTGCTACAAAGAAGTCTCGCTTCCCATCGGTCAAAAGGGTCATGCTGCAAAAAGTGTCAAAACCAGAAATGCAGGACAGGCCATGGAGAAATGGCAGCCTTGCTACGCTGATGGGCGGGATGTAAATTGCCAACAGCCACTCTGGAGAAGTGTACGGTGTGTCCAGAAACATCGAAAAAACACAGCTTAGTGAGCATAGGGCACGTCCACTCATGGGCGTATAAATTGGGAAAACTAAAAATCAGCAAGACACAGGCACCCCAAAGTTTGGGGCTGCTCTGTTGACAAGAACCTCCACTTCATGACACCTTAAATATCCCAGGAAAGAGAAAAATGGATAAAAAAGTTGTGGTCCTTATGTACAATGGAATATCACTCAGACATGAAATCAATGTCATAAGGCTAGTAGAATCAATATGAGTGGACTTAGGTACGACGATTCTAAGTGAAATAAGTCACACAGAAAAAGACACTTATCATAAGCTATCACTTATAGAGGGAATGTAAAAACCGCTACACTTGAACTGAATTACAAAACAGAACAGAGTCACACGTTTAGAAAACACACTATGGCTGCTTAACGGGAATGGTGAGGTGGGGTGATGCATAAAACAAGGGGTTCAAATTCGCTCAGATACCGTTCCATACACCCAATATGTAATAGACAAGACCTACTCCTTGCTCCGTGAACTGGACTCAACACCCCCTATTCACCGCACAAGAATATATGTGACTAGTAACAATCTTAAAACCTATGTATTGATGTCTGTCTGGAAGTGAGTCAAGTGGGTGTAAATCCGCATAAACACAGCCGTGAAAAGCAGCTAAACCCCATTATAAAAATAAATTACTTTTAAAAACCCGTAAAACAAAGACAGTGAAAGAGAGAGAAATTCTTACAAAATTCGTTCAGGGGCTGTGATGCCACCTGGATTGACCATATCTAGACCCACAGCTGGATGAGACATAAGGGTGGACACTCTTGGGGCTGAGAGGTTGGGTGAGCAAACGCAGACCCTTTAAAGTAATACTGCGTGATACCCATCCCATGGGTCCCAAATCTCCAGGTTCAAGGGCATCTTCCTACTTCGAAATCATGCATGAGAAACTCAGAAGATGGTACACCGTGTGATTTTGAAAGGTTTCTAAAACACACCCCATTTCTCATCTCCTTGTGCTCGGGTTCGCCTTTCCAGCTACTTTACTAGCAATCAACTTACTTGGAGAATCAGCACCTTTAACCTCCTGTTCTGTACAGGTAGCAATTTGTCCTGAGGATGAACGGGAAAAGGGGAAACCAATGAGAGAATAGATCTAGGTGTTGGGACAGGCACAGGTCACTCTATTTTCCCATCAGGAAGAAGAATTAACCACAGGCTCAGCCTGCCGCCGGGAACCAGAATAGGGCCTGAGGAAATCCCGTGCTTTTGCGGCCAGCTCCCAAAAAAGACAGTTGAAAAATGGAGCTCAGGGGGACTGCCATTCACAAACCTGCTGAGTTATAAATGATAACTCTCGTCCACAAATATATTGAGGGAAGGCAACGAAGAGGATTTGAAAGCAAGGCAGAATTGCAGGAAACAGGTTTCAGGAGGTAGATTCGAATCGCCTTTAAAGCACATGAAAAGCGGCAAAACGTCGACAATGATGCCCTTGGCCAAAAAGGGCGTATGCGTTTTTTCCTGAATATATTCAGGAAAAAACGCATACGCCCTTTTTGGCCAACCAAGCAACCTGGAAAGGCAAATCAGTGCTACAAAGAAGTCTCGCTTCCCATCGGTCAAAAGGGTCATGCTGCAAAAAGTGTCAAAACCAGAAATGCAGGACAGGCCATGGAGAAATGGCAGCCTTGCTACGCTGATGGGCGGGATGTAAATTGCCAACAGCCACTCTGGAGAAGTGTACGGTGTGTCCAGAAACATCGAAAAAACACAGCTTAGTGAGCATAGGGCACGTCCACTCATGGGCGTATAAATTGGGAAAACTAAAAATCAGCAAGACACAGGCACCCCAAAGTTTGGGGCTGCTCTGTTGACAAGAACCTCCACTTCATGACACCTTAAATATCCCAGGAAAGAGAAAAATGGATAAAAAAGTTGTGGTCCTTATGTACAATGGAATATCACTCAGACATGAAATCAATGTCATAAGGCTAGTAGAATCAATATGAGTGGACTTAGGTACGACGATTCTAAGTGAAATAAGTCACACAGAAAAAGACACTTATCATAAGCTATCACTTATAGAGGGAATGTAAAAACCGCTACACTTGAACTGAATTACAAAACAGAACAGAGTCACACGTTTAGAAAACACACTATGGCTGCTTAACGGGAATGGTGAGGTGGGGTGATGCATAAAACAAGGGGTTCAAATTCGCTCAGATACCGTTCCATACACCCAATATGTAATAGACAAGACCTACTCCTTGCTCCGTGAACTGGACTCAACACCCCCTATTCACCGCACAAGAATATATGTGACTAGTAACAATCTTAAAACCTATGTATTGATGTCTGTCTGGAAGTGAGTCAAGTGGGTGTAAATCCGCATAAACACAGCCGTGAAAAGCAGCTAAACCCCATTATAAAAATAAATTACTTTTAAAAACCCGTAAAACAAAGACAGTGAAAGAGAGAGAAATTCTTACAAAATTCGTTCAGGGGCTGTGATGCCACCTGGATTGACCATATCTAGACCCACAGCTGGATGAGACATAAGGGTGGACACTCTTGGGGCTGAGAGGTTGGGTGAGCAAACGCAGACCCTTTAAAGTAATACTGCGTGATACCCATCCCATGGGTCCCAAATCTCCAGGTTCAAGGGCATCTTCCTACTTCGAAATCATGCATGAGAAACTCAGAAGATGGTACACCGTGTGATTTTGAAAGGTTTCTAAAACACACCCCATTTCTCATCTCCTTGTGCTCGGGTTCGCCTTTCCAGCTACTTTACTAGCAATCAACTTACTTGGAGAATCAGCACCTTTAACCTCCTGTTCTGTACAGGTAGCAATTTGTCCTGAGGATGAACGGGAAAAGGGGAAACCAATGAGAGAATAGATCTAGGTGTTGGGACAGGCACAGGTCACTCTATTTTCCCATCAGGAAGAAGAATTAACCACAGGCTCAGCCTGCCGCCGGGAACCAGAATAGGGCCTGAGGAAATCCCGTGCTTTTGCGGCCAGCTCCCAAAAAAGACAGTTGAAAAATGGAGCTCAGGGGGACTGCCATTCACAAACCTGCTGAGTTATAAATGATAACTCTCGTCCACAAATATATTGAGGGAAGGCAACGAAGAGGATTTGAAAGCAAGGCAGAATTGCAGGAAACAGGTTTCAGGAGGTAGATTCGAATCGCCTTTAAAGCACATGAAAAGCGGCAAAACGTCGACAATGATGCCCTTGGCCAAAAAGGGCATATGCGTTTTTTCCTGAATATATTCAGGAAAAAACGCATACGCCCTTTTTGGCCAACCAAGCAACCTGGAAAGGCAAATCAGTGCTACAAAGAAGTCTCGCTTCCCATCGGTCAAAAGGGTCATGCTGCAAAAAGTGTCAAAACCAGAAATGCAGGACAGGCCATGGAGAAATGGCAGCCTTGTTACGCTGATGGGCGGGATGTTAATTGCCAACAGCCACTCTGGAGAACTGTACGGTGTGTCCTGAAACATCGAAAAAACACAGCTTAGGGAGCATAGGGCACGTCCACTCATGGGCGTATAAATTGGGAAAACTAAAAATCAGCAAGACACAGGCACCCCAAAGTTTAGGGCTGCTCTGTTGACAAGAACCTCCACTTCATGACACCTTAAATATCCCAGGAAAGAGAAAAATGGATAAAGAAGTTGTGGTCCTTTTGTACAATGCAATATCACTCAGACATGAAATCAATGTCATAAGGCTAGTAGAAGCAAGATGAGTGGACTTAGGTACGACGATTCTAAGTGAAATAAGTCACACAGAAAAAGACACTTATCATAAGCTATCACTTATAGAGGGAATGTAAAAACCGCTACACTTGAACTGAATTACAGAACAGAACAGAATCACACGTTTAGAAAACACACTATGGCTGCTTAACGGGAAAGGTGAGGTGGGGTGATTCATAAAACAAGGGGTTCAAATTTGCTCAGATACCGTTCCATACACCCAATATATAATAGACAAGACCTACTCCTTGCTCCGTGAACTGGACTCAACACCCCCTATTCACCGCACAAGAATATATGTGACTAGTAACAATCTTAAAACCTATGTATTGATATCTGTCTGGAAGTGAGTCAAGTGGGTGTAAATCCGCATAAACACAGCCGTGAAAAGCAGCTAAACCCCATTATAAAAATAAATTACTTTTAAAAACCCGTAAAACAAAGACAGTGAAAGAGAGAGAAATTCTTACAAAATTCATTCAGGGGCTGTGATGCCACCTGGATTGACCATATCTAGACCCACAGCTGGATGAGACATAAGGGTGGACACTCTTGGGGCTGAGAGTTTGGGTGAGCAAACGCAGACCCTTTAAAGTAATACTGCGTGATACCCATCCCATGGGTTCCAAATCTCCAGGTTCAAGGGCATCTTCTTACATCGAAAACATGCATGAGAAACTCAGAAGATGGTACACCGTGTGATTTTGAAAGGTTTCTAAAACACACCCCATTTCTCATCTCCTTGTGCTCGGGTTCGCCTTTCCAGCTACTTTACTAGTAATCAACTTACTTGGAGAATCAGCACCTTTAACCTCCTGTTCCCTACAGTTTGAAATTTCTCCTGAGGATGAACGGGAAGAGGGGCAACCAATGAGAGACTAGATCTAGCTGTTGGGACAGGCACAGGTCACTCTATTTTCCCATCAGGAAGAAGAATTAATCACAGGCTCAGCCTGCCGCCCAGAAGCACAATAGGGCCTGAGGCAATCCCGCGCTTTTGCGGCCAGCTCCCAAAAAAGCGAGTTGAAAAATGGAGCTCAGGGACACTGCAATTCACAAACCCGCAGAGTTATAAGTGATAACCCTCATCCACAGATATATTGAGGGAAGTCAACGAAGAGGATTTGAAAGCAAGGCAGAATTGCAGGAAACAGGTTTCAGGAGGTAGATTCGAATCGCCTTTAAGGCACATGAAAAGCGGCAAAACGTCGACAATGATGCCCTTGGCCAAAAAGGGCGTATGCGTTTTTTCCTGAATATATTCAGGAAAAAACGCATACGCCCTTTTTGGCCAACCAAGCAACCTGGAAAGGCAAATCAGCGCTACAAAGAAGTCTCGCTTCCCATGGGTCAAAAGGGCCATGCTGCAAAAAGTGTCAAAACCAGAAATGCAGGACAGGCCATGGAGAAATGGCAGCCTTGCTACACTGATGGGCGGGATGTAAATTGCCAACAGCCACTCTGGAGAAGTGTACGGTGTGTCCAGAAACATCGAAAAAACACAGCTTAGTGAGCATAGGGCACGTCCACTCATGGGCGTATAAATTGGGAAAACTAAAAATCAGCAAGACACAGGCACCCCAAAGTTTGGGGCTGCTCTGTTGACAAGAACCTCCACTTCATGACACCTTAAATATCCCAGGAAAGAGAAAAATGGATAAAAAAGTTGTGGTCCTTATGTACAATGGAATATCACTCAGACATGAAATCAATGTCATAAGGCTAGTAGAAGCAAGATGAGTGGACTTAGGTACGACGATTCTAAGTGAAATAAGTCACACAGAAAAAGACACTTATCATAAGCTATCACTTATAGAGGGAATGTAAAAACCGCTACACTTGAACTGAATTACAGAACAGAACAGAATCACACGTTTAGAAAACACACTATGGCTGCTTAACGGGAAAGGTGAGGTGGGGTGATGCATAAAACAAGGGGTTCAAATTCGCTCAGATACCGTTCCATACACCCAATATGTAATAGACAAGACCTATTCCTTGCTCAGTGAACTGGACTCAACACGCCCTTTTCACCGCACAAGAATATATGTGACTAGTAACAATCTTAAAACCTATGTATTGATATCTGTCTGGAAGTGAGTCAAGTGGGTGTAAATCCGCATAAACACAGCCGTGAAAAGCAGCTAAACCCCATTATAAAAATAAATTACTTTTAAAAACCCGTAAAACAAAGACAGTGAAAGAGAGAGAAATTCTTACAAAATTCGTTCAGAGGCTGTGATGCAACCTGGATTGACCATATCTACACGCACAGCTGGATGAGACATAAGGGTGGACAGTCTTGGGGCTGAAAGGTTGGGTGAGGTTGGGTGAGCAAACGCAGACCCTTTAAAGTAATACTGCGTGGTACCCATCCCATGGGTCCCAAGTCTCCAGGGTCAAGGGCATCTTCCTACATCGAAAACATGCATGAGAAACTCAGAAGATGGTACACCGTGTGATTTTGAAAGGTTTCTAAAACGCACCTCATTTCTCATCTCCTTGTGCTCGGGTTCGCCATTCCAGCTAGTTTACTAGCAATCTCCCTACTTGGAGAATCAGCACCTTTAACCTCCTGTCCCCTACAGGTTGCAATTTGTCCTGAGGATGAACGGGAAGAGGGGCAACCAATTAGAGACTAGATATAGCTGTTGGGACAGGCACAGGTCACTCTATTTTCCCATCAGGAAGAAGAATTAACCACAGGCTCAGCCTGCTGCCAGGAACCAGAATAGGGCCTGAGGCAATCCCGTGCTTTTGCGGCCAGCTCTCAAAAAAGACAGTTGAAAAATGGAGCTCAGGGACACTGCAATTCACAAACCCGCAGAGTTATAAGTGATAACTCTCATCCACAGATATATTGAGGGAAGGCAACGAAGAGGATTTGAAAGCAAGGCAGAATTGCAGGAAACAGATTTCAGGAGGTAGATTCGAATCGCCTTTAAGGCACATGAAAAGCGGCAAAGGTCGCCAATGATGCCCTTGGCCAAAAAGGGCGTATGCGTTTTTTCCTGAATATATTCAGGAAAAAACGCATACGCCCTTTTTGGCCAACCAAGCAACCTGGAAAGGCAAATCAGCGCTACAAAGAAGTCTCGCTTCCCATGGGTCAAAAGGGCCATGCTGCAAAAAGTGTCAAAACCAGAAATGCAGGACAGGCCATGGAGAAATGGCAGCCTTGCTACGCTGATGGGCGGGATATAAATTGCCAACAGCCACTCTGGAGAAGTGTACGGTGTGTCCTGAAACATCGAAAAAACACAGCTTAGTGAGCATAGGGCACGTCCACTCATGGGCGTATAAATTGGGAAAACTAAAAATCAGCAAGACACAGGCACCCCAAAGTTTGGGGCTGCTCTGTTGACAAGAACCTCCACTTCATGACACCTTAAATATCCCAGGAAAGAGAAAAATGGATAAAAAAGTTGTGGTCCTTATGTACAATGGAATATCACTCAGACATGAAATCAATGTCATAAGGCTAGTAGAAGCAAGATGAGTGGACTTAGGTACGACGATTTTAAGTGAAATAAGTCACACAGAAAAAGACACTTATCATAAGCTATCACTTATAGAGGGAATGTAAAAACCGCTACACTTGAACTGAATTACAAAACAGAACAGAGTCACACGTTTAGAAAACACACTATGGCTGCTTAACGGGAATGGTGAGGTGGGGTGATGCATAAAACAAGGGGTTCAAATTCGCTCAGATACCGTTCCATACACCCAATATGTAATAGACAAGACCTACTCCTTGCTCCGTGAACTGGACTCAACACCCCCTATTCACCGCACAAGAATATATGTGACTAGTAACAATCTTAAAACCTATGTATTGATGTCTGTCTGGAAGTGAGTCAAGTGGGTGTAAATCCGCATAAACACAGCCATGAAAAGCAGCTAAACCCCATTATAAAAATAAATTACTTTTAAAAACCCGTAAAACAAAGACAGTGAAAGAGAGAGAAATTCTTACAAAATTCGTTCAGGGGCTGTGATGCCACCTGGATTGACCATATCTAGACCCACAGCTGGATGAGACATAAGGGTGGACACACTTGGGGCTGAGAGGTTGGGTGAGCAAACGCAGACCCTTTAAAGTAATACTGCGTGATACCCATCCCATGGGTCCCAAATCTCCAGGTTCAAGGGCATCTTCCTACTTCGAAAGCATGCATGAGAAACTCAGAAGATGGTACACCGTGTGATTTTGAAAGGTTTCTAAAACACACCCCATTTCTCATCTCCTTGTGCTCGGGTTCGCCTTTCCAGCTACTTTACTAGCAATCAACTTACTTGGAGAATCAGCACCTTTAACCTCCTGTTCCCTACAGTTTGCAATTTGTCCTGAGGATGAACGGGAAGAGGGGCAACCAATGAGAGACTAGATCTAGGTGTTGGGACAGGCACAGGTCACTCTATTTTCCCATCAGGAAGAAGAATTAATCACAGGCTCAGCCTGCCGCCCAGAAGCACAATAGGGCCTGAGGCAATCCCGCGCTTTTGCGGCCAGCTCCCAAAAAAGCGAGTTGAAAAATGGAGCTCAGGGACACTGCAATTCACAAACCCGCAGAGTTATAAATGATAACTCTCATCCACAGATATATTGAGGGAAGGCAACGAAGAGGATTTGAAAGCAAGGCAGAATTGCAGGAAACAGATTTCAGGAGGTAGATTCGAATCGCCTGTAAAGCACATGAAAAGCGGCAAAACGTCGACAATGATGCCCTTGGCCAAGAAGGGCGTATGCGTTTTTTCCTGAATATATTCAGGAAAAAACGCATACGCACTTTTTGGCCAACCAAGCAACCTGGAAAGGCAAATCAGCGCTACAAAGAAGTCTCGCTTCCCATCGGTCAAAAGGGCCATGCTGCAAAAAGTGTCAAAACCAGAAATGCAGGACAGGCCATGGAGAAATGGCAGCCTTGCTACGCTGATGGGCGGGATGTAAGTTGCCAACAGCCACTCAGGAGAAGTGTACGGTGTGTCCTGAAACATCGAAAAAACACAGCTTAGGGAGCATAGGGCACGTCCACTCATGGGCGTATAAATTGGGAAAACTAAAAATCAACAAGACACAGGCACCCCAAAGTTTAGGGCTGCTCTGTTGACAAGAACCTCCACTTCATGACACCTTAAATATCCCAGGAAAGAGAAAAATGGATAAAGAAGTTGTGGTCCTTATGTACAATGGAATATCACTCAGACATGAAATCAATGTCATAAGGCTAGTAGAAGCAAGATGAGTGGATTTAGGTATGACGATTCTAAGTGAAATAAGTCACACAGAAAAAGACACTTATCATAAGCTATCACTTATAGAGGGAATGTAAAAACCGCTACACTTGAACTGAATTACAGAACAGAACAGAATCACACGTTTAGAAAACACACTATGGCTGCTTAACGGGAAAGGTGAGGTGGGGTGATGCATAAAACAAGGGGTTCAAATTCGCTCAGATACCGTTCCATACACCCAATATGTAATACACAAGACCTACTCCTTGCTCAGTGAACTGGACTCAACACCCCCTATTCACTGCACAAGAATATATATGACTAGTAACAATCTTAAAACCTATGTATTGATATCTGTCTGGAAGTGAGTCAAGTGGGTGTAAATCCGCATAAACACAGCCGTGAAAAGCAGCTAAACCCCATTATAAAAATAAATTACTTTTAAAAACCTGTAAAACAAAGACAGTGAAAGAGAGAGAAATTCTTACAAAATTCGATCAGGGGCTGAGATGCAACCTGGATTGACCATATCTAGACCCACAGCTGGATGAGACATAAGGGTGGACACTCTTGGGGCTGAGAGGTGGGGTGAGCAAACGCAGACCCTTTAAAGTAATACTGTGTGGTACCCATCCCATGGGTCCCAAATCTCCAGGTTCAAGGGCATCTTCCTACATCGAAAACATGCATGAGAAACTCAGAAGATGGTACACCGTTTGATTTTGAAAGGTTTCTAAAACACACCCCATTTCTCATCTCCTTCTGCTCGGGTTCGCCTTTCCAGCTACTTTACTAGCAATCAACTTACTTGGAGAATCAGCACCTTTAACCTCCTGTTCCCTACAGGTTGAAATTTGTCCTGAGGATGAACGGGAAGAGGGGCAACCAATGAGAGAATAGATCTAGGTGTTGGGACAGGCACAGGTCACTCTATTTTCCCATCAGGAAGAAGAATTAACCACAGGCTCAGCCTGCCGCCGGGAACCAGAATAGGGCCTGAGGAAATCCCGTGCTTTTGCGGCCAGCTCCCAAACAAGACAGTTGAAAAATGGAGCTCAGGGGAACTGCCATTCACAAACCTGCTGAGTTATAAATGATAACTCTCGTCCACAAATATATTGAGGGAAGGCAACGAAGAGGATTTGAAAGCAAGGCAGAATTGCAGGAAACAGGTTTCAGGAGGTAGATTCGAATCGCCTTTAAAGCACATGAAAACGGCAAAACGTCGACAATGATGCCCTTGGCCAAGAAGGGCGTATGCGTTTTTTCCTGAATATATTCAGGAAAAAACGCATACGCACTTTTTGGCCAACCAAGCAACCTGGAAAGGCAAATCAGCGCTACAAAGAAGTCTCGCTTCCCATCGGTCAAAAGGGCCATGCTGCAAAAAGTGTCAAAACCAGAAATGCAGGACAGGCCATGGAGAAATGGCAGCCTTGCTACGCTGATGGGCGGGATGTAAGTTGCCAACAGCCACTCAGGAGAAGTGTACGGTGTGTCCTGAAACATCGAAAAAACACAGCTTAGGGAGCATAGGGCACGTCCACTCATGGGCGTATAAATTGGGAAAACTAAAAATCAGCAAGACACAGGCACCCCAAAGTTTAGGGCTGCTCTGTTGACAAGAACCTCCACTTCATGACACCTTAAATATCCCAGGAAAGAGAAAAATGGATAAAGAAGTTGTGGTCCTTATGTACAATGGAATATCACTCAGACATGAAATCAATGTCATAAGGCTAGTAGAAGCAAGATGAGTGGATTAGGTACGACGATTCTAAGTGAAATAAGTCACACAGAAAAAGACACTTATCATAAGCTATCACTTATAGAGGGAATGTAAAAACCGCTACACTTTAACTGAATTACAGAACAGAACAGAATCACACGTTTAGAAAACACACTATGGCTGCTTAACGGGAAAGGTGAGGTGGGGTGATGCGTAAAACAAGGGGTTCAAATTCGCTCAGATACCGTTCCATACACCCAATATGTAATACACAAGACCTACTCCTTGCTCAGTGAACTGGACTCAACACCCCCTATTCACTGCACAAGAATATATATGACTAGTAACAATCTTAAAACCTATGTATTGATATCTGTCTGGAAGTGAGTCAAGTGGGTGTAAATCCGCATAAACACAGCCGTGAAAAGCAGCTAAACCCCATTATAAAAATAAATTACTTTTAAAAACCCGTAAAACAAAGACAGTGAAAGAGAGAGAAATTCTTACAAAATTCGATCAGGGGCTGAGATGCAACCTGGATTGACCATATCTAGACCCACAGCTGGATGAGACATAAGGGTGGACACTCTTGGGGCTGAGAGGTGGCGTGAGCAAACGCAGACCCTTTAAAGTAATACTGTGTGGTACCCATCCCATGGGTCCCAAATCTCCAGGTTCAAGGGCATCTTCCTACATCGAAAACATGCATGAGAAACTCAGAAGATGGTACACCGTTTGATTTTGAAAGGTTTCTAAAACACACCCCATTTCTCATCTCCTTCTGCTCGGGTTCGCCTTTCCAGCTACTTTACTAGCAATCAACTTACTTGGAGAATCAGCACCTTTAACCTCCTGTTCCCTACAGGTTGAAATTTGTCCTGAGGATGAACGGGAAGAGGGGCAACCAATGAGAGAATAGATCTAGGTGTTGGGACAGGCACAGGTCACTCTATTTTCCCATCAGGAAGAAGAATTAACCACAGGCTCAGCCTGCCGCCGGGAACCAGAATAGGGCCTGAGGAAATCCCGTGCTTTTGCGGCCAGCTCCCAAACAAGACAGTTGAAAAATGGAGCTCAGGGGAACTGCCATTCACAAACCTGCTGAGTTATAAATGATAACTCTCGTCCACAAATATATTGAGGGAAGGCAACGAAGAGGATTTGAAAGCAAGGCAGAATTGCAGGAAACAGGTTTCAGGAGGTAGATTCGAATCGCCTTTAAAGCACATGAAAACGGCAAAACGTCGACAATGATGCCCTTGGCCAAGAAGGGCGTATGCGTTTTTTCCTGAATATATTCAGGAAAAAACGCATACGCACTTTTTGGCCAACCAAGCAACCTGGAAAGTCAAATCAGCGCTACAAAGAAGTCTCGCTTCCCATCGGTCAAAAGGGCCATGCTGCAAAAAGTGTCAAAACCAGAAATGCAGGACAGGCCATGGAGAAATGGCAGCCTTGCTACGCTGATGGGCGGGATGTAAGTTGCCAACAGCCACTCAGGAGAAGTGTACGGTGTGTCCTGAAACATCGAAAAAACACAGCTTAGGGAGCATAGGGCACGTCCACTCATGGGCGTATAAATTGGGAAAACTAAAAATCAGCAAGACACAGGCACCCCAAAGTTTAGGGCTGCTCTGTTGACAAGAACCTCCACTTCATGACACCTTAAATATCCCAGGAAAGAGAAAAATGGATAAAGAAGTTGTGGTCCTTATGTACAATGGAATATCACTCAGACATGAAATCAATGTCATAAGGCTAGTAGAAGCAAGATGAGTGGACTTAGGTACGACGATTCTAAGTGAAATAAGTCACACAGAAAAAGACACTTATCATAAGCTATCACTTATAGAGGGAATGTAAAAACCGCTACACTTTAACTGAATTACAGAACAGAACAGAATCACACGTTTAGAAAACACACTATGGCTGCTTAACGGGAAAGGTGAGGTGGGGTGATGCGTAAAACAAGGGGTTCAAATTCGCTCAGATACCGTTCCATACACCCAATATGTAATACACAAGACCTACTCCTTGCTCAGTGAACTGGACTCAACACCCCCTATTCACTGCACAAGAATATATATGACTACTAACAATCTTAAAACCTATGTATTGATATCTGTCTGGAAGTGAGTCAAGTGGGTGTAAATCCGCATAAACACAGCCGTGAAAAGCAGCTAAACCCCATTATAAAAATAAATTACTTTTAAAAACCCGTAAAACAAAGACAGTGAAAGAGAGAGAAATTCTTACAAAATTCGATCAGGGGCTGAGATGCAACCTGGATTGACCATATCTAGACCCACAGCTGGATGAGACATAAGGGTGGACACTCTTGGGGCTGAGAGGTGGGGTGAGCAAACGCAGACCCTTTAAAGTAATACTGCGTGGTACCCATCCCATGGGTCCCAAATCTCCAGGTTCAAGGGCATCTTCCTACATCGAAAACATGCATGAGAAACTCAGAAGATGGTACACCGTTTGATTTTGAAAGGTTTCTAAAACACACCCCATTTCTCATCTCCTTGTGCTCGGGTTCGCCTTTCCAGCTACTTTACTAGCAATCAACTTACTTGGAGAATCAGCACCTTTAACCTCCTGTTCCCTACAGGTTGAAATTTGTCCTGAGGATGAACGGGAAGAGGGGCAACCAATGAGAGACTAGATCTAGATGTTGGGACAGGCAGAGGTCACACTATTTTCCCATCAGGAAGAAGAATTAACCACAGGCTCAGCCTGCCGCCGGGAACCAGAATAAGGGCTTAGGAAATTCCGTGCTTTTGCGGCCAGCTCCCAAACAAGACAGTTGAAAAATGGAGCTCAGGGGCACTGCCATTCACAAACCTGCTGAGTTATAAATGATAACTCTCGTTCACAAATATATTGAGGGAAGGCAACGAAGAGGATTTGAAAGCAAGGCAGAATTGCAGGAAACAGGTTTCAGGAGGTAGATTCGAATCGCCTTTAAAGCAAATGAAAAGCGGCAAAACGTCGACAATGATGCCCTTGGCCAAAAAGGGCGTATGCGTTTTTTCCTGAATATATTCAGGAAAAAACGCATACGCCCTTTTTGGCCAACCAAGCAACCTGGAAAGGCAAATCAGTGCTACAAAGAAGTCTCGCTTCCCATCGGTCAAAAGGGTCATGCTGCAAAAAGTGTCAAAACCAGAAATGCAGGACAGGCCATGGAGAAATGGCAGCCTTGCTACGCTGATGGGCGGGATGTTAATTGCCAACAGCCACTCTGGAGAAGTGTACGGTGTGTCCTGAAACATCGAAAAAACACAGCTTAGGGAGCATAGGGCACGTCCACTCATGGGCATATAAATTGGGAAAACTAAAAATCAGCAAGACACAGGCACCCCAAAGTTTAGGGCTGCTCTGTTGACAAGAACCTCCACTTCATGACAACTTAAATATCCCAGGAAAGAGAAAAATGGATAAAGAAGTTGTGGTCCTTATGTACAATGGAATATCACTCAGACATGAAATCAATGTCATAAGGCTAGTAGAAGCAAGATGAGTGGACTTAGGTACGACGATTCTAAGTGAAATAAGTCACACAGAAAAAGACACTTATCATAAGCTATCACTTATAGAGGGAATGTAAAAACCGCTACACTTGAACTGAATTACAGAACAGAACAGAATCACACGTTTAGAAAACACACTATGGCTGCTTAACGGGAAAGGTGAGGTGGGGTGATGCATAAAACAAGGGGTTCAAATTCGCTCAGATACCGTTCCATACACCCAATATGTAATAGACAAGACCTACTCCTTGCTCAGTGAACTGGACTCAACACCCCCTATTCACCGCACAAGAATATATGTGACTAGTAACAATCTTAAAACCTATGTATTGATATCTGTCTGGAAGTGAGTCAAGTGGGTGTAAAGCCGCATAAACACAGCCGTGAAAAGCAGCTAAACCCCATTATAAAAATAAATTACTTTTAAAAACCCGTAAAACAAAGACAGTGTAAGAGAGAGAAATTCTTACAAAATTCGTTCAGGGGCTGTGATGCAACCTGGATTGACCATATCCAGACCCACAGCTGGATGAGACATAAGGGTGGACACTCTTGGGGCTGAGAGGTTGGGTGAGGTTGGGTGAGCAAACGCAGACCCTTTAAAGTAATACTGCATGGTACCCATCCCATGGGTCCCAAATCTCCAGGTTCAAGGGCATCTTCCTACATCGAAAACTTGCATGAGGAACCCAAAAGAAGATACACCGTGTGATTTTGAAAGGTTTCTAAAACGCACCTCATTTCTCATCTCCTTGTGCTCGGGTTCGCCATTCCAGCTACTTCACTAGCAATCTCCCTACTTGGAGAATCAGCACCTTTAACCTCCTGTTCTGTACAGGTTGCAATTTGTCCTGAGGATGAACGGGAAGAGGGGAAACCAATGAGATAATAGATCTAGGTGTTGGGACAGGCACAGGTCACTCTATTTTCCCATCAGGAAGAAGAATTAACCACAGGCTCAGCCTGCCGCCGGGAACCAGAATAGGGCCTGAGGCAATCCCGTGCTTTTGCGGCCAGCTCCCAAAAAAGACAGTTGAAAAATGGAGCTCAGGGGGACTGCCATTCACAAACCTGCTGAGTTATAAATGATAACTCTCGTCCACAAATATATTGAGGGAAGGCAACGAAGAGGATTTGAAAGCAAGGCAGAATTGCAGGAAACAGGTTTCAGGAGGTGGATTCGAATCGCCTTTAAAGCACATGAAAAGCGGCAAAACGTCGACAATGATGCCCTTGGCCAAACAGTGCGTATGCGTTTTTTCCTGAATATATTCAGGAAAAAACGCATACGCCCTTTTTGGCCAACCAAGCAACCTGGAAAGGTAAATCAGTGCTACAAAGAAGTCTCGCTTCCCATCGGTCAAAAGGGTCATGCTGCAAAAAGTGTCAAAACCAGAAATGCAGGACAGGCCATGGAGAAATGGCAGCCTTGCTACGCTGATGGGCGGGATGTTAATTGCCAACAGCCACTCTGGAGAAGTGTACGGTGTGTCCTGAAACATCGAAAAAACACAGCTTAGGGAGCATAGGGCACGTCCACTCATGGGCGTATAAATTGGGAAAACTAAAAATCAGCAAGACACAGGCACCCCAAAGTTTAGGGCTGCTCTGTTGACAAGAACCTCCACTTCATGACACCTTAAAT
The DNA here is from genome assembly GCF_028021215.1 of Eschrichtius robustus. Taxonomy (NCBI): domain Eukaryota; kingdom Metazoa; phylum Chordata; class Mammalia; order Artiodactyla; family Eschrichtiidae; genus Eschrichtius; species Eschrichtius robustus. Next base: position 2,210,483 of record NW_027175495.1, on the reverse strand, counting down.
ATCCCAGGAAAGAGAAAAATGGATAAAGAAGTTGTGGTCCTTATGTACAATGCAATATCACTCAGACATGAAATCAATGTCATAAGGCTAGTAGAAGCAAGATGAGTGGACTTAGGTACGCCGATTCTAAGTGAAATAAGTCACACAGAAAAAGACACTTATCATAAGCTATCACTTATAGAGGGAATGTAAAAACCGCTACACTTGAACTGAATTACAGAACAGAACAGAATCACACGTTTAGAAAACACACTATGGCTGCTTAACGGGAAAGGTGAGGTGGGGTGATGCATAAAACAAGGGTTTCAAATTCGCTCAGATACCGTTACATACACCCAATATGTAATAGACAAGACCTACTCCTTGCTCAGTGAACTGGACTCAACACCCCCTATTCACCGCACAAGAATATATGTGACTAGTAACAATCTTAAAACCTATGTATTGATATCTGTCTGGAAGTGAGTCAAGTGGGTGTAAATCCGCATAAACACAGCCGTGAAAAGCAGCTAAACCCCATTATAAAAATAAATTAGTTTTAAAAACCCGTAAAACAAAGACAGTGAAAGAGAGAGAAATTCTTACAAAATTCGTTGAGAGGCTGTGATGCAACCTGGATTGACCATATCTACACGCACAGCTGGATGAGACATAAGGGTGGACAGTCTTGGCGCTGAAAGGTTGGGTTAGGTTGGGTGAGCAAACGCAGACCCTTTAAAGTAATACTGCGTGGAACCCATCCCATGGGTCCCAAGTCTCCAGGTTCAAGGGCATCTTCCTACATCGAAAACATGCATGAGAACCTCAGAAGATGGTACACCGTGTGATTTTGAAAGGTTTCTAAAACGCACCTCATTTCTCATCTCCTTGTGCTCGGGTTCGCCATTCCAGCTAATTTACTAGCTATCTCCCTACTTGGAGAATCACCACCTTTAACCTCCTGTTCCCTACAGGTTGCAATTTGTCCTGAGGATGAACGGGAAGAGGGGCAACCAATGAGAGACAAGATCTAGGTGTTGGGACAGGCACAGGTCACTCTATTTTCCCATCAGGAAGAAGAATTAACCACAGGCTCAGCCTGCTGCCAGGAACCAGAATAGTGCCTGAGGCAATCCCGTGCTTTTGCGGCCAGCTCTCAAAAAAGACAGTTGAAAAATGGAGCTCAGGGACACTGCAATTCACAAACCCGCAGAGTTATAAGTGATAACTCTCATCCACAGATATATTGAGGGAAGGCAACGAAGAGGATTTGAAAGCAAGGCAGAATTGCAGGAAAAAGATTTCAGGAGGTAGATTCGAATCGCCTTTAAGGCACATGAAAAGCGGCAAAACGTCGACAATGATGCCCTTGGCCAAAAAGGGCGTATGCGTTTTTTCCTGAATATATTCAGGAAAAAACGCATACGCCCTTTTTTGCCAACCAAGCAACCTGGGAAGGCAAATCAGCGCTACAAAGAAGTCTCGCTTCCCATGGGTCAAAAGGGCCATGCTGCAAAAAGTGTCAAAACCAGAAATGCAGGACAGGCCATGGAGAAATGGCAGCCTTGCTACGCTGATGGGCGGGATGTAAATTGCCAACAGCCACTCTGGAGAAGTGTACGGTGTGTCCTGAAACATCGAAAAAACACAGCTTAGTGAGCATAGGGCACGTCCACTCATGGGCGTATAAATTGGGAAAACTAAAAATCAGCAAGACACAGGCACCACAAAGTTTGGGGCTGCTCTGTTGACAAGAACCTCCACTTCATGACACCTTAAATATCCCAGGAAAGAGAAAAATGGATAAAAAAGTTGTGGTCCTTATGTACAATGGAATATCACTCAGACATAAAATCAATGTCATTAGGCTAGTAGAAGCAAGATGAGTGGACTTAGGTACGACGATTCTAAGTGAAATAAGTCACACAGAAAAAGACACTTATCATAAGCTATCACTTATAGAGGGAATGTAAAAACCGCTACACTTGAACTGAATTACAAAACAGAACAGAGTCACACGTTTAGAAAACACACTATGGCTGCTTAACGGGAAAGGTGAGGTGGGGTGACGCATAAAACAAGGGGTTCAAATTCGCTCAGATACCGTTCCATACACCCAATATGTAATAGACAAGACCTACTCCTTGCTCCGTGAACTGGACTCAACACCCCCTATTGACCGCACAAGAATATATGTGACTAGTAACAATCTTAAAACCTATGTATTGATATCGGTCTGGAAGTGAGTCAAGTGGGTGTAAATCCGCATAAACACAGCCGTGAAAAGCAGCTAAACCCCATTATAAAAATAAATTACTTTTAAAAACCCGTAAAACAAAGACAGTGAAAGAGAGAGAAATTCTTACAAAATTCGTTCAGGGGCTGTCATGCCACCTGGATTGACCATATCTAGACCCACAGCTGGATGAGACATAAGGGTGGACACTCTTGGGGCTGAGAGGTTGGGTGAGCAAACGCAGACCCTTTAAAGTAATACTGCGTGATACCCATCCCATGGGTCCCAAATCTCCAGGTTCAAGGGCATCTTCCTACATCGAAAACATGCATGAGAAACTCAGAAGATGGTACACCGTGTGATTTTGAAAGGTTTCTAAAACACACCCCATTTCTCATCTCCTTGTGCTCGGGTTCGCCTTTCCAGCTACTTTACTAGCAATCAACTTACTTGGAGAATCAGCACCTTTAACCTCCTGTTCCCTACAGTTTGAAATTTGTCCTGAGGATGAACGGGAAGAGGCGCAACCAATGAGAGACTAGATCTAGGTGTTGGGACAGGCACAGGTCACTCTATTTTCCCATCAGGAAGAAGAATTAATCACAGGCTCAGCCTGCCGCCCAGAAGCACAATAGGGCCTGAGGCAATCCCGCGCTTTTGCGGCCAGCTCCCAAAAAAGCGAGTTGAAAAATGGAGCTCAGGGACACTGCAATTCACAAACCCGCAGAGTTATAAATGATAACTCTCATCCACAGATATATTGAGGGAAGGCAACGAAGAGGATTTGAAAGCAAGGCAGAATTGCAGGAAACAGATTTCAGGAGGTAGATTCGAATCGCCTGTAAAGCACATGAAAAGCGGCAAAACGTCGACAATGATGCCCTTGGCCAAGAAGGGCGTATGCGTTTTTTCCTGAATATATTCAGGAAAAAACGCATACGCACTTTTTGGCCAACCAAGCAACCTGGAAAGGCAAATCAGCGCTACAAAGAAGTCTCGCTTCCCATCGGTCAAAAGGGCCATGCTGCAAAAAGTGTCAAAACCAGAAATGCAGGACAGGCCATGGAGAAATGGCAGCCTTGCTACGCTGATGGGCGGGATGTAAGTTGCCAACAGCCACTCAGGAGAAGTGTACGGTGTGTCCTGAAACATCGAAAAAACACAACTTAGGGAGCATAGGGCACGTCCACTCATGGGCGTATAAATTGGGAAAACTAAAAATCAGCAAGACACAGGCACCCCAAAGTTTAGGGCTGCTCTGTTGACAAGAACCTCCACTTCATGACACCTTAAATATCCCAGGAAAGAGAAAAATGGATAAAGAAGTTGTGGTCCTTATGTACAATGGAATATCACTCAGACATGAAATCAATGTCATAAGGCTAGTAGAAGCAAGATGAGTGGACTTAGGTACGACGATTCTAAGTGAAATAAGTCACACAGAAAAAGACACTTATCATAAGCTATCACTTATAGAGGGAATGTAAAAACCGCTACACTTGAACTGAATTACAAAACAGAACAGAATCACACGTTTAGAAAACACACTATGGCTGCTTAACGGGAAAGGTGAGGTGGGGTGATGCATAAAACAAGGGGTTCAAATTCGCTCAGATACCGTTCCATACACCCAATATGTAATAGACAAGACCTACTCCTTGCTCCGTGAACTGGACTCAACACCCCCTATTCACCGCACAAGAATATATGTGACTAGTAACAATCTTTAAACCTATGTATTGATATCTGTCTGGAAGTGAGTCAAGTGGGTGTAAAGCCGCATAAACACAGCCGAGAAAAGCAGCTAAACCCCATTATAAAAATAAATTACTTTTAAAAACCCGTAAAACAAAGACAGTGAAAGAGAGAGAAATTCTTACAAAATTCGTTCAGGGGCTGTCATGCAACCTGGATTGACCATATCTAGACCCACAGCTGGATGAGACATAAGGGTGGACACTCTTGGGGCTGAAAGGTTGGGTGAGGTTGGGTGAGCAAACGCAGACCCTTTAAAGTAATACTGCATGGTACCCATCCCATGGGTCCCAAATCTCCAGGTTTAAGGGCATCTTCCTACATCGAAAACTTGCATGAGGAACCCAGAAGAAGGTACACCGTGTGATTTTGAAAGGTTTCTAAAACGCACCTCATTTCTCATCTCCTTGTGCTCGGGTTCGCCATTCCAGCTACTTCACTAGCAATCTCCCTACTTGGAGAATCAGCACCTTTAACCTCCTGTTCTGTACAGGTAGCAATTTGTCCTGAGGATGAACGGGAAGAGGGGAAACCAATGAGAGAATAGATCTAGGTGTTGGGACAGGCACAGGTCACTCTATTTTCCCATCAGGAAGAAGAATTAATCACAGGCTCAGCCTGCCGCCGGGAACCAGAATAGGGCCTGAGGCAATCCCGTGCTTTTGCGGCCAGCTCCCAAAAAAGACAGTTGAAAAATGGAGCTCAGGGGGACTGCCATTCACAAACCTGCTGAGTTATAAATGATAACTCTCGTCCACAAATATATTGAGGGAAGGCAACGAAGAGGATTTGAAAGCAAGGCAGAATTGCAGGAAACAGGTTTCAGGAGGTAGATTCGAATCGCCTTTAAAGCACATGAAAAGCGGCAAAACGTCGACAATGATGCCCTTGGCCAAAAAGGGCGTATGCGTTTTTTCCTGAATATATTCAGGAAAAAACGCATACGCCCTTTTTGGCCAACCAAGCAACCTGGAAAGGCAAATCAGTGCTACAAAGAAGTCTCGCTTCCCATCGGTCAAAAGGGTCATGCTGCAAAAAGTGTCAAAACCAGAAATGCAGGACAGGCCATGGAGAAATGGCAGCCTTGCTACGCTGATGGGCGGGATGTTAATTGCCAACAGCCACTCTGGAGAACTGTACGGTGTGTCCTGAAACATCAAAAAAACACAGCTTAGGGAGCATAGGGCACGTCCACTCATGGGCGTATAAATTGGGAAAACTAAAAATCAGCAAGACACAGGCACCCCAAAGTTTAGGGCTGCTCTGTTGACAAGAACCTCCACTTCATGACACCTTAAATATCCCAGGAAAGAGAAAAATGGATAAAGAAGTTGTGGTCCTTTTGTACAATGCAATATCACTCAGACATGAAATCAATGTCATAAGGCTAGTAGAAGCAAGATGAGTGGACTTAGGTACGACGATTCTAAGTGAAATAAGTCACACAGAAAAAGACACTTATCATAAGCTATCACTTATAGAGGGAATGTAAAAACCGCTACACTTGAACTGAATTACAGAACAGAACAGAATCACACGTTTAGAAAACACACTATGGCTGCTTAACGGGAAAGGTGAGGTGGGGTGATGCATAAAACAAGGGGTTCAAATTTGCTCAGATACCGTTCCATACACCCAATATATAATAGACAAGACCTACTCCTTGCTCCGTGAACTGGACTCAACACCCCCTATTCACCGCACAAGAATATATGTGACTAGTAACAATCTTAAAACCTATGTATTGATATCTGTCTGGAAGTGAGTCAAGTGGGTGTAAATCCGCATAAACACAGCCGTGAAAAGCAGCTAAACCCCATTATAAAAATAAATTACTTTTAAAAACCCGTAAAACAAAGACAGTGAAAGAGAGAGAAATTCTTACAAAATTCATTCAGGGGCTGTGATGCCACCTGGATTGACCATATCTAGACCCACAGCTGGATGAGACATAAGGGTGGACACTCTTGGGGCTGAGAGGTTGGGTGAGCAAACGCAGACCCTTTAAAGTAATACTGCGTGATACCCATCCCATGGGTTCCAAATCTGCAGGTTCAAGGGCATCTTCCTACATCGAAAACATGCATGAGAAACTCAGAAGATGGTACACCGTGTGATTTTGAAAGGTTTCTAAAACACACCCCATTTCTCATCTCCTTGTGCTCGGGTTCGCCTTTCCAGCTACTTTACTAGCAATCAACTTACTTGGAGAATCAGCACCTTTAACCTCCTGTTCCCTACAGTTTGAAATTTCTCCTGAGGATGAACGGGAAGAGGGGCAACCAATGAGAGACTAGATCTAGCTGTTGGGACAGGCACAGGTCACTCTATTTTCCCATCAGGAAGAAGAATTAATCACAGGCTCAGCCTGCTGCCAGGAACCAGAATAGGGCCTGAGGCAATCCCGTGCTTTTGCGGCCAGCTCTCAAAAACGACAGTTGAAAAATGGAGCTCAGGGACACTGCAATTCACAAACCCGCAGAGTTATAAATGATAACTCTCATCCACAGATATATTGAGGGAAGGCAACGAAGAGGATTTGAAAGCAAGGCAGAATTGCAGGAAACAGATTTCAGGAGGTAGATTCGAATCGCCTGTAAAGCACATGAAAAGCGGCAAAATGTCGACAATGATGCCCTTGGCCAAGAAGGGCGTATGCGTTTTTTCCTGAATATATTCAGGAAAAAACGCATACGCACTTTTTGGCCAACCAAGCAACCTGGAAAGGCAAATCAGCGCTACAATGAAGTCTCGCTTCCCATCGGTCAAAAGGGCCATGCTGCAAAAAGTGTCAAAACCAGAAATGCAGGACAGGCCATGGAGAAATGGCAGCCTTGCTACGCTGATGGGCGGGATGTAAGTTGCCAACAGCCACTCAGGAGAAGTGTACGGTGTGTCCTGAAACATCGAAAAAACACAGCTTAGGGAGCATAGGGCACGTCCACTCATGGGCGTATAAATTGGGAAAACTAAAAATCAGCAAGACACAGGCACCCCAAAGTTTAGGGCTGCTCTGTTGACAAGAACCTCCACTTCATGACACCTTAAATATCCCAGGAAAGAGAAAAATGGATAAAGAAGTTGTGGTCCTTATGTACAATGCAATATCACTCAGACATGAAATCAATGTCATAAGGCTAGTAGAAGCAAGATGAGTGGACTTAGGTACGACGATTCTAAGTGAAATAAGTCACACAGAAAAAGACACTTATCATAAGCTATCACTTATAGAGGGAATGTAAAAACCGCTACACTTGAACTGAATTACAGAACAGAACAGAATCACACGTTTAGAAAACACACTATGGCTGCTTAACGGGAAAGGTGAGGTGGGGTGATGCATAAAACAAGGGGTTCAAATTCGCTCAGATACCGTTCCAACACCCAATATGTAATAGACAAGACCTACTCCTTGCTCAGTGAACTGGACTCAACACCCCCTATTCACCGCACAAGAATATATGTGACTAGTAACAATCTTTAAACCTATGTATTGATATCTGTCTGGAAGTGAGTCAAGTGGGTGTAAAGCCGCATAAACACAGCCGTGAAAAGCAGCTAAACCCCATTATAAAAATAAATTACTTTTAAAAACCCGTAAAACAAAGACAGTGAAAGAGAGAGAAATTCTTACAAAATTCGTTCAGGGGCTGTGATGCCACCTGGATTGACCATATCTAGACCCACAGCTGGATGAGACATAAGGGTGGACACTCTTGGGGCTGAGAGTTTGGGTGAGCAAACGCAGACCCTTTAAAGTAATACTGCGTGATACCCATCCCATGGGTCCCAAATCTCCAGGTTCAAGGGCATCTTCCTACATCGAAAACATGCATGAGAAACTCAGAAGATGGTACACCGTGTGATTTTGAAAGGTTTCTAAAACACACCCCATTTCTCATCTCCTTGTGCTCGGGTTCGCCTTTCCAGCTACTTTACTAGCAATCAACTTACTTGGAGAATCAGCACCTTTAACCTCCTGTTCCCTACAGTTTGAAATTTGTCCTGAGGATGAACGGGAAGAGGGGCAACCAATGAGAGACTAGATCTAGGTGTTGGGACAGGCACAGGTCACTCTATTTTCCCATCAGGAAGAAGAATTAACCACAGGCTCAGCCTGCTGCCAGGAACCAGAATAGGGCCTGAGGCAATCCCGTGCTTTTGCGGCCAGCTCTCAAAAACGACAGTTGAAAAATGGAGCTCAGGGACACTGCAATTCACAAACCCGCAGAGTTATAAGTGATAACCCTCATCCACAGATATATTGAGGGAAGTCAACGAAGAGGATTTGAAAGCAAGGCAGAATTGCAGGAAACAGGTTTCAGGAGGTAGATTCGAATCGCCTTTAAGGCACATGAAAAGCGGCAAAACGTCGACAATGATGCCCTTGGCCAAAAAGGGCGTATGCGTTTTTTCCTGAATATATTCAGGAAAAAACGCATACGCCCTTTTTGGCCAACCAAGCAACCTGGAAAGGCAAATCAGTGCTACAAAGAAGTCTCGCTTCCCATCGGTCAAAAGGGTCATGCTGCAAAAAGTGTCAAAATCAGAAATGCAGGACAGGCCATGGAGAAATGGCAGCCTTGCTACGCTGATGGGCGGGATGTAAATTGCCAACAGCCACTCTGGAGAAGTGTACGGTGTGTCCAGAAACATCGAAAAAACACAGCTTAGTGAGCATAGGGCACGTCCACTCATGGGCGTATAAATTGGGAAAACTAAAAATCAGCAAGACACAGGCACCCCAAAGTTTGGGGCTGCTCTGTTGACAAGAACCTCCACTTCATGACACCTTAAATATCCCAGGAAAGAGAAAAATGGATAAAAAAGTTGTGGTCCTTATGTACAATGGAATATCACTCAGACATGAAATCAATGTCATAAGGCTAGTAGAATCAATATGAGTGGACTTAGGTACGACGATTCTAAGTGAAATAAGTCACACAGAAAAAGACACTTATCATAAGCTATCACTTATAGAGGGAATGTAAAAACCGCTACACTTGAACTGAATTACAAAACAGAACAGAGTCACACGTTTAGAAAACACACTATGGCTGCTTAACGGGAATGGTGAGGTGGGGTGATGCATAAAACAAGGGGTTCAAATTCGCTCAGATACCGTTCCATACACCCAATATGTAATAGACAAGACCTACTCCTTGCTCCGTGAACTGGACTCAACACCCCCTATTCACCGCACAAGAATATATGTGACTAGTAACAATCTTAAAACCTATGTATTGATGTCTGTCTGGAAGTGAGTCAAGTGGGTGTAAATCCGCATAAACACAGCCGTGAAAAGCAGCTAAACCCCATTATAAAAATAAATTACTTTTAAAAACCCGTAAAACAAAGACAGTGAAAGAGAGAGAAATTCTTACAAAATTCGTTCAGGGGCTGTGATGCCACCTGGATTGACCATATCTAGACCCACAGCTGGATGAGACATAAGGGTGGACACTCTTGGGGCTGAGAGGTTGGGTGAGCAAACGCAGACCCTTTAAAGTAATACTGCGTGATACCCATCCCATGGGTCCCAAATCTCCAGGTTCAAGGGCATCTTCCTACTTCGAAATCATGCATGAGAAACTCAGAAGATGGTACACCGTGTGATTTTGAAAGGTTTCTAAAACACACCCCATTTCTCATCTCCTTGTGCTCGGGTTCGCCTTTCCAGCTACTTTACTAGCAATCAACTTACTTGGAGAATCAGCACCTTTAACCTCCTGTTCTGTACAGGTAGCAATTTGTCCTGAGGATGAACGGGAAGAGGGGCAACCAATGAGAGACTAGATCTAGGTGTTGGGACAGGCACAGGTCACTCTATTTTCCCATCAGGAAGAAGAATTAACCACAGGCTCAGCCTGCCACCGGGAACCAGAATAGGGCCTGAGGAAATCCCGTGCTTTTGCGGCCAGCTCCCAAAAAAGACAGTTGAAAAATGGAGCTCAGGGGGACTGCCATTCACAAACCTGCTGAGTTATAAATGATAACTCTCATCCACAGATATATTGAGGGAAGGCAACGAAGAGGATTTGAAAGCAAGGCAGAATTGCAGGAAACAGATTTCAGGAGGTAGATTCGAATCGCCTGTAAAGCACATGAAAAGCGGCAAAATGTCGACAATGATGCCCTTGGCCAAGAAGGGCGTATGCGTTTTTTCCTGAATATATTCAGGAAAAAACGCATACGCACTTTTTGGCCAACCAAACAACCTGGAAAGGCAAATCAGCGCTACAAAGAAGTCTCGCTTCCCATCGGTCAAAAGGGCCATGCTGCAAAAAGTGTCAAAACCAGAAATGCAGGACAGGCCATGGAGAAATGGCAGCCTTGCTACGCTGATGGGCGGGATGTAAGTTGCCAACAGCCACTCAGGAGAAGTGTACGGTGTGTCCTGAAACATCGAAAAAACACAGCTTAGGGAGCATAGGGCACGTCCACTCATGGGCGTATAAATTGGGAAAACTAAAAATCAGCAAGACACAGGCACCCCAAAGTTTAGGGCTGCTCTGTTGACAAGAACCTCCACTTCATGACACCTTAAATATCCCAGGAAAGAGAAAAATGGATAAAGAAGTTGTGGTCCTTATGTACAATGGAATATCACTCAGACATGAAATCAATGTCATAAGGCTAGTAGAAGCAAGATGAGTGGACTTAGGTACGACGATTCTAAGTGAAATAAGTCACACAGAAAAAGACACTTATCATAAGCTATCACTTATAGAGGGAATGTAAAAACCGCTACACTTGAACTGAATTACAGAACAGAACAGAATCACACGTTTAGAAAACACACTATGGCTGCTTAACGGGAAAGGTGAGGTTGGGTGATGCATAAAACAAGGGGTTCAAATTCGCTCAGATACCGTTCCATACACCCAATATGTAATAGACAAGACCTACTCCTTGCTCAGTGAACTGGACTCAACACCCCCTATTCACCGCACAAGAATATATGTGACTAGTAACAATCTTTAAACCTATGTATTGATATCTGTCTGGAAGTGAGTCAAGTGGGTGTAAAGCCGCATAAACACAGCCGTGAAAAGCAGCTAAACCCCATTATAAAAATAAATTACTTTTAAAAACCCGTAAAACAAAGACAGTGAAAGAGAGAGAAATTCTTACAAAATTCGTTCAGGGGCTGTGATGCAACCTGGATTGACCATATCTAGACCCACAGCTGGATGAGACATAAGGGTGGACACTCTTGGGGCTGAAAGTTTGGGTGAGGTTGGGTGAGCAAACGCAGACCCTTTAAAGTAATACTGCATGGTACCCATCCCATGGGTCCCAAATCTCCAGGTTCAAGGGCATCTTCCTACATCGAAAACTTGCATGAGGAACCCAGAAGAAGGTACACCGTGTGATTTTGAAAGGTTTCTAAAACACACCCCATTTCTCATCTCCTTGTGCTCGGGTTCGCCTTTCCAGCTACTTTACTAGCAATCAACTTACTTGGAGAATCAGCACCTTTAACCTCCTGTTCCCTACAGGTTGCAATTTGTCCTGAGGATGAACGGGAAGAGGGGCAACCAATGAGAGACTAGATCTAGGTGTTGGGACAGGCACAGGTCACTCTATTTTCCCATCAGGAAGAAGAATTAACCACAGGCTCAGCCTGCTGCCAGGAACCAGAATAGGGCCTGAGGCAATCCCGTGCTTTTGCGGCCAGCTCTCAAAAACGACAGTTGAAAAATGGAGCTCAGGGACACTGCAATTCACAAACCCGCAGAGTTATAAGTGATAACCCTCATCCACAGATATATTGAGGGAAGTCAACGAAGAGGATTTGAAAGCAAGGCAGAATTGCAGGAAACAGGTTTCAGGAGGTAGATTCGAATCGCCTTTAAGGCACATGAAAAGCGGCAAAACGTCGACAATGATGCCCTTGGCCAAAAAGGGCGTATGCGTTTTTTCCTGAATATATTCAGGAAAAAACGCATACGCCCTTTTTGGCCAACCAAGCAACCTGGAAAGGCAAATCAGTGCTACAAAGAAGTCTCGCTTCCCATCGGTCAAAAGGGTCATGCTGCAAAAAGTGTCAAAACCAGAAATGCAGGACAGGCCATGGAGAAATGGCAGCCTTGCTACGCTGATGGGCGGGATGTAAATTGCCAACAGCCACTCTGGAGAAGTGTACGGTGTGTCCAGAAACATCGAAAAAACACAGCTTAGTGAGCATAGGGCACGTCCACTCATGGGCGTATAAATTGGGAAAACTAAAAATCAGCAAGACACAGGCACCACAAAGTTTGGGGCTGCTCTGTTGACAAGAACCTCCACTTCATGACACCTTAAATATCCCAGGAAAGAGAAAAATGGATAAAAAAGTTGTGGTCCTTATGTACAATGGAATATCACTCAGACATGAAATCAATGTCATAAGGCTAGTAGAATCAATATGAGTGGACTTAGGTACGACGATTCTAAGTGAAATAAGTCACACAGAAAAAGACACTTATCATAAGCTATCACTTATAGAGGGAATGTAAAAACCGCTACACTTGAACTGAATTACAAAACAGAACAGAGTCACACGTTTAGAAAACACACTATGGCTGCTTAACGGGAATGGTGAGGTGGGGTGATGCATAAAACAAGGGGTTCAAATTCGCTCAGATACCGTTCCATACACCCAATATGTAATAGACAAGACCTACTCCTTGCTCCGTGAACTGGACTCAACACCCCCTATTCACCGCACAAGAATATATGTGACTAGTAACAATCTTAAAACCTATGTATTGATGTCTGTCTGGAAGTGAGTCAAGTGGGTGTAAATCCGCATAAACACAGCCGTGAAAAGCAGCTAAACCCCATTATAAAAATAAATTACTTTTAAAAACCCGTAAAACAAAGACAGTGAAAGAGAGAGAAATTCTTACAAAATTCGTTCAGGGGCTGTGATGCCACCTGGATTAACCATATCTAGACCCACAGCTGGATGAGACATAAGGGTGGACACTCTTGGGGCTGAGAGGTTGGGTGAGCAAACGCAGACCCTTTAAAGTAATACTGCGTGATACCCATCCCATGGGTCCCAAATCTCCAGGTTCAAGGGCATCTTCCTACTTCGAAATCATGCATGAGAAACTCAGAAGATGGTACACCGTGTGATTTTGAAAGGTTTCTAAAACACACCCCATTTCTCATCTCCTTGTGCTCGGGTTCGCCTTTCCAGCTACTTTACTAGCAATCAACTTACTTGGAGAATCAGCACCTTTAACCTCCAGTTCTGTACAGGTAGCAATTTGTCCTGAGGATGAACGGGAAAAGGGGAAACCAATGAGAGAATAGATCTAGGTGTTGGGACAGGCACAGGTCACTCTATTTTCCCATCAGGAAGAAGAATTAACCACAGGCTCAGCCTGCCGCCGGGAACCAGAATAGGGCCTGAGGAAATCCCGTGCTTTTGCGGCCAGCTCCCAAAAAAGACAGTTGAAAAATGGAGCTCAGGGGGACTGCCATTCACAAACCTGCTGAGTTATAAATGATAACTCTCGTCCACAAATATATTGAGGGAAGGCAACGAAGAGGATTTGAAAGCAAGGCAGAATTGCAGGAAACAGGTTTCAGGAGGTAGATTCGAATCGCCTTTAAAGCACATGAAAAGCGGCAAAACGTCGACAATGATGCCCTTGGCCAAAAAGGGCATATGCGTTTTTTCCTGAATATATTCAGGAAAAAACGCATACGCCCTTTTTGGCCAACCAAGCAACCTGGAAAGGCAAATCAGTGCTACAAAGAAGTCTCGCTTCCCATCGGTCAAAAGGGTCATGCTGCAAAAAGTGTCAAAACCAGAAATGCAGGACAGGCCATGGAGAAATGGCAGCCTTGTTACGCTGATGGGCGGGATGTTAATTGCCAACAGCCACTCTGGAGAACTGTACGGTGTGTCCTGAAACATCGAAAAAACACAGCTTAGGGAGCATAGGGCACGTCCACTCATGGGCGTATAAATTGGGAAAACTAAAAATCAGCAAGACACAGGCACCCCAAAGTTTAGGGCTGCTCTGTTGACAAGAACCTCCACTTCATGACACCTTAAATATCCCAGGAAAGAGAAAAATGGATAAAGAAGTTGTGGTCCTTTTGTACAATGCAATATCACTCAGACATGAAATCAATGTCATAAGGCTAGTAGAAGCAAGATGAGTGGACTTAGGTACGACGATTCTAAGTGAAATAAGTCACACAGAAAAAGACACTTATCATAAGCTATCACTTATAGAGGGAATGTAAAAACCGCTACACTTGAACTGAATTACAGAACAGAACAGAATCACACGTTTAGAAAACACACTATGGCTGCTTAACGGGAAAGGTGAGGTGGGGTGATTCATAAAACAAGGGGTTCAAATTTGCTCAGATACCGTTCCATACACCCAATATATAATAGACAAGACCTACTCCTTGCTCCGTGAACTGGACTCAACACCCCCTATTCACCGCACAAGAATATATGTGACTAGTAACAATCTTAAAACCTATGTATTGATATCTGTCTGGAAGTGAGTCAAGTGGGTGTAAATCCGCATAAACACAGCCGTGAAAAGCAGCTAAACCCCATTATAAAAATAAATTACTTTTAAAAACCCGTAAAACAAAGACAGTGAAAGAGAGAGAAATTCTTACAAAATTCATTCAGGGGCTGTGATGCCACCTGGATTGACCATATCTAGACCCACAGCTGGATGAGACATAAGGGTGGACACTCTTGGGGCTGAGAGGTTGGGTGAGCAAACGCAGACCCTTTAAAGTAATACTGCGTGATACCCATCCCATGGGTTCCAAATCTCCAGGTTCAAGGGCATCTTCTTACATCGAAAACATGCATGAGAAACTCAGAAGATGGTACACCGTGTGATTTTGAAAGGTTTCTAAAACACACCCCATTTGTCATCTCCTTGTGCTCGGGTTCGCCTTTCCAGCTACTTTACTAGTAATCAACTTACTTGGAGAATCAGCACCTTTAACCTCCTGTTCCCTACAGTTTGAAATTTCTCCTGAGGATGAACGGGAAGAGGGGCAACCAATGAGAGACTAGATCTAGCTGTTGGGACAGGCACAGGTCACTCTATTTTCCCATCAGGAAGAAGAATTAATCACAGGCTCAGCCTGCCGCCCAGAAGCACAATAGGGCCTGAGGCAATCCCGCGCTTTTGCGGCCAGCTCCCAAAAAAGCGAGTTGAAAAATGGAGCTCAGGGACACTGCAATTCACAAACCCGCAGAGTTATAAATGATAACTCTCATCCACAGATATATTGAGGGAAGGCAACGAAGAGGATTTGAAAGCAAGGCAGAATTGCAGGAAACAGATTTCAGGAGGTAGATTCGAATCGCCTGTAAAGCACATGAAAAGCGGCAAAATGTCGACAATGATACCCTTGGCCAAGAAGGGCGTATGCGTTTTTTCCTGAATATATTCAGGAAAAAACGCATACGCACTTTTTGGCCAACCAAGCAACCTGGAAAGGCAAATCAGCGCTACAATGAAGTCTCGCTTCCCATCGGTCAAAAGGGCCATGCTGCAAAAAGTGTCAAAACCAGAAATGCAGGACAGGCCATGGAGAAATGGCAGCCTTGCTACGCTGATGGGCGGGATGTAAGTTGCCAACAGCCACTCAGGAGAAGTGTACGGTGTGTCCTGAAACATCGAAAAAACACAGCTTAGGGAGCATAGGGCACGTCCACTCATGGGCGTATAAATTGGGAAAACTAAAAATCAGCAAGACACAGGCACCCCAAAGTTTAGGGCTGCTCTGTTGACAAGAACCTCCACTTCATGACACCTTAAATATCCCAGGAAAGAGAAAAATGGATAAAGAAGTTGTGGTCCTTATGTACAATGGAATATCACTCAGACATGAAATCAATGTCATAAGGCTAGTAGAAGCAAGATGAGTGGACTTAGGTACGACGATTCTAAGTGAAATAAGTCACACAGAAAAAGACACTTATCATAAGCTATCACTTATAGAGGGAATGTAAAAACCGCTACACTTGAACTGAATTACAGAACAGAACAGAATCACACGTTTAGAAAACACACTATGGCTGCTTAACGGGAAAGGTGAGGTGGGGTGATGCATAAAACAAGGGGTTCAAATTCGCTCAGATACCGTTCCAACACCCAATATGTAATAGACAAGACCTACTCCTTGCTCAGTGAACTGGACTCAACACCCCCTATTCACCGCACAAGAATATATGTGACTAGTAACAATCTTTAAACCTATGTATTGATATCTGTCTGGAAGTGAGTCAAGTGGGTGTAAAGCCGCATAAACACAGCCGTGAAAAGCAGCTAAACCCCATTATAAAAATAAATTACTTTTAAAAACCCGTAAAACAAAGACAGTGAAAGAGAGAGAAATTCTTACAAAATTCGTTCAGGGGCTGTGATGCCACCTGGATTGACCATATCTAGACCAACAGCTGGATGAGACATAAGGGTGGACACTCTTGGGGCTGAAAGGTTGGGTGAGGTTGGGTGAGCAAACGCAGACCCTTTAAAGTAATACTGCATGGTACCCATCCCATGGGTCCCAAATCTCCAGGTTCAAGGGCATCTTCCTACATCGAAAACTTGCATGAGGAACCCAGAAGAAGGTACACCGTGTGATTTTGAAAGGTTTCTAAAACACACCCCATTTCTCATCTCCTTGTGCTCGGGTTCGCCTTTCCAGCTACTTTACTAGCAATCAACTTACTTGGAGAATCAGCACCTTTAACCTCCTGTTCCCTACAGGTTGCAATTTGTCCTGAGGATGAACGGGAAGAGGGGCAACCAATGAGAGACTAGATCTAGGTGTTGGGACAGGCACAGGTCACTCTATTTTCCCATCAGGAAGAAGAATTAACCACAGGCTCAGCCTGCTGCCAGGAACCAGAATAGGGCCTGAGGCAATCCCGTGCTTTTGCGGCCAGCTCTCAAAAAAGACAGTTGAAAAATGGAGCTCAGGGACACTGCAATTCACAAACCCGCAGAGTTATAAGTGATAACCCTCATCCACAGATATATTGAGGGAAGTCAACGAAGAGGATTTGAAAGCAAGGCAGAATTGCAGGAAACAGGTTTCAGGAGGTAGATTCGAATCGCCTTTAAGGCACATGAAAAGCGGCAAAACGTCGACAATGATGCCCTTGGCCAAAAAGGGCGTATGCGTTTTTTCCTGAATATATTCAGGAAAAAACGCATACGCCCTTTTTGGCCAACCAAGCAACCTGGAAAGGCAAATCAGCGCTACAAAGAAGTCTCGCTTCCCATGGGTCAAAAGGGCCATGCTGCAAAAAGTGTCAAAACCAGAAATGCAGGACAGGCCATGGAGAAATGGCAGCCTTGCTACACTGATGGGCGGGATGTAAATTGCCAACAGCCACTCTGGAGAAGTGTACGGTGTGTCCAGAAACATCGAAAAAACACAGCTTAGTGAGCATAGGGCACGTCCACTCATGGGCGTATAAATTGGGAAAACTAAAAATCAGCAAGACACAGGCACCCCAAAGTTTGGGGCTGCTCTGTTGACAAGAACCTCCACTTCATGACACCTTAAATATCCCAGGAAAGAGAAAAATGGATAAAAAAGTTGTGGTCCATATGTACAATGGAATATCACTCAGACATGAAATCAATGTCATAAGGCTAGTAGAAGCAAGATGAGTGGACTTAGGTACGACGATTCTAAGTGAAATAAGTCACACAGAAAAAGACACTTATCATAAGCTATCACTTATAGAGGGAATGTAAAAACCGCTACACTTGAACTGAATTACAGAACAGAACAGAATCACACGTTTAGAAAACACACTATGGCTGCTTAACGGGAAAGGTGAGGTGGGGTGATGCATAAAACAAGGGGTTCAAATTCGCTCAGATACCGTTCCATACACCCAATATGTAATAGACAAGACCTATTCCTTGCTCAGTGAACTGGACTCAACACGCCCTTTTCACCGCACAAGAATATATGTGACTAGTAACAATCTTAAAACCTATGTATTGATATCTGTCTGGAAGTGAGTCAAGTGGGTGTAAATCCGCATAAACACAGCCGTGAAAAGCAGCTAAACCCCATTATAAAAATAAATTACTTTTAAAAACCCGTAAAACAAAGACAGTGAAAGAGAGAGAAATTCTTACAAAATTCGTTCAGGGGCTGTGATGCCACCTGGATTGACCATATCTAGACCCACAGCTGGATGAGACATAAGAGTGGACACTCTTGGGGCTGAGAGGTTGGGTGAGCAAACGCAGACCCTTTAAAGTAATACTGCGTGATACCCATCCCATGGGTCCCAAATCTCCAGGTTCAAGGGCATCTTCCTACATCGAAAACATGCATGAGAAACTCAGAAGATGGTACACCGTGTGATTTTGAAAGGTTTCTAAAACACACCCCATTTCTCATCTCCTTGTGCTCGGGTTCGCCTTTCCAGCTACTTTACTAGCAATCAACTTACTTGGAGAATCAGCACCTTTAACCTCCTGTTCCCTACAGTTTGAAATTTGTCCTGAGGATGAACGGGAAGAGGGGCAACCAATGAGAGACTAGATCTAGCTGTTGGGACAGGCACAGGTCACTCTATTTTCCCATCAGGAAGAAGAATTAATCACAGGCTCAGCCTGCCGCCCAGAAGCACAATAGGGCCTGAGGCAACCCCGCGCTTTTGCGGCCAGCTCCCAAAAAAGCGAGTTGAAAAATGGAGCTCAGGGACACTGCAATTCACAAACCCGCAGAGTTATAAATGATAACTCTCATCCACAGATATATTGAGGGAAGGCAACGAAGAGGATTTGAAAGCAAGGCAGAATTGCAGGAAACAGATTTCAGGAGGTAGATTCGAATCGCCTGTAAAGCACATGAAAAGCGGCAAAACGTCGACAATGATGCCCTTGGCCAAGAAGGGCGTATGCGTTTTTTCCTGAATATATTCAGGAAAAAACGCATACGCACTTTTTGGCCAACCAAGCAACCTGGAAAGGCAAATCAGCGCTACAAAGAAGTCTCGCTTCCCATCGGTCAAAAGGGCCATGCTGCAAAAAGTGTCAAAACCAGAAATGCAGGACAGGCCATGGAGAAATGGCAGCCTTGCTACGCTGATGTGCGGGATGTAAGTTGCCAACAGCCACTCAGGAGAAGTGTACGGTGTGTCCTGAAACATCGAAAAAACACAGCTTAGGGAGCATAGGGCACGTCCACTCATGGGCGTATAAATTGGGAAAACTAAAAATCAGCAAGAGACAGGCACCCCAAAGTTTGGGGCTGCTCTGTTGACAAGAACCTCCACTTCATGACACCTTATAATATCCCAGGAAAGAGAAAAATAGATAAAGAAGTTGTGGTCCTTATGTACAATGGAATATCACTCAGACATGAAATCAATGTCATAAGGCTAGTAGAAGCAAGATGAGTGGATTTAGGTACGACGATTGTAAGTGAAATAAGTCACACAGAAAAAGACACTTATCAAAAGCTATCACTTATAGAGGGAATGTAAAAACCGCTACACTTGAACTGAATTACAAAACAGAACAGAGTCACACGTTTAGAAAACACACTATGGCTGCATAATGGGAAAGGTGAGGTGGGGTGATGCATAAAACAAGGGTTTCAAATTCGCTCAGATACCGTTCCATACACCCAATATGTAATAGACAAGACCTACTCCTTGCTCAGTGAACTGGACTCAACACCCCCTATTCACCGCACAAGAATATATGTGACTAGTAAGAATCTTAAAACCTATGTATTGATATATGTCTGGAAGTGAGTCAAGTGGGTGTAAAGCCGCATAAACACAGCCGTGAAAAGCAGCTAAACCCCATTATAAAAATAAATTACTTTTAAAAACCCGTAAAACAAAGACAGTGAAAGAGAGAGAAATTCTTACAAAATTCGTTCAGAGGCTGTAATGCAACCTGGATTGACCATATCTACACGCACAGCTGGATGAGACATAAGGGTGGACACTCTTGGGGCTGAAAGTTTGGGTTAGGTTGGGTGAGCAAACGCAGACCCTTTAAAGTAATACAGCGTGGTACCCATCCCATGGGTCCCAAGTCTCCAGGTTCAAGGGCATCTTCCTACATCGAAAACATGCATGAGAAACTCAGAAGATGGTACACCGTGTGATTTTGAAAGGTTCCTAAAACGCACCTCATTTCTCATCTCCTTGTGCTCGGGTTCGCCATTCCAGCTACTTTACTAGCAATCTCCCTACTTGGAGAATCAGCACCTTTAACCTCCTGTTCCCTACAGGTTGCAATTTGTCCTGAGGATGAACGGGAAGAGGGGCAACCAATGAGAGACTAGATCTAGGTGTTGGAACAGGCACAGGTCACTCTATTTTCCAATCAGGAAGAAGAATTAACCACAGGCTCAGCCTGCCGCCCAGAAGCAGAATAGGGCCTGAGGCAATCCCGCGCTTTTGCGGCCAGATCCCAAAAAAGCGAGTTGAAAAATGGAGCTCAGGGACACTGCAATTCACAAACCCGCAGAGTTATAAATGATAACTCTCATCCACAGATATATTGAGGGAAGGCAACGAAGAGGATTTGAAAGCAAGGCAGAATTGCAGGAAACAGATTTCAGGAGGTAGATTCGAATCGCCTGTAAAGCACATGAAAAGCGGCAAAACGTCGACAATGATGCCCTTGGCCAAGAAGGGCGTATGCGTTTTTTCCTGAATATATTCAGGAAAAAACGCATACGCACTTCTTGGCCAACCAAGCAACCTGGAAAGGCAAATCAGCGCTACAAAGAAGTCTCGCTTCCCATCGGTCAAAAGGGCCATGCTGCAAAAAGTGTCAAAACCAGAAATGCAGGACAGGCCATGGAGAAATGGAAGCCGTGCTACGATGATGGGCGGGATGTTAATTGCCAACAGCCACTCTGGAGAAGTGTACGGTGTGTCCTGAAACATCGAAAAAACACAGCTTAGGGAGCATAGGGCACGTCCACTCATGGGCGTATAAATTGGGAAAACTAAAAATCAGCAAGACACAGGCACCCCAAAGTTTAGGGCTGCTCTATTGACAAGAACCTCCACTTCATGACACCTTAAATATCCCAGGAAAGAGAAAAATGGATAAAGAAGTTGTGGTCCTTATGTACAATGCAATATCACTCAGATATGAAATCAATGTCATAAGGCTAGTAGAAGCAAGATGAGTGGACTTAGGTACGACGATTCTAAGTGAAATAAGTCACACAGAAAAAGACACTTATCATAAGCTATCACTTATAGAGGGAATGTAAAAACCGCTACACTTGAACTGAATTACAAAACAGAACAGAGTCACACGTTTAGAAAACACACTATGGCTGCTTAACGGGAAAGGTGAGGTGGGGTGATGCATAAAACAAGGGTTTCTAATTCGCTCAGATACCGTTCCATACACCCAATATGTAATAGACAAGACCTACTCCTTGCTCAGTGAACTGGACTCAACACCCCCTATTCACCGCACAAGAATATATGTGACTAGTAACAATCTTAAAACCTATGTATTGATATCTGTCTGGAAGTGAGTCAAGTGGGTGTAAATCCGCATAAACACAGCCGTGAAAAGCAGCTAAACCCCATTATAAAAATAAATTACTTTTAAAAACCCGTAAAACAAAGACAGTGAAAGAGAGAGAAATTCTTACAAAATTCGTTCAGAGGCTGTGATGCAACCTGGATTGACCATATCTACACGCACAGCTGGATGAGACATAAGGGTGGACAGTCTTGGGGCTGAAAGGTTGGGTTAGGTTGGGTGAGCAAACGCAGACCCTTTAAAGTAATACTGCGTGGTACCCATCCCATGGGTCCCAAGTCTCCAGGGTCAAGGGCATCTTCCTACATCGAAAACATGCATGAGAAACTCAGAAGATGGTACACCGTGTGATTTTGAAAGGTTTCTAAAACGCACCTCATTTCTCATCTCCTTGTGCTCGGGTTCGCCATTCCAGCTACTTTACTAGCAATGTCCCTACTTGGAGAATCACCACCTTTAACCTCCTGTTCCCTACAGGTTGCAATTTGTCCTGAGGATGAACGGGAAGAGGGGCAACCAATGAGAGACTAGATCTAGCTGTTGGGACAGGCACAGGTCACTCTATTTTCCCATCAGGAAGAAGAATTAACCACAGGCTCAGCCTGCTGCCAGGAACCAGAATAGGGCCTGAGGCAATCCCGTGCTTTTGCGGCCAGCTCTCAAAAAAGACAGTTGAAAAATGGAGCTCAGGGACACTGCAATTCACAAACCCGCAGAGTTATAAGTGATAACTCTCATCCACAGATATATTGAGGGAAGGCAACGAAGAGGATTTGAAAGCAAGGCAGAATTGCAGGAAACAGGTTTCAGGAGGTAGATTCGAATCGCCTTTAAAGCACATGAAAACGGCAAAACGTCGACAATGATGCCCTTGGCCAAGAAGGGCGTATGCGTTTTTTCCTGAATATATTCAGGAAAAAACGCATACGCACTTTGTGGCCAACCAAGCAACCTGGAAAGTCAAATCAGCGCTACAAAGAAGTCTCGCTTCCCATCGGTCAAAAGGGCCATGCTGCAAAAAGTGTCAAAACCAGAAATGCAGGACAGGCCATGGAGAAATGGCAGCCTTGCTACGCTGATGGGCGGGATGTAAGTTGCCAACAGCCACTAAGGAGAAGTGTACGGTGTGTCCTGAAACATCGAAAAAACACAGCTTAGGGAGCATAGGGCACGTCCACTCATGGGCGTATAAATTGGGAAAACTAAAAATCAGCAAGACACAGGCACCCCAAAGTTTAGGGCTGCTCTGTTGACAAGAACCTCCACTTCATGACACCTTAAATATCCCAGGAAAGAGAAAAATGGATAAAGAAGTTGTGGTCCTTATGTACAATGGAATATCACTCAGACATGAAATCAATGTCATAAGGCTAGTAGAAGCAAGATGAGTGGATTAGGTACGACGATTCTAAGTGAAATAAGTCACACAGAAAAAGACACTTATCATAAGCTATCACTTATAGAGGGAATGTAAAAACCGCTACACTTTAACTGAATTACAGAACAGAACAGAATCACACGTTTAGAAAACACACTATGGCTGCTTAACGGGAAAGGTGAGGTGGGGTGATGCGTAAAACAAGGGGTTCAAATTCGCTCAGATACCATTCCATACACCCAATATGTAATACACAAGACCTACTCCTTGCTCAGTGAACTGGACTCAACACCCCCTATTCACTGCACAAGAATATATATGACTAGTAACAATCTTAAAACCTATGTATTGATATCTGTCTGGAAGTGAGTCAAGTGGGTGTAAATCCGCATAAACACAGCCGTGAAAAGCAGCTAAACCCCATTATAAAAATAAATTACTTTTAAAAACCCGTAAAACAAAGACAGTGAAAGAGAGAGAAATTCTTACAAAATTCGATCAGGGGCTGAGATGCAACCTGGATTGACCATATCTAGACCCACAGCTGGATGAGACATAAGGGTGGACACTCTTGGGGCTGAGAGGTGGGGTGAGCAAACGCAGACCCTTTAAAGTAATACTGTGTGGTACCCATCCCATGGGTCCCAAATCTCCAGGTTCAAGGGCATCTTCCTACATCGAAAACATGCATGAGAAACTCAGAAGATGGTACACCGTTTGATTTTGAAAGGTTTCTAAAACACACCCCATTTCTCATCTCCTTCTGCTCGGGTTCGCCTTTCCAGCTACTTTACTAGCAATCAACTTACTTGGAGAATCAGCACCTTTAACCTCCTGTTCCCTACAGGTTGAAATTTGTCCTGAGGATGAACGGGAAGAGGGGCAACCAATGAGAGAATAGATCTAGGTGTTGGGACAGGCACAGGTCACTCTATTTTCCCATCAGGAAGAAGAATTAACCACAGGCTCAGCCTGCCGCCGGGAACCAGAATAGGGCCTGAGGAAATCCCGTGCTTTTGCGGCCAGCTCCCAAACAAGACAGTTGAAAAATGGAGCTCAGGGGAACTGCCATTCACAAACCTGCTGAGTTATAAATGATAACTCTCGTCCACAAATATATTGAGGGAAGGCAACGAAGAGGATTTGAAAGCAAGGCAGAATTGCAGGAAACAGGTTTCAGGAGGTAGATTCGAATCGCCTTTAAAGCACATGAAAACGGCAAAACGTCGACAATGATGCCCTTGGCCAAGAAGGGCGTATGCGTTTTTTCCTGAATATATTCAGGAAAAAACGCATACGCACTTTTTGGCCAACCAAGCAACCTGGAAAGTCAAATCAGCGCTACAAAGAAGTCTCGCTTCCCATCGGTCAAAAGGGCCATGCTGCAAAAAGTGTCAAAACCAGAAATGCAGGACAGGCCATGGAGAAATGGCAGCCTTGCTACGCTGATGGGCGGGATGTAAGTTGCCAACAGCCACTCAGGAGAAGTGTACGGTGTGTCCTGAAACATCGAAAAAACACAGCTTAGGGAGCATAGGGCACGTCCACTCATGGGCGTATAAATTGGGAAAACTAAAAATCAGCAAGACACAGGCACCCCAAAGTTTAGGGCTGCTCTGTTGACAAGAACCTCCACTTCATGACACCTTAAATATCCCAGGAAAGAGAAAAATGGATAAAGAAGTTGTGGTCCTTATGTACAATGGAATATCACTCAGACATGAAATCAATGTCATAAGGCTAGTAGAAGCAAGATGAGTGGATTAGGTACGACGATTCTAAGTGAAATAAGTCACAAAGAAAAAGACACTTATCATAAGCTATCACTTATAGAGGGAATGTAAAAACCGCTACACTTTAACTGAATTACAGAACAGAACAGAATCACACGTTTAGAAAACACACTATGGCTGCTTAACGGGAAAGGTGAGGTGGGGTGATGCGTAAAACAAGGGGTTCAAATTCGCTCAGATACCGTTCCATACACCCAATATGTAATACACAAGACCTACTCCTTGCTCAGTGAACTGGACTCAACACCCCCTATTCACTGCACAAGAATATATATGACTAGTAACAATCTTAAAACCTATGTATTGATATCTGTCTGGAAGTGAGTCAAGTGGGTGTAAATCCGCATAAACACAGCCGTGAAAAGCAGCTAAACCCCATTATAAAAATAAATTACTTTTAAAAACCCGTAAAACAAAGACAGTGAAAGAGAGAGAAATTCTTACAAAATTCGATCAGGGGCTGAGATGCAACCTGGATTGACCATATCTAGACCCACAGCTGGATGAGACATAAGGGTGGACACTCTTGGGGCTGAGAGGTGGGGTGAGCAAACGCAGACCCTTTAAAGTAATACTGTGTGGTACCCATCCCATGGGTCCCAAATCTCCAGGTTCAAGGGCATCTTCCTACATCGAAAACATGCATGAGAAACTCAGAAGATGGTACACCGTTTGATTTTGAAAGGTTTCTAAAACACACCCCATTTCTCATCTCCTTCTGCTCGGGTTCGCCTTTCCAGCTACTTTACTAGCAATCAACTTACTTGGAGAATCAGCACCTTTAACCTCCTGTTCCCTACAGGTTGAAATTTGTCCTGAGGATGAACGGGAAGAGGGGCAACCAATGAGAGAATAGATCTAGGTGTTGGGACAGGCACAGGTCACTCTATTTTCCCATCAGGAAGAAGAATTAACCACAGGCTCAGCCTGCCGCCGGGAACCAGAATAGGGCCTGAGGAAATCCCGTGCTTTTGCGGCCAGCTCCCAAACAAGACAGTTGAAAAATGGAGCTCAGGGGAACTGCCATTCACAAACCTGCTGAGTTATAAATGATAACTCTCGTCCACAAATATATTGAGGGAAGGCAACGAAGAGGATTTGAAAGCAAGGCAGAATTGCAGGAAACAGGTTTCAGGAGGTAGATTCGAATCGCCTTTAAAGCACATGAAAACGGCAAAACGTCGACAATGATGCCCTTGGCCAAGAAGGGCGTATGCGTTTTTTCCTGAATATATTCAGGAAAAAACGCATACGCACTTTTTGGCCAACCAAGCAACCTGGAAAGTCAAATCAGCGCTACAAAGAAGTCTCGCTTCCCATCGGTCAAAAGGGCCATGCTGCAAAAAGTGTCAAAACCAGAAATGCAGGACAGGCCATGGAGAAATGGCAGCCTTGCTACGCTGATGGGCGGGATGTAAGTTGCCAACAGCCACTCAGGAGAAGTGTACGGTGTGTCCTGAAACATCGAAAAAACACAGCTTAGGGAGCATAGGGCACGTCCACTCATGGGCGTATAAATTGGGAAAACTAAAAATCAGCAAGACACAGGCACCCCAAAGTTTAGGGCTGCTCTGTTGACAAGAACCTCCACTTCATGACACCTTAAATATCCCAGGAAAGAGAAAAATGGATAAAGAAGTTGTGGTCCTTATGTACAATGGAATATCACTCAGACATGAAATCAATGTCATAAGGCTAGTAGAAGCAAGATGAGTGGACTTAGGTACGACGATTCTAAGTGAAATAAGTCACACAGAAAAAGACACTTATCATAAGCTATCACTTATAGAGGGAATGTAAAAACCGCTACACTTTAACTGAATTACAGAACAGAACAGAATCACACGTTTAGAAAACACACTATGGCTGCTTAACGGGAAAGGTGAGGTGGGGTGATGCGTAAAACAAGGGGTTCAAATTCGCTCAGATACCGTTCCATACACCCAATATGTAATACACAAGACCTACTCCTTGCTCAGTGAACTGGACTCAACACCCCCTATTCACTGCACAAGAATATATATGACTACTAACAATCTTAAAACCTATGTATTGATATCTGTCTGGAAGTGAGTCAAGTGGGTGTAAATCCGCATAAACACAGCCGTGAAAAGCAGCTAAACCCCATTATAAAAATAAATTACTTTTAAAAACCCGTAAAACAAAGACAGTGAAAGAGAGAGAAATTCTTACAAAATTCGATCAGGGGCTGAGATGCAACCTGGATTGACCATATCTAGACCCACAGCTGGATAAGACATAAGGGTGGACACTCTTGGGGCTGAGAGGTGGGGTGAGCAAACGCAGACCCTTTAAAGTAATACTGCGTGGTACCCATCCCATGGGTCCCAAATCTCCAGGTTCAAGGGCATCTTCCTACATCGAAAACATGCATGAGAAACTCAGAAGATGGTACACCGTTTGATTTTGAAAGGTTTCTAAAACACACCCCATTTCTCATCTCCTTGTGCTCGGGTTCGCCTTTCCAGCTACTTTACTAGCAATCAACTTACTTGGAGAATCAGCACCTTTAACCTCCTGTTCCCTACAGGTTGAAATTTGTCCTGAGGATGAACGGGAAGAGGGGCAACCAATGAGAGACTAGATCTAGGTGTTGGGACAGGCAGAGGTCACACTATTTTCCCATCAGGAAGAAGAATTAACCACAGGCTCAGCCTGCCGCCGGGAACCAGAATAAGGGCTTAGGAAATTCCGTGCTTTTGCGGCCAGCTCCCAAACAAGACAGTTGAAAAATGGAGCTCAGGGGCACTGCCATTCACGAACCTGCTGAGTTATAAATGATAACTCTCGTTCACAAATATATTGAGGGAAGGCAACGAAGAGGATTTGAAAGCAAGGCAGAATTGCAGGAAACAGGTTTCAGGAGGTAGATTCGAATCGCCTTTAAAGCACATGAAAAGCGGCAAAACGTCGACAATGATGCCCTTGGCCAAAAAGGGCGTATGCGTTTTTTCCTGAATATATTCAGGAAAAAACGCATACGCCCTTTTTGGCCAACCAAGCAACCTGGAAAGGCAAATCAGTGCTACAAAGAAGTCTCGCTTCCCATCGGTCAAAAGGGTCATGCTGCAAAAAGTGTCAAAACCAGAAATGCAGGACAGGCCATGGAGAAATGGCAGCCTTGCTACGCTGATGGGCGGGATGTAAATTGCCAACAGCCACTCTGGAGAAGTGTACGGTGTGTCCTGAAACATCGAAAAAACACAGCTTAGGGAGCATAGGGCACGTCCACTCATGGGCATATAAATTGGGAAAACTAAAAATCAGCAAGACACAGGCACCCCAAAGTTTAGGGCTGCTCTGTTGACAAGAACCTCCACTTCATGACAACTTAAATATCCCAGGAAAGAGAAAAATGGATAAAGAAGTTGTGGTCCTTATGTACAATGGAATATCACTCAGACATGAAATCAATGTCATAAGGCTAGTAGAAGCAAGATGAGTGGACTTAGGTACGACGATTCTAAGTGAAATAAGTCACACAGAAAAAGACACTTATCATAAGCTATCACTTATAGAGGGAATGTAAAAACCGCTACACTTGAACTGAATTACAGAACAGAACAGAATCACACGTTTAGAAAACACACTATGGCTGCTTAACGGGAAAGGTGAGGTGGGGTGATGCATAAAACAAGGGGTTCAAATTCGCTCAGATACCGTTCCATACACCCAATATGTAATAGACAAGACCTACTCCTTGCTCAGTGAACTGGACTCAACACCCCCTATTCACCGCACAAGAATATATGTGACTAGTAACAATCTTAAAACCTATGTATTGATATCTGTCTGGAAGTGAGTCAAGTGGGTGTAAAGCCGCATAAACACAGCCGTGAAAAGCAGCTAAACCCCATTATAAAAATAAATTACTTTTAAAAACCCGTAAAACAAAGACAGTGAAAGAGAGAGAAATTCTTACAAAATTCGTTCAGGGGCTGTGATGCAACCTGGATTGACCATATCCAGACCCACAGCTGGATGAGACATAAGGGTGGACACTCTTGGGGCTGAGAGGTTGGGTGAGGTTGGGTGAGCAAACGCAGACCCTTTAAAGTAATACTGCATGGTACCCATCCCATGGGTCCCAAATCTCCAGGTTCAAGGGCATCTTCCTACATCGAAAACTTGCATGAGGAACCCAGAAGAAGATACACCGTGTGATTTTGAAAGGTTTCTAAAACGCACCTCATTTCTCATCTCCTTGTGCTCGGGTTCGCCATTCCAGCTACTTCACTAGCAATCTCCCTACTTGGAGAATCAGCACCTTTAACCTCCTGTTCTGTACAGGTTGCAATTTGTCCTGAGGATGAACGGGAAGAGGGGAAACCAATGAGATAATAGATCTAGGTGTTGGGACAGGCACAGGTCACTCTATTTTCCCATCAGAAAGAAGAATTAACCACAGGCTCAGCCTGCCGCCGGGAACCAGAATAGGGCCTGAGGCAATCCCGTGCTTTTGCGGCCAGCTCCCAAAAAAGACAGTTGAAAAATGGAGCTCAGGGGGACTGCCATTCACAAACCTGCTGAGTTATAAATGATAACTCTCGTCCACAAATATATTGAGGGAAGGCAACGAAGAGGATTTGAAAGCAAGGCAGAATTGCAGGAAACAGGTTTCAGGAGGTGGATTCGAATCGCCTTTAAAGCACATGAAAAGCGGCAAAACGTCGACAATGATGCCCTTGGCCAAACAGGGCGTATGCGTTTTTTCCTGAATATATTCAGGAAAAAACGCATACGCCCTTTTTGGCCAACCAAGCAACCTGGAAAGGTAAATCAGTGCTACAAAGAAGTCTCGCTTCCCATCGGCCAAAAGGGTCATGCTGCAAAAAGTGTCAAAACCAGAAATGCAGGACAGGCCATGGAGAAATGGCAGCCTTGCTACGCTGATGGGCGGGATGTTAATTGCCAACAGCCACTCTGGAGAAGTGTACGGTGTGTCCTGAAACATCGAAAAAACACAGCTTAGGGAGCATAGGGCACGTCCACTCATGGGCGTATAAATTGGGAAAACTAAAAATCAGCAAGACACAGGCACCCCAAAGTTTAGGGCTGCTCTGTTGACAAGAACCTCCACTTCATGGCACCTTAAATATCCCAGGAAAGAGAAAAATGGATAAAGAAGTTGTGGTCCTTATGTACAATGCAATATCACTCAGACATGAAATCAATGTCATAAGGCTAGTAGAAGCAAGATGAGTGGACTTAGGTACGCCGATTCTAAGTGAAATAAGTCACACAGAAAAAGACACTTATCATAAGCTATCACTTATAGAGGGAATGTAAAAACCGCTACACTTGAACTGAATTACAGAACAGAACAGAATCACACGTTTAGAAAACACACTATGGCTGCTTAACGGGAAAGGTGAGGTGGGGTGATGCATAAAACAAGGGTTTCAAATTCGCTCAGATACCGTTACATACACCCAATATGTAATAGACAAGACCTACTCCTTGCTCAGTGAACTGGACTCAACACCCCCTATTCACCGCACAAGAATATATGTGACTAGTAACAATCTTAAAACCTATGTATTGATATCTGTCTGGAAGTGAGTCAAGTGGGTGTAAATCCGCATAAACACAGCCGTGAAAAGCAGCTAAACCCCATTATAAAAATAAATTAGTTTTAAAAACCCGTAAAACAAAGACAGTGAAAGAGAGAGAAATTCTTACAAAATTCGTTGAGAGGCTGTGATGCAACCTGGATTGACCATATCTACACGCACAGCTGGATGAGACATAAGGGTGGACAGTCTTGGCGCTGAAAGGTTGGGTTAGGTTGGGTGAGCAAACGCAGACCCTTTAAAGTAATACTGCGTGGAACCCATCCCATGGGTCCCAAGTCTCCAGGTTCAAGGGCATCTTCCTACATCGAAAACATGCATGAGAACCTCAGAAGATGGTACACCGTGTGATTTTGAAAGGTTTCTAAAACGCACCTCATTTCTCATCTCCTTGTGCTCGGGTTCGCCATTCCAGCTAATTTACTAGCTATCTCCCTACTTGGAGAATCACCACCTTTAACCTCCTGTTCCCTACAGGTTGCAATTTGTCCTGAGGATGAACGGGAAGAGGGGCAACCAATGAGAGACAAGATCTAGGTGTTGGGACAGGCACAGGTCACTCTATTTTCCCATCAGGAAGAAGAATTAACCACAGGCTCAGCCTGCTGCCAGGAACCAGAATAGGGCCTGAGGCAATCCCGTGCTTTTGCGGCCAGCTCTCAAAAAAGACAGTTGAAAAATGGAGCTCAGGGACACTGCAATTCACAAACCCGCAGAGTTATAAGTGATAACTCTCATCCACAGATATATTGAGGGAAGGCAACGAAGAGGATTTGAAAGCAAGGCAGAATTGCAGGAAACAGATTTCAGGAGGTAGATTCGAATCGCCTTTAAGGCACATGAAAAGCGGCAAAACGTCGACAATGATGCCCTTGGCCAAAAAGGGCGTATGCGTTTTTTCCTGAATATATTCAGGAAAAAACGCATACGCCCTTTTTTGCCAACCAAGCAACCTGGGAAGGCAAATCAGCGCTACAAAGAAGTCTCGCTTCCCATGGGTCAAAAGGGCCATGCTGCAAAAAGTGTCAAAACCAGAAATGCAGGACAGGCCATGGAGAAATGGCAGCCTTGCTACGCTGATGGGCGGGATGTAAATTGCCAACAGCCACTCTGGAGAAGTGTACGGTGTGTCCTGAAACATCGAAAAAACACAGCTTAGTGAGCATAGGGCACGTCCACTCATGGGCGTATAAATTGGGAAAACTAAAAATCAGCAAGACACAGGCACCCCAAAGTTTGGGGCTGCTCTGTTGACAAGAACCTCCAATTCATGACACCTTAAATATCCCAGGAAAGAGAAAAATGGATAAAAAAGTTGTGGTCCTTATGTACAATGGAATATCACTCAGACATAAAATCAATGTCATTAGGCTAGTAGAAGCAAGATGAGTGGACTTAGGTACGACGATTCTAAGTGAAATAAGTCACACCGAAAAAGACACTTATCATAAGCTATCACTTATAGAGGGAATGTAAAAACCGCTACACTTGAACTGAATTACAAAACAGAACAGAGTCACACGTTTAGAAAACACACTATGGCTGCTTAACGGGAAAGGTGAGGTGGGGTGACGCATAAAACAAGGGGTTCAAATTCGCTCAGATACCGTTCCATACACCCAATATGTAATAGACAAGACCTACTCCTTGCTCCGTGAACTGGACTCAACACCCCCTATTGACCGCACAAGAATATATGTGACTAGTAACAATCTTAAAACCTATGTATTGATATCGGTCTGGAAGTGAGTCAAGTGGGTGTAAATCCGCATAAACACAGCCGTGAAAAGCAGCTAAACCCCATTATAAAAATAAATTACTTTTAAAAACCCGTAAAACAAAGACAGTGAAAGAGAGAGAAATTCTTACAAAATTCGTTCAGGGGCTGTGATGCCACCTGGATTGACCATATCTAGACCCACAGCTGGATGAGACATAAGGGTGGACACTCTTGGGGCTGAGAGGTTGGGTGAGCAAACGCAGACCCTTTAAAGTAATACTGCGTGATACCCATCCCATGGGTCCCAAATCTCCAGGTTCAAGGGCATCTTCCTACATCGAAAACATGCATGAGAAACTCAGAAGATGGTACACCGTGTGATTTTGAAAGGTTTCTAAAACACACCCCATTTCTCATCTCCTTGTGCTCGGGTTCGCCTTTCCAGCTACTTTACTAGCAATCAACTTACTTGGAGAATCAGCACCTTTAACCTCCTGTTCCCTACAGTTTGAAATTTGTCCTGAGGATGAACGGGAAGAGGCGCAACCAATGAGAGACTATATCTAGGTGTTGGGACAGGCACAGGTCACTCTATTTTCCCATCAGGAAGAAGAATTAATCACAGGCTCAGCCTGCCGCCCAGAAGCACAATAGGGCCTGAGGCAATCCCGCGCTTTTGCGGCCAGCTCCCAAAAAAGCGAGTTGAAAAATGGAGCTCAGGGACACTGCAATTCACAAACCCGCAGAGTTATAAATGATAACTCTCATCCACAGATATATTGAGGGAAGGCAACGAAGAGGATTTGAAAGCAAGGCAGAATTGCAGGAAACAGATTTCAGGAGGTAGATTCGAATCGCCTGTAAAGCACATGAAAAGCGGCAAAACGTCGACAATGATGCCCTTGGCCAAGAAGGGCGTATGCGTTTTTTCCTGAATATATTCAGGAAAAAACGCATACGCACTTTTTGGCCAACCAAGCAACCTGGAAAGGCAAATCAGCGCTACAAAGAAGTCTCGCTTCCCATCGGTCAAAAGGGCCATGCTGCAAAAAGTGTCAAAACCAGAAATGCAGGACAGGCCATGGAGAAATGGCAGCCTTGCTACGCTGATGGGCGGGATGTAAGTTGCCAACAGCCACTCAGGAGAAGTGTACGGTGTGTCCTGAAACATCGAAAAAACACAGCTTAGGGAGCATAGGGCACGTCCACTCATGGGCGTATAAATTGGGAAAACTAAAAATCAGCAAGACACAGGCACCCCAAAGTTTAGGGCTGCTCTGTTGACAAGAACCTCCACTTCATGACACCTTAAATATCCCAGGAAAGAGAAAAATGGATAAAGAAGTTGTGGTCCTTATGTACAATGGAATATCAGTCAGACATGAAATCAATGTCATAAGGCTAGTAGAAGCAAGATGAGTGGACTTAGGTACGACGATTCTAAGTGAAATAAGTCACACAGAAAAAGACACTTATCATAAGCTATCACTTATAGAGGGAATGTAAAAACCGCTACACTTGAACTGAATTACAAAACAGAACAGAATCACACGTTTAGAAAACACACTATGGCTGCTTAACGGGAAAGGTGAGGTGGGGTGATGCATAAAACAAGGGGTTCAAATTCGCTCAGATACCGTTCCATACACCCAATATGTAATAGACAAGACCTACTCCTTGCTCCGTGAACTGGACTCAACACCCCCTATTCACCGCACAAGAATATATGTGACTAGTAACAATCTTTAAACCTATGTATTGATGTCTGTCTGGAAGTGAGTCAAGTGGGTGTAAAGCCGCATAAACACAGCCGTGAAAAGCAGCTAAACCCCATTATAAAAATAAATTACTTTTAAAAACCCGTAAAACAAAGACAGTGAAAGAGAGAGAAATTCTTACAAAATTCGTTCAGGGGCTGTCATGCAACCTGGATTGACCATATCTAGACCCACAGCTGGATGAGACATAAGGGTGGACACTCTTGGGGCTGAAAGGTTGGGTGAGCAAACGCAGACCCTTTAAAGTAATACTGCGTGATACCCATCCCATGGGTCCCAAATCTCCAGGTTCAAGGGCATCTTCCTACTTCGAAATCATGCATGAGAAACTCAGAAGATGGTACACCGTGTGATTTTGAAAGGTTTCTAAAACACACCCCATTTCTCATCTCCTTGTGCTCGGGTTCGCCATTCCAGCTACTTCACTAGCAATCAACTTACTTGGAGAATCAGCACCTTTAACCTCCTGTTCTGTACAGGTAGCAATTTGTCCTGAGGATGAACGGGAAGAGGGGAAACCAATGAGAGAATAGATCTAGGTGTTGGGACAGGCACAGGTCACTCTATTTTCCCATCAGGAAGAAGAATTAACCACAGGCTCAGCCTGCCACCGGGAACCAGAATAGGGCCTGAGGAAATCCCGTGCTTTTGCGGCCAGCTCCCAAAAAAGACAGTTGAAAAATGGAGCTCAGGGGGACTGCCATTCACAAACCTGCTGAGTTATAAATGATAACTCTCGTCCACAGATATATTGAGGGAAGGCAACGAAGAGGATTTGAAAGCAAGGCAGAATTGCAGGAAACAGATTTCAGGAGGTAGATTCGAATCGCCTGTAAAGCACATGAAAAGCGGCAAAATGTCGACAATGATGCCCTTGGCCAAAAAGGGCGTATGCGTTTTTTCCTGAATATATTCAGGAAAAAACGCATACGCACTTTTTGGCCAACCAAGCAACCTGGAAAGGCAAATCAGCGCTACAAAGAGGTCTCGCTTCCCATCGGTCAAAAGGGCCATGCTGCAAAAAGTGTCAAAACCAGAAATGCAGGACAGGCCATGGAGAAATGGCAGCCTTGCTACGCTGATGGGTGGGATGTTAATTGCCAACAGCCACTCTGGAGAACTGTACGGTGTGTCCTGAAACATCGAAAAAACACAGCTTAGGGAGCATAGGGCACGTCCACTCATGGGCGTATAAATTGGGAAAACTAAAAATCAGCAAGACACAGGCACCCCAAAGTTTAGGGCTGCTCTGTTGACAAGAACCTCCACTTCATGACACCTTAAATATCCCAGGAAAGAGAAAAATGGATAAAGAAGTTGTGGTCCTTATGTACAATGGAATATCACTCAGACATGAAATCAATGTCATAAGGCTAGTAGAAGCAAGATGAGTGGACTTAGGTACGACGATTCTAAGTGAAATAAGTCACACAGAAAAAGACACTTATCATAAGCTATCACTTATAGAGGGAATGTAAAAACCGCTACACTTGAACTGAATTACAGAACAGAACAGAATCACACGTTTAGAAAACACACTATGGCTGCTTAACGGGAAAGGTGAGGTTGGGTGATGCATAAAACAAGGGGTTCAAATTCGCTCAGATACCGTTCCATACACCTAATATGTAATAGACAAGACCTACTCCTTGCTCAGTGAACTGGACTCAACACCCCCTATTCACCGCACAAGAATATATGTGACTAGTAACAATCTTTAAACCTATGTATTGATATCTGTCTGGAAGTGAGTCAAGTGGGT
Source organism: Eschrichtius robustus (assembly GCF_028021215.1). NCBI lineage: Eukaryota > Metazoa > Chordata > Mammalia > Artiodactyla > Eschrichtiidae > Eschrichtius > Eschrichtius robustus. The sequence goes on along the minus strand of NW_027175495.1, from coordinate 2,174,933 downwards.
GTAAAGCCGCATAAACACAGCCGTGAAAAGCAGCTAAACCCCATTATAAAAATAAATTACTTTTAAAAACCCGTAAAACAAAGACAGTGAAAGAGAGAGAAATTCTTACAAAATTCGTTCAGGGGCTGTGATGCAACCTGGATTGACCATATCTAGACCCACAGCTGGATGAGACATAAGGGTGGACACTCTTGGGGCTGAAAGTTTGGGTGAGGTTGGGTGAGCAAACGCAGACCCTTTAAAGTAATACTGCATGGTACCCATCCCATGGGTCCCAAATCTCCAGGTTCAAGGGCATCTTCCTACATCGAAAACTTGCATGAGGAACCCAGAAGAAGGTACACCGTGTGATTTTGAAAGGTTTCTAAAACACACCCCATTTCTCATCTCCTTGTGCTCGGGTTCGCCTTTCCAGCTACTTTACTAGCAATCAACTTACTTGGAGAATCAGCACCTTTAACCTCCTGTTCCCTACAGGTTGCAATTTGTCCTGAGGATGAACGGGAAGAGGGGCAACCAATGAGAGACTAGATCTAGGTGTTGGGACAGGCACAGGTCACTCTATTTTCCCATCAGGAAGAAGAATTAACCACAGGCTCAGCCTGCTGCCAGGAACCAGAATAGGGCCTGAGGCAATCCCGTGCTTTTGCGGCCAGCTCTCAAAAACGACAGTTGAAAAATGGAGCTCAGGGACACTGCAATTCACAAACCCGCAGAGTTATAAGTGATAACCCTCATCCACAGATATATTGAGGGAAGTCAACGAAGAGGATTTGAAAGCAAGGCAGAATTGCAGGAAACAGGTTTCAGGAGGTAGATTCGAATCGCCTTTAAGGCACATGAAAAGCGGCAAAACGTCGACAATGATGCCCTTGGCCAAAAAGTGCGTATGCGTTTTTTCCTGAATATATTCAGGAAAAAACGCATACGCCCTTTTTGGCCAACCAAGCAACCTGGAAAGGCAAATCAGTGCTACAAAGAAGTCTCGCTTCCCATCGGTCAAAAGGGTCATGCTGCAAAAAGTGTCAAAACCAGAAATGCAGGACAGGCCATGGAGAAATGGCAGCCTTGCTACGCTGATGGGCGGGATGTAAATTGCCAACAGCCACTCTGGAGAAGTGTACGGTGTGTCCAGAAACATCGAAAAAACACAGCTTAGTGAGCATAGGGCACGTCCACTCATGGGCGTATAAATTGGGAAAACTAAAAATCAGCAAGACACAGGCACCCCAAAGTTTGGGGCTGCTCTGTTGACAAGAACCTCCACTTCATGACACCTTAAATATCCCAGGAAAGAGAAAAATGGATAAAAAAGTTGTGGTCCTTATGTACAATGGAATATCAGTCAGACATGAAATCAATGTCATAAGGCTAGTAGAATCAATATGAGTGGACTTAGGTACGACGATTCTAAGTGAAATAAGTCACACAGAAAAAGACACTTATCATAAGCTATCACTTATAGAGGGAATGTAAAAACCGCTACACTTGAACTGAATTACAAAACAGAACAGAGTCACACGTTTAGAAAACACACTATGGCTGCTTAACGGGAATGGTGAGGTGGGGTGATGCATAAAACAAGGGGTTCAAATTCGCTCAGATACCGTTCCATACACCCAATATGTAATAGACAAGACCTACTCCTTGCTCCGTGAACTGGACTCAACACCCCCTATTCACCGCACAAGAATATATGTGACTAGTAACAATCTTAAAACCTATGTATTGATGTCTGTCTGGAAGTGAGTCAAGTGGGTGTAAATCCGCATAAACACAGCCGTGAAAAGCAGCTAAACCCCATTATAAAAATAAATTACTTTTAAAAACCCGTAAAACAAAGACAGTGAAAGAGAGAGAAATTCTTACAAAATTCGTTCAGGGGCTGTGATGCCACCTGGATTGACCATATCTAGACCCACAGCTGGATGAGACATAAGGGTGGACACTCTTGGGGCTGAGAGGTTGGGTGAGCAAACGCAGACCCTTTAAAGTAATACTGCGTGATACCCATCCCATGGGTCCCAAATCTCCAGGTTCAAGGGCATCTTCCTACTTCGAAATCATGCATGAGAAACTCAGAAGATGGTACACCGTGTGATTTTGAAAGGTTTCTAAAACACACCCCATTTCTCATCTCCTTGTGCTCGGGTTCGCCTTTCCAGCTACTTTACTAGCAATCAACTTACTTGGAGAATCAGCACCTTTAACCTCCTGTTCTGTACAGGTAGCAATTTGTCCTGAGGATGAACGGGAAAAGGGGAAACCAATGAGAGAATAGATCTAGGTGTTGGGACAGGCACAGGTCACTCTATTTTCCCATCAGGAAGAAGAATTAACCACAGGCTCAGCCTGCCGCCGGGAACCAGAATAGGGCCTGAGGAAATCCCGTGCTTTTGCGGCCAGCTCCCAAAAAAGACAGTTGAAAAATGGAGCTCAGGGGGACTGCCATTCACAAACCTGCTGAGTTATAAATGATAACTCTCGTCCACAAATATATTGAGGGAAGGCAACGAAGAGGATTTGAAAGCAAGGCAGAATTGCAGGAAACAGGTTTCAGGAGGTAGATTCGAATCGCCTTTAAAGCACATGAAAAGCGGCAAAACGTCGACAATGATGCCCTTGGCCAAAAAGGGCATATGCGTTTTTTCCTGAATATATTCAGGAAAAAACGCATACGCCCTTTTTGGCCAACCAAGCAACCTGGAAAGGCAAATCAGTGCTACAAAGAAGTCTCGCTTCCCATCGGTCAAAAGGGTCATGCTGCAAAAAGTGTCAAAACCAGAAATGCAGGACAGGCCATGGAGAAATGGCAGCCTTGTTACGCTGATGGGCGGGATGTTAATTGCCAACAGCCACTCTGGAGAACTGTACGGTGTGTCCTGAAACATCGAAAAAACACAGCTTAGGGAGCATAGGGCACGTCCACTCATGGGCGTATAAATTGGGAAAACTAAAAATCAGCAAGACACAGGCACCCCAAAGTTTAGGGCTGCTCTGTTGACAAGAACCTCCACTTCATGACACCTTAAATATCCCAGGAAAGAGAAAAATGGATAAAGAAGTTGTGGTCCTTTTGTACAATGCAATATCACTCAGACATGAAATCAATGTCATAAGGCTAGTAGAAGCAAGATGAGTGGACTTAGGTACGACGATTCTAAGTGAAATAAGTCACACAGAAAAAGACACTTATCATAAGCTATCACTTATAGAGGGAATGTAAAAACCGCTACACTTGAACTGAATTACAGAACAGAACAGAATCACACGTTTAGAAAACACACTATGGCTGCTTAACGGGAAAGGTGAGGTGGGGTGATTCATAAAACAAGGGGTTCAAATTTGCTCAGATACCGTTCCATACACCCAATATATAATAGACAAGACCTACTCCTTGCTCCGTGAACTGGACTCAACACCCCCTATTCACCGCACAAGAATATATGTGACTAGTAACAATCTTAAAACCTATGTATTGATATCTGTCTGGAAGTGAGTCAAGTGGGTGTAAATCCGCATAAACACAGCCGTGAAAAGCAGCTAAACCCCATTATAAAAATAAATTACTTTTAAAAACCCGTAAAACAAAGACAGTGAAAGAGAGAGAAATTCTTACAAAATTCATTCAGGGGCTGTGATGCCACCTGGATTGACCATATCTAGACCCACAGCTGGATGAGACATAAGGGTGGACACTCTTGGGGCTGAGAGGTTGGGTGAGCAAACGCAGACCCTTTAAAGTAATACTGCGTGATACCCATCCCATGGGTTCCAAATCTCCATGTTCAAGGGCATCTTCTTACATCGAAAACATGCATGAGAAACTCAGAAGATGGTACACCGTGTGATTTTGAAAGGTTTCTAAAACACACCCCATTTCTCATCTCCTTGTGCTCGGGTTCGCCTTTCCAGCTACTTTACTAGTAATCAACTTACTTGGAGAATCAGCACCTTTAACCTCCTGTTCCCTACAGTTTGAAATTTCTCCTGAGGATGAACGGGAAGAGGGGCAACCAATGAGAGACTAGATCTAGCTGTTGGGACAGGCACAGGTCACTCTATTTTCCCATCAGGAAGAAGAATTAATCACAGGCTCAGCCTGCCGCCCAGAAGCACAATAGGGCCTGAGGCAATCCCGCGCTTTTGCGGCCAGCTCCCAAAAAAGCGAGTTGAAAAATGGAGCTCAGGGACACTGCAATTCACAAACCCGCAGAGTTATAAGTGATAACCCTCATCCACAGATATATTGAGGGAAGTCAACGAAGAGGATTTGAAAGCAAGGCAGAATTGCAGGAAACAGGTTTCAGGAGGTAGATTCGAATCGCCTTTAAGGCACATGAAAAGCGGCAAAACGTCGACAATGATGCCCTTGGCCAAAAAGGGCGTATGCGTTTTTTCCTGAATATATTCAGGAAAAAACGCATACGCCCTTTTTGGCCAACCAAGCAACCTGGAAAGGCAAATCAGCGCTACAAAGAAGTCTCGCTTCCCATGGGTCAAAAGGGCCATGCTGCAAAAAGTGTCAAAACCAGAAATGCAGGACAGGCCATGGAGAAATGGCAGCCTTGCTACACTGATGGGCGGGATGTAAATTGCCAACAGCCACTCTGGAGAAGTGTACGGTGTGTCCAGAAACATCGAAAAAACACAGCTTAGTGAGCATAGGGCACGTCCACTCATGGGCGTATAAATTGGGAAAACTAAAAATCAGCAAGACACAGGCACCCCAAAGTTTGGGGCTGCTCTGTTGACAAGAACCTCCACTTCATGACACCTTAAATATCCCAGGAAAGAGAAAAATGGATAAAAAAGTTGTGGTCCTTATGTACAATGGAATATCACTCAGACATGAAATCAATGTCATAAGGCTAGTAGAAGCAAGATGAGTGGACTTAGGTACGACGATTCTAAGTGAAATAAGTCACACAGAAAAAGACACTTATCATAAGCTATCACTTATAGAGGGAATGTAAAAACCGCTACACTTGAACTGAATTACAGAACAGAACAGAATCACACGTTTAGAAAACACACTATGGCTGCTTAACGGGAAAGGTGAGGTGGGGTGATGCATAAAACAAGGGGTTCAAATTCGCTCAGATACCGTTCCATACACCCAATATGTAATAGACAAGACCTATTCCTTGCTCAGTGAACTGGACTCAACACGCCCTTTTCACCGCACAAGAATATATGTGACTAGTAACAATCTTAAAACCTATGTATTGATATCTGTCTGGAAGTGAGTCAAGTGGGTGTAAATCCGCATAAACACAGCCGTGAAAAGCAGCTAAACCCCATTATAAAAATAAATTACTTTTAAAAACCCGTAAAACAAAGACAGTGAAAGAGAGAGAAATTCTTACAAAATTCGTTCAGAGGCTGTGATGCAACCTGGATTGACCATATCTACACGCACAGCTGGATGAGACATAAGGGTGGACAGTCTTGGGGCTGAAAGGTTGGGTGAGGTTGGGTGAGCAAACGCAGACCCTTTAAAGTAATACTGCGTGGTACCCATCCCATGGGTCCCAAGTCTCCAGGGTCAAGGGCATCTTCCTACATCGAAAACATGCATGAGAAACTCAGAAGATGGTACACCGTGTGATTTTGAAAGGTTTCTAAAACGCACCTCATTTCTCATCTCCTTGTGCTCGGGTTCTCCATTCCAGCTAGTTTACTAGCAATCTCCCTACTTGGAGAATCAGCACCTTTAACCTCCTGTCCCCTACAGGTTGCAATTTGTCCTGAGGATGAACGGGAAGAGGGGCAACCAATTAGAGACTAGATATAGCTGTTGGGACAGGCACAGGTCACTCTATTTTCCCATCAGGAAGAAGAATTAACCACAGGCTCAGCCTGCTGCCAGGAACCAGAATAGGGCCTGAGGCAATCCCGTGCTTTTGCGGCCAGCTCTCAAAAAAGACAGTTGAAAAATGGAGCTCAGGGACACTGCAATTCACAAACCCGCAGAGTTATAAGTGATAACTCTCATCCACAGATATATTGAGGGAAGGCAACGAAGAGGATTTGAAAGCAAGGCAGAATTGCAGGAAACAGATTTCAGGAGGTAGATTCGAATCGCCTTTAAGGCACATGAAAAGCGGCAAAGGTCGCCAATGATGCCCTTGGCCAAAAAGGGCGTATGCGTTTTTTCCTGAATATATTCAGGAAAAAACGCATACGCCCTTTTTGGCCAACCAAGCAACCTGGAAAGGCAAATCAGCGCTACAAAGAAGTCTCGCTTCCCATGGGTCAAAAGGGCCATGCTGCAAAAAGTGTCAAAACCAGAAATGCAGGACAGGCCATGGAGAAATGGCAGCCTTGCTACGCTGATGGGCGGGATATAAATTGCCAACAGCCACTCTGGAGAAGTGTACGGTGTGTCCTGAAACATCGAAAAAACACAGCTTAGTGAGCATAGGGCACGTCCACTCATGGGCGTATAAATTGGGAAAACTAAAAATCAGCAAGACACAGGCACCCCAAAGTTTGGGGCTGCTCTGTTGACAAGAACCTCCACTTCATGACACCTTAAATATCCCAGGAAAGAGAAAAATGGATAAAAAAGTTGTGGTCCTTATGTACAATGGAATATCACTCAGACATGAAATCAATGTCATAAGGCTAGTAGAAGCAAGATGAGTGGACTTAGGTACGACGATTTTAAGTGAAATAAGTCACACAGAAAAAGACACTTATCATAAGCTATCACTTATAGAGGGAATGTAAAAACCGCTACACTTGAACTGAATTACAAAACAGAACAGAGTCACACGTTTAGAAAACACACTATGGCTGCTTAACGGGAATGGTGAGGTGGGGTGATGCATAAAACAAGGGGTTCAAATTCGCTCAGATACCGTTCCATACACCCAATATGTAATAGACAAGACCTACTCCTTGCTCCGTGAACTGGACTCAACACCCCCTATTCACCGCACAAGAATATATGTGACTAGTAACAATCTTAAAACCTATGTATTGATGTCTGTCTGGAAGTGAGTCAAGTGGGTGTAAATCCGCATAAACACAGCCATGAAAAGCAGCTAAACCCCATTATAAAAATAAATTACTTTTAAAAACCCGTAAAACAAAGACAGTGAAAGAGAGAGAAATTCTTACAAAATTCGTTCAGGGGCTGTGATGCCACCTGGATTGACCATATCTAGACCCACAGCTGGATGAGACATAAGGGTGGACACACTTGGGGCTGAGAGGTTGGGTGAGCAAACGCAGACCCTTTAAAGTAATACTGCGTGATACCCATCCCATGGGTCCCAAATCTCCAGGTTCAAGGGCATCTTCCTACTTCGAAAGCATGCATGAGAAACTCAGAAGATGGTACACCGTGTGATTTTGAAAGGTTTCTAAAACACACCCCATTTCTCATCTCCTTGTGCTCGGGTTCGCCTTTCCAGCTACTTTACTAGCAATCAACTTACTTGGAGAATCAGCACCTTTAACCTCCTGTTCCCTACAGTTTGCAATTTGTCCTGAGGATGAACGGGAAGAGGGGCAACCAATGAGAGACTAGATCTAGGTGTTGGGACAGGCACAGGTCACTCTATTTTCCCATCAGGAAGAAGAATTAATCACAGGCTCAGCCTGCCGCCCAGAAGCACAATAGGGCCTGAGGCAATCCCGCGCTTTTGCGGCCAGCTCCCAAAAAAGCGAGTTGAAAAATGGAGCTCAGGGACACTGCAATTCACAAACCCGCAGAGTTATAAATGATAACTCTCATCCACAGATATATTGAGGGAAGGCAACGAAGAGGATTTGAAAGCAAGGCAGAATTGCAGGAAACAGATTTCAGGAGGTAGATTCGAATCGCCTGTAAAGCACATGAAAAGCGGCAAAACGTCGACAATGATGCCCTTGGCCAAGAAGGGCGTATGCGTTTTTTCCTGAATATATTCAGGAAAAAACGCATACGCACTTTTTGGCCAACCAAGCAACCTGGAAAGGCAAATCAGCGCTACAAAGAAGTCTCGCTTCCCATCGGTCAAAAGGGCCATGCTGCAAAAAGTGTCAAAACCAGAAATGCAGGACAGGCCATGGAGAAATGGCAGCCTTGCTACGCTGATGGGCGGGATGTAAGTTGCCAACAGCCACTCAGGAGAAGTGTACGGTGTGTCCTGAAACATCGAAAAAACACAGCTTAGGGAGCATAGGGCACGTCCACTCATGGGCGTATAAATTGGGAAAACTAAAAATCAACAAGACACAGGCACCCCAAAGTTTAGGGCTGCTCTGTTGACAAGAACCTCCACTTCATGACACCTTAAATATCCCAGGAAAGAGAAAAATGGATAAAGAAGTTGTGGTCCTTATGTACAATGGAATATCACTCAGACATGAAATCAATGTCATAAGGCTAGTAGAAGCAAGATGAGTGGATTTAGGTATGACGATTCTAAGTGAAATAAGTCACACAGAAAAAGACACTTATCATAAGCTATCACTTATAGAGGGAATGTAAAAACCGCTACACTTGAACTGAATTACAGAACAGAACAGAATCACACGTTTAGAAAACACACTATGGCTGCTTAACGGGAAAGGTGAGGTGGGGTGATGCATAAAACAAGGGGTTCAAATTCGCTCAGATACCGTTCCATACACCCAATATGTAATACACAAGACCTACTCCTTGCTCAGTGAACTGGACTCAACACCCCCTATTCACTGCACAAGAATATATATGACTAGTAACAATCTTAAAACCTATGTATTGATATCTGTCTGGAAGTGAGTCAAGTGGGTGTAAATCCGCATAAACACAGCCGTGAAAAGCAGCTAAACCCCATTATAAAAATAAATTACTTTTAAAAACCTGTAAAACAAAGACAGTGAAAGAGAGAGAAATTCTTACAAAATTCGATCAGGGGCTGAGATGCAACCTGGATTGACCATATCTAGACCCACAGCTGGATGAGACATAAGGGTGGACACTCTTGGGGCTGAGAGGTGGGGTGAGCAAACGCAGACCCTTTAAAGTAATACTGTGTGGTACCCATCCCATGGGTCCCAAATCTCCAGGTTCAAGGGCATCTTCCTACATCGAAAACATGCATGAGAAACTCAGAAGATGGTACACCGTTTGATTTTGAAAGGTTTCTAAAACACACCCCATTTCTCATCTCCTTCTGCTCGGGTTCGCCTTTCCAGCTACTTTACTAGCAATCAACTTACTTGGAGAATCAGCACCTTTAACCTCCTGTTCCCTACAGGTTGAAATTTGTCCTGAGGATGAACGGGAAGAGGGGCAACCAATGAGAGAATAGATCTAGGTGTTGGGACAGGCACAGGTCACTCTATTTTCCCATCAGGAAGAAGAATTAACCACAGGCTCAGCCTGCCGCCGGGAACCAGAATAGGGCCTGAGGCAATCCCGTGCTTTTGCGGCCAGCTCCCAAACAAGACAGTTGAAAAATGGAGCTCAGGGGAACTGCCATTCACAAACCTGCTGAGTTATAAATGATAACTCTCGTCCACAAATATATTGAGGGAAGGCAACGAAGAGGATTTGAAAGCAAGGCAGAATTGCAGGAAACAGGTTTCAGGAGGTAGATTCGAATCGCCTTTAAAGCACATGAAAACGGCAAAACGTCGACAATGATGCCCTTGGCCAAGAAGGGCGTATGCGTTTTTTCCTGAATATATTCAGGAAAAAACGCATACGCACTTTTTGGCCAACCAAGCAACCTGGAAAGGCAAATCAGCGCTACAAAGAAGTCTCGCTTCCCATCGGTCAAAAGGGCCATGCTGCAAAAAGTGTCAAAACCAGAAATGCAGGACAGACCATGGAGAAATGGCAGCCTTGCTACGCTGATGGGCGGGATGTAAGTTGCCAACAGCCACTCAGGAGAAGTGTACGGTGTGTCCTGAAACATCGAAAAAACACAGCTTAGGGAGCATAGGGCACGTCCACTCATGGGCGTATAAATTGGGAAAACTAAAAATCAGCAAGACACAGGCACCCCAAAGTTTAGGGCTGCTCTGTTGACAAGAACCTCCACTTCATGACACCTTAAATATCCCAGGAAAGAGAAAAATGGATAAAGAAGTTGTGGTCCTTATGTACAATGGAATATCACTCAGACATGAAATCAATGTCATAAGGCTAGTAGAAGCAAGATGAGTGGATTAGGTACGACGATTCTAAGTGAAATAAGTCACACAGAAAAAGACACTTATCATAAGCTATCACTTATAGAGGGAATGTAAAAACCGCTACACTTTAACTGAATTACAGAACAGAACAGAATCACACGTTTAGAAAACACACTATGGCTGCTTAACGGGAAAGGTGAGGTGGGGTGATGCGTAAAACAAGGGGTTCAAATTCGCTCAGATACCGTTCCATACACCCAATATGTAATACACAAGACCTACTCCTTGCTCAGTGAACTGGACTCAACACCCCCTATTCACTGCACAAGAATATATATGACTAGTAACAATCTTAAAACCTATGTATTGATATCTGTCTGGAAGTGAGTCAAGTGGGTGTAAATCCGCATAAACACAGCCGTGAAAAGCAGCTAAACCCCATTATAAAAATAAATTACTTTTAAAAACCCGTAAAACAAAGACAGTGAAAGAGAGAGAAATTCTTACAAAATTCGATCAGGGGCTGAGATGCAACCTGGATTGACCATATCTAGACCCACAGCTGGATGAGACATAAGGGTGGACACTCTTGGGGCTGAGAGGTGGCATGAGCAAACGCAGACCCTTTAAAGTAATACTGTGTGGTACCCATCCCATGGGTCCCAAATCTCCAGGTTCAAGGGCATCTTCCTACATCGAAAACATGCATGAGAAACTCAGAAGATGGTACACCGTTTGATTTTGAAAGGTTTCTAAAACACACCCCATTTCTCATCTCCTTCTGCTCGGGTTCGCCTTTCCAGCTACTTTACTAGCAATCAACTTACTTGGAGAATCAGCACCTTTAACCTCCTGTTCCCTACAGGTTGAAATTTGTCCTGAGGATGAACGGGAAGAGGGGCAACCAATGAGAGAATAGATCTAGGTGTTGGGACAGGCACAGGTCACTCTATTTTCCCATCAGGAAGAAGAATTAACCACAGGCTCAGCCTGCCGCCGGGAACCAGAATAGGGCCTGAGGAAATCCCGTGCTTTTGCGGCCAGCTCCCAAACAAGACAGTTGAAAAATGGAGCTCAGGGGAACTGCCATTCACAAACCTGCTGAGTTATAAATGATAACTCTCGTCCACAAATATATTGAGGGAAGGCAACGAAGAGGATTTGAAAGCAAGGCAGAATTGCAGGAAACAGGTTTCAGGAGGTAGATTCGAATCGCCTTTAAAGCACATGAAAACGGCAAAACGTCGACAATGATGCCCTTGGCCAAGAAGGGCGTATGCGTTTTTTCCTGAATATATTCAGGAAAAAACGCATACGCACTTTTTGGCCAACCAAGCAACCTGGAAAGTCAAATCAGCGCTACAAAGAAGTCTCGCTTCCCATCGGTCAAAAGGGCCATGCTGCAAAAAGTGTCAAAACCAGAAATGCAGGACAGGCCATGGAGAAATGGCAGCCTTGCTACGCTGATGGGCGGGATGTAAGTTGCCAACAGCCACTCAGGAGAAGTGTACGGTGTGTCCTGAAACATCGAAAAAACACAGCTTAGGGAGCATAGGGCACGTCCACTCATGGGCGTATAAATTGGGAAAACTAAAAATCAGCAAGACACAGGCACCCCAAAGTTTAGGGCTGCTCTGTTGACAAGAACCTCCACTTCATGACACCTTAAATATCCCAGGAAAGAGAAAAATGGATAAAGAAGTTGTGGTCCTTATGTACAATGGAATATCACTCAGACATGAAATCAATGTCATAAGGCTAGTAGAAGCAAGATGAGTGGACTTAGGTACGACGATTCTAAGTGAAATAAGTCACACAGAAAAAGACACTTATCATAAGCTATCACTTATAGAGGGAATGTAAAAACCGCTACACTTTAACTGAATTACAGAACAGAACAGAATCACACGTTTAGAAAACACACTATGGCTGCTTAACGGGAAAGGTGAGGTGGGGTGATGCGTAAAACAAGGGGTTCAAATTCGCTCAGATACCGTTCCATACACCCAATATGTAATACACAAGACCTACTCCTTGCTCAGTGAACTGGACTCAACACCCCCTATTCACTGCACAAGAATATATATGACTACTAACAATCTTAAAACCTATGTATTGATATCTGTCTGGAAGTGAGTCAAGTGGGTGTAAATCCGCATAAACACAGCCGTGAAAAGCAGCTAAACCCCATTATAAAAATAAATTACTTTTAAAAACCCGTAAAACAAAGACAGTGAAAGAGAGAGAAATTCTTACAAAATTCGATCAGGGGCTGAGATGCAACCTGGATTGACCATATCTAGACCCACAGCTGGATGAGACATAAGGGTGGACACTCTTGGGGCTGAGAGGTGGGGTGAGCAAACGCAGACCCTTTAAAGTAATACTGCGTGGTACCCATCCCATGGGTCCCAAATCTCCAGGTTCAAGGGCATCTTCCTACATCGAAAACATGCATGAGAAACTCAGAAGATGGTACACCGTTTGATTTTGAAAGGTTTCTAAAACACACCCCATTTCTCATCTCCTTGTGCTCGGGTTCGCCTTTCCAGCTACTTTACTAGCAATCAACTTACTTGGAGAATCAGCACCTTTAACCTCCTGTTCCCTACAGGTTGAAATTTGTCCTGAGGATGAACGGGAAGAGGGGCAACCAATGAGAGACTAGATCTAGATGTTGGGACAGGCAGAGGTCACACTATTTTCCCATCAGGAAGAAGAATTAACCACAGGCTCAGCCTGCCGCCGGGAACCAGAATAAGGGCTTAGGAAATTCCGTGCTTTTGCGGCCAGCTCCCAAACAAGACAGTTGAAAAATGGAGCTCAGGGGCACTGCCATTCACAAACCTGCTGAGTTATAAATGATAACTCTCGTTCACAAATATATTGAGGGAAGGCAACGAAGAGGATTTGAAAGCAAGGCAGAATTGCAGGAAACAGGTTTCAGGAGGTAGATTCGAATCGCCTTTAAAGCACATGAAAAGCGGCAAAACGTCGACAATGATGCCCTTGGCCAAAAAGGGCGTATGCGTTTTTTCCTGAATATATTCAGGAAAAAACGCATACGCCCTTTTTGGCCAACCAAGCAACCTGGAAAGGCAAATCAGTGCTACAAAGAAGTCTCGCTTCCCATCGGTCAAAAGGGTCATGCTGCAAAAAGTGTCAAAACCAGAAATGCAGGACAGGCCATGGAGAAATGGCAGCCTTGCTACGCTGATGGGCGGGATGTTAATTGCCAACAGCCACTCTGGAGAAGTGTACGGTGTGTCCTGAAACATCGAAAAAACACAGCTTAGGGAGCATAGGGCACGTCCACTCATGGGCATATAAATTGGGAAAACTAAAAATCAGCAAGACACAGGCACCCCAAAGTTTAGGGCTGCTCTGTTGACAAGAACCTCCACTTCATGACAACTTAAATATCCCAGGAAAGAGAAAAATGGATAAAGAAGTTGTGGTCCTTATGTACAATGGAATATCACTCAGACATGAAATCAATGTCATAAGGCTAGTAGAAGCAAGATGAGTGGACTTAGGTACGACGATTCTAAGTGAAATAAGTCACACAGAAAAAGACACTTATCATAAGCTATCACTTATAGAGGGAATGTAAAAACCGCTACACTTGAACTGAATTACAGAACAGAACAGAATCACACGTTTAGAAAACACACTATGGCTGCTTAACGGGAAAGGTGAGGTGGGGTGATGCATAAAACAAGGGGTTCAAATTCGCTCAGATACCGTTCCATACACCCAATATGTAATAGACAAGACCTACTCCTTGCTCAGTGAACTGGACTCAACACCCCCTATTCACCGCACAAGAATATATGTGACTAGTAACAATCTTAAAACCTATGTATTGATATCTGTCTGGAAGTGAGTCAAGTGGGTGTAAAGCCGCATAAACACAGCCGTGAAAAGCAGCTAAACCCCATTATAAAAATAAATTACTTTTAAAAACCCGTAAAACAAAGACAGTGTAAGAGAGAGAAATTCTTACAAAATTCGTTCAGGGGCTGTGATGCAACCTGGATTGACCATATCCAGACCCACAGCTGGATGAGACATAAGGGTGGACACTCTTGGGGCTGAGAGGTTGGGTGAGGTTGGGTGAGCAAACGCAGACCCTTTAAAGTAATACTGCATGGTACCCATCCCATGGGTCCCAAATCTCCAGGTTCAAGGGCATCTTCCTACATCGAAAACTTGCATGAGGAACCCAAAAGAAGATACACCGTGTGATTTTGAAAGGTTTCTAAAACGCACCTCATTTCTCATCTCCTTGTGCTCGGGTTCGCCATTCCAGCTACTTCACTAGCAATCTCCCTACTTGGAGAATCAGCACCTTTAACCTCCTGTTCTGTACAGGTTGCAATTTGTCCTGAGGATGAACGGGAAGAGGGGAAACCAATGAGATAATAGATCTAGGTGTTGGGACAGGCACAGGTCACTCTATTTTCCCATCAGAAAGAAGAATTAACCACAGGCTCAGCCTGCCGCCGGGAACCAGAATAGGGCCTGAGGCAATCCCGTGCTTTTGCGGCCAGCTCCCAAAAAAGACAGTTGAAAAATGGAGCTCAGGGGGACTGCCATTCACAAACCTGCCGAGTTATAAATGATAACTCTCGTCCACAAATATATTGAGGGAAGGCAACGAAGAGGATTTGAAAGCAAGGCAGAATTGCAGGAAACAGGTTTCAGGAGGTGGATTCGAATCGCCTTTAAAGCACATGAAAAGCGGCAAAACGTCGACAATGATGCCCTTGGCCAAACAGGGCGTATGCGTTTTTTCCTGAATATATTCAGGAAAAAACGCATACGCCCTTTTTGGCCAACCAAGCAACCTGGAAAGGTAAATCAGTGCTACAAAGAAGTCTCGCTTCCCATCGGTCAAAAGGGTCATGCTGCAAAAAGTGTCAAAACCAGAAATGCAGGACAGGCCATGGAGAAATGGCAGCCTTGCTACGCTGATGGGCGGGATGTTAATTGCCAACAGCCACTCTGGAGAAGTGTACGGTGTGTCCTGAAACATCGAAAAAACACAGCTTAGGGAGCATAGGGCACGTCCACTCATGGGCGTATAAATTGGGAAAACTAAAAATCAGCAAGACACAGGCACCCCAAAGTTTAGGGCTGCTCTGTTGACAAGAACCTCCACTTCATGACACCTTAAATATCCCAGGAAAGAGAAAAATGGATAAAGAAGTTGTGGTCCTTATGTACAATGCAATATCACTCAGACATGAAATCAATGTCATAAGGCTAGTAGAAGCAAGATGAGTGGACTTAGGTACGCCGATTCTAAGTGAAATAAGTCACACAGAAAAAGACACTTATCATAAGCTATCACTTATAGAGGGAATGTAAAAACCGCTACACTTGAACTGAATTACAGAACAGAACAGAATCACACGTTTAGAAAACACACTATGGCTGCTTAACGGGAAAGGTGAGGTGGGGTGATGCATAAAACAAGGGTTTCAAATTCGCTCAGATACCGTTACATACACCCAATATGTAATAGACAAGACCTACTCCTTGCTCAGTGAACTGGACTCAACACCCCCTATTCACCGCACAAGAATATATGTGACTAGTAACAATCTTAAAACCTATGTATTGATATCTGTCTGGAAGTGAGTCAAGTGGGTGTAAATCCGCATAAACACAGCCGTGAAAAGCAGCTAAACCCCATTATAAAAATAAATTAGTTTTAAAAACCCGTAAAACAAAGACAGTGAAAGAGAGAGAAATTCTTACAAAATTCGTTGAGAGGCTGTGATGCAACCTGGATTGACCATATCTACACGCACAGCTGGATGAGACATAAGGGTGGACAGTCTTGGCGCTGAAAGGTTGGGTTAGGTTGGGTGAGCAAACGCAGACCCTTTAAAGTAATACTGCGTGGAACCCATCCCATGGGTCCCAAGTCTCCAGGTTCAAGGGCATCTTCCTACATCGAAAACATGCATGAGAACCTCAGAAGATGGTACACCGTGTGATTTTGAAAGGTTTCTAAAACGCACCTCATTTCTCATCTCCTTGTGCTCGGGTTCGCCATTCCAGCTAATTTACTAGCTATCTCCCTACTTGGAGAATCACCACCTTTAACCTCCTGTTCCCTACAGGTTGCAATTTGTCCTGAGGATGAACGGGAAGAGGGGCAACCAATGAGAGACAAGATCTAGGTGTTGGGACAGGCACAGGTCACTCTATTTTCCCATCAGGAAGAAGAATTAACCACAGGCTCAGCCTGCTGCCAGGAACCAGAATAGTGCCTGAGGCAATCCCGTGCTTTTGCGGCCAGCTCTCAAAAAAGACAGTTGAAAAATGGAGCTCAGGGACACTGCAATTCACAAACCCGCAGAGTTATAAGTGATAACTCTCATCCACAGATATATTGAGGGAAGGCAACGAAGAGGATTTGAAAGCAAGGCAGAATTGCAGGAAAAAGATTTCAGGAGGTAGATTCGAATCGCCTTTAAGGCACATGAAAAGCGGCAAAACGTCGACAATGATGCCCTTGGCCAAAAAGGGCGTATGCGTTTTTTCCTGAATATATTCAGGAAAAAACGCATACGCCCTTTTTTGCCAACCAAGCAACCTGGGAAGGCAAATCAGCGCTACAAAGAAGTCTCGCTTCCCATGGGTCAAAAGGGCCATGCTGCAAAAAGTGTCAAAACCAGAAATGCAGGACAGGCCATGGAGAAATGGCAGCCTTGCTACGCTGATGGGCGGGATGTAAATTGCCAACAGCCACTCTGGAGAAGTGTACGGTGTGTCCTGAAACATCGAAAAAACACAGCTTAGTGAGCATAGGGCACGTCCACTCATGGGCGTATAAATTGGGAAAACTAAAAATCAGCAAGACACAGGCACCACAAAGTTTGGGGCTGCTCTGTTGACAAGAACCTCCACTTCATGACACCTTAAATATCCCAGGAAAGAGAAAAATGGATAAAAAAGTTGTGGTCCTTATGTACAATGGAATATCACTCAGACATAAAATCAATGTCATTAGGCTAGTAGAAGCAAGATGAGTGGACTTAGGTACGACGATTCTAAGTGAAATAAGTCACACAGAAAAAGACACTTATCATAAGCTATCACTTATAGAGGGAATGTAAAAACCGCTACACTTGAACTGAATTACAAAACAGAACAGAGTCACACGTTTAGAAAACACACTATGGCTGCTTAACGGGAAAGGTGAGGTGGGGTGACGCATAAAACAAGGGGTTCAAATTCGCTCAGATACCGTTCCATACACCCAATATGTAATAGACAAGACCTACTCCTTGCTCCGTGAACTGGACTCAACACCCCCTATTGACCGCACAAGAATATATGTGACTAGTAACAATCTTAAAACCTATGTATTGATATCGGTCTGGAAGTGAGTCAAGTGGGTGTAAATCCGCATAAACACAGCCGTGAAAAGCAGCTAAACCCCATTATAAAAATAAATTACTTTTAAAAACCCGTAAAACAAAGACAGTGAAAGAGAGAGAAATTCTTACAAAATTCGTTCAGGGGCTGTGATGCCACCTGGATTGACCATATCTAGACCCACAGCTGGATGAGACATAAGGGTGGACACTCTTGGGGCTGAGAGGTTGGGTGAGCAAACGCAGACCCTTTAAAGTAATACTGCGTGATACCCATCCCATGGGTCCCAAATCTCCAGGTTCAAGGGCATCTTCCTACATCGAAAACATGCATGAGAAACTCAGAAGATGGTACACCGTGTGATTTTGAAAGGTTTCTAAAACACACCCCATTTCTCATCTCCTTGTGCTCGGGTTCGCCTTTCCAGCTACTTTACTAGCAATCAACTTACTTGGAGAATCAGCACCTTTAACCTCCTGTTCCCTACAGTTTGAAATTTGTCCTGAGGATGAACGGGAAGAGGCGCAACCAATGAGAGACTAGATCTAGGTGTTGGGACAGGCACAGGTCACTCTATTTTCCCATCAGGAAGAAGAATTAATCACAGGCTCAGCCTGCCGCCCAGAAGCACAATAGGGCCTGAGGCAATCCCGCGCTTTTGCGGCCAGCTCCCAAAAAAGCGAGTTGAAAAATGGAGCTCAGGGACACTGCAATTCACAAACCCGCAGAGTTATAAATGATAACTCTCATCCACAGATATATTGAGGGAAGGCAACGAAGAGGATTTGAAAGCAAGGCAGAATTGCAGGAAACAGATTTCAGGAGGTAGATTCGAATCGCCTGTAAAGCACATGAAAAGCGGCAAAACGTCGACAATGATGCCCTTGGCCAAGAAGGGCGTATGCGTTTTTTCCTGAATATATTCAGGAAAAAACGCATACGCACTTTTTGGCCAACCAAGCAACCTGGAAAGGCAAATCAGCGCTACAAAGAAGTCTCGCTTCCCATCGGTCAAAAGGGCCATGCTGCAAAAAGTGTCAAAACCAGAAATGCAGGACAGGCCATGGAGAAATGGCAGCCTTGCTACGCTGATGGGCGGGATGTAAGTTGCCAACAGCCACTCAGGAGAAGTGTACGGTGTGTCCTGAAACATCGAAAAAACACAACTTAGGGAGCATAGGGCACGTCCACTCATGGGCGTATAAATTGGGAAAACTAAAAATCAGCAAGACACAGGCACCCCAAAGTTTAGGGCTGCTCTGTTGACAAGAACCTCCACTTCATGACACCTTAAATATCCCAGGAAAGAGAAAAATGGATAAAGAAGTTGTGGTCCTTATGTACAATGGAATATCACTCAGACATGAAATCAATGTCATAAGGCTAGTAGAAGCAAGATGAGTGGACTTAGGTACGACGATTCTAAGTGAAATAAGTCACACAGAAAAAGACACTTATCATAAGCTATCACTTATAGAGGGAATGTAAAAACCGCTACACTTGAACTGAATTACAAAACAGAACAGAATCACACGTTTAGAAAACACACTATGGCTGCTTAACGGGAAAGGTGAGGTGGGGTGATGCATAAAACAAGGGGTTCAAATTCGCTCAGATACCGTTCCATACACCCAATATGTAATAGACAAGACCTACTCCTTGCTCCGTGAACTGGACTCAACACCCCCTATTCACCGCACAAGAATATATGTGACTAGTAACAATCTTTAAACCTATGTATTGATATCTGTCTGGAAGTGAGTCAAGTGGGTGTAAAGCCGCATAAACACAGCCGAGAAAAGCAGCTAAACCCCATTATAAAAATAAATTACTTTTAAAAACCCGTAAAACAAAGACAGTGAAAGAGAGAGAAATTCTTACAAAATTCGTTCAGGGGCTGTCATGCAACCTGGATTGACCATATCTAGACCCACAGCTGGATGAGACATAAGGGTGGACACTCTTGGGGCTGAAAGGTTGGGTGAGGTTGGGTGAGCAAACGCAGACCCTTTAAAGTAATACTGCATGGTACCCATCCCATGGGTCCCAAATCTCCAGGTTTAAGGGCATCTTCCTACATCGAAAACTTGCATGAGGAACCCAGAAGAAGGTACACCGTGTGATTTTGAAAGGTTTCTAAAACGCACCTCATTTCTCATCTCCTTGTGCTCGGGTTCGCCATTCCAGCTACTTCACTAGCAATCTCCCTACTTGGAGAATCAGCACCTTTAACCTCCTGTTCTGTACAGGTAGCAATTTGTCCTGAGGATGAACGGGAAGAGGGGAAACCAATGAGAGAATAGATCTAGGTGTTGGGACAGGCACAGGTCACTCTATTTTCCCATCAGGAAGAAGAATTAATCACAGGCTCAGCCTGCCGCCGGGAACCAGAATAGGGCCTGAGGCAATCCCGTGCTTTTGCGGCCAGCTCCCAAAAAAGACAGTTGAAAAATGGAGCTCAGGGGGACTGCCATTCACAAACCTGCTGAGTTATAAATGATAACTCTCGTCCACAAATATATTGAGGGAAGGCAACGAAGAGGATTTGAAAGCAAGGCAGAATTGCAGGAAACAGGTTTCAGGAGGTAGATTCGAATCGCCTTTAAAGCACATGAAAAGCGGCAAAACGTCGACAATGATGCCCTTGGCCAAAAAGGGCGTATGCGTTTTTTCCTGAATATATTCAGGAAAAAACGCATACGCCCTTTTTGGCCAACCAAGCAACCTGGAAAGGCAAATCAGTGCTACAAAGAAGTCTCGCTTCCCATCGGTCAAAAGGGTCATGCTGCAAAAAGTGTCAAAACCAGAAATGCAGGACAGGCCATGGAGAAATGGCAGCCTTGCTACGCTGATGGGCGGGATGTTAATTGCCAACAGCCACTCTGGAGAACTGTACGGTGTGTCCTGAAACATCAAAAAAACACAGCTTAGGGAGCATAGGGCACGTCCACTCATGGGCGTATAAATTGGGAAAACTAAAAATCAGCAAGACACAGGCACCCCAAAGTTTAGGGCTGCTCTGTTGACAAGAACCTCCACTTCATGACACCTTAAATATCCCAGGAAAGAGAAAAATGGATAAAGAAGTTGTGGTCCTTTTGTACAATGCAATATCACTCAGACATGAAATCAATGTCATAAGGCTAGTAGAAGCAAGATGAGTGGACTTAGGTACGACGATTCTAAGTGAAATAAGTCACACAGAAAAAGACACTTATCATAAGCTATCACTTATAGAGGGAATGTAAAATCCGCTACACTTGAACTGAATTACAGAACAGAACAGAATCACACGTTTAGAAAACACACTATGGCTGCTTAACGGGAAAGGTGAGGTGGGGTGATGCATAAAACAAGGGGTTCAAATTTGCTCAGATACCGTTCCATACACCCAATATATAATAGACAAGACCTACTCCTTGCTCCGTGAACTGGACTCAACACCCCCTATTCACCGCACAAGAATATATGTGACTAGTAACAATCTTAAAACCTATGTATTGATATCTGTCTGGAAGTGAGTCAAGTGGGTGTAAATCCGCATAAACACAGCCGTGAAAAGCAGCTAAACCCCATTATAAAAATAAATTACTTTTAAAAACCCGTAAAACAAAGACAGTGAAAGAGAGAGAAATTCTTACAAAATTCATTCAGGGGCTGTGATGCCACCTGGATTGACCATATCTAGACCCACAGCTGGATGAGACATAAGGGTGGACACACTTGGGGCTGAGAGGTTGGGTGAGCAAACGCAGACCCTTTAAAGTAATACTGCGTGATACCCATCCCATGGGTTCCAAATCTGCAGGTTCAAGGGCATCTTCCTACATCGAAAACATGCATGAGAAACTCAGAAGATGGTACACCGTGTGATTTTGAAAGGTTTCTAAAACACACCCCATTTCTCATCTCCTTGTGCTCGGGTTCGCCTTTCCAGCTACTTTACTAGCAATCAACTTACTTGGAGAATCAGCACCTTTAACCTCCTGTTCCCTACAGTTTGAAATTTCTCCTGAGGATGAACGGGAAGAGGGGCAACCAATGAGAGACTAGATCTAGCTGTTGGGACAGGCACAGGTCACTCTATTTTCCCATCAGGAAGAAGAATTAATCACAGGCTCAGCCTGCCGCCCAGAAGCACAATAGGGCCTGAGGCAATCCCGCGCTTTTGCGGCCAGCTCCCAAAAAAGCGAGTTGAAAAATGGAGCTCAGGGACACTGCAATTCACAAACCCGCAGAGTTATAAATGATAACTCTCATCCACAGATATATTGAGGGAAGGCAACGAAGAGGATTTGAAAGCAAGACAGAATTGCAGGAAACAGATTTCAGGAGGTAGATTCGAATCGCCTGTAAAGCACATGAAAAGCGGCAAAATGTCGACAATGATGCCCTTGGCCAAGAAGGGCGTATGCGTTTTTTCCTGAATATATTCAGGAAAAAACGCATACGCACTTTTTGGCCAACCAAGCAACCTGGAAAGGCAAATCAGCGCTACAATGAAGTCTCGCTTCCCATCGGTCAAAAGGGCCATGCTGCAAAAAGTGTCAAAACCAGAAATGCAGGACAGGCCATGGAGAAATGGCAGCCTTGCTACGCTGATGGGCGGGATGTAAGTTGCCAACAGCCACTCAGGAGAAGTGTACGGTGTGTCCTGAAACATCGAAAAAACACAGCTTAGGGAGCATAGGGCACGTCCACTCATGGGCGTATAAATTGGGAAAACTAAAAATCAGCAAGACACAGGCACCCCAAAGTTTAGGGCTGCTCTGTTGACAAGAACCTCCACTTCATGACACCTTAAATATCCCAGGAAAGAGAAAAATGGATAAAGAAGTTGTGGTCCTTATGTACAATGCAATATCACTCAGACATGAAATCAATGTCATAAGGCTAGTAGAAGCAAGATGAGTGGACTTAGGTACGACGATTCTAAGTGAAATAAGTCACACAGAAAAAGACACTTATCATAAGCTATCACTTATAGAGGGAATGTAAAAACCGCTACACTTGAACTGAATTACAGAACAGAACAGAATCACACGTTTAGAAAACACACTATGGCTGCTTAACGGGAAAGGTGAGGTGGGGTGATGCATAAAACAAGGGGTTCAAATTCGCTCAGATACCGTTCCAACACCCAATATGTAATAGACAAGACCTACTCCTTGCTCAGTGAACTGGACTCAACACCCCCTATTCACCGCACAAGAATATATGTGACTAGTAACAATCTTTAAACCTATGTATTGATATCTGTCTGGAAGTGAGTCAAGTGGGTGTAAAGCCGCATAAACACAGCCGTGAAAAGCAGCTAAACCCCATTATAAAAATAAATTACTTTTAAAAACCCGTAAAACAAAGACAGTGAAAGAGAGAGAAATTCTTACAAAATTCGTTCAGGGGCTGTGATGCCACCTGGATTGACCATATCTAGACCCACAGCTGGATGAGACATAAGGGTGGACACTCTTGGGGCTGAGAGTTTGGGTGAGCAAACGCAGACCCTTTAAAGTAATACTGCGTGATACCCATCCCATGGGTCCCAAATCTCCAGGTTCAAGGGCATCTTCCTACATCGAAAACATGCATGAGAAACTCAGAAGATGGTACACCGTGTGATTTTGAAAGGTTTCTAAAACACACCCCATTTCTCATCTCCTTGTGCTCGGGTTCGCCTTTCCAGCTACTTTACTAGCAATCAACTTACTTGGAGAATCAGCACCTTTAACCTCCTGTTCCCTACAGTTTGAAATTTGTCCTGAGGATGAACGGGAAGAGGGGCAACCAATGAGAGACTAGATCTAGGTGTTGGGACAGGCACAGGTCACTCTATTTTCCCATCAGGAAGAAGAATTAACCACAGGCTCAGCCTGCTGCCAGGAACCAGAATAGGGCCTGAGGCAATCCCGTGCTTTTGCGGCCAGCTCTCAAAAACGACAGTTGAAAAATGGAGCTCAGGGACACTGCAATTCACAAACCCGCAGAGTTATAAGTGATAACCCTCATCCACAGATATATTGAGGGAAGTCAACGAAGAGGATTTGAAAGCAAGGCAGAATTGCAGGAAACAGGTTTCAGGAGGTAGATTCGAATCGCCTTTAAGGCACATGAAAAGCGGCAAAACGTCGACAATGATGCCCTTGGCCAAAAAGGGCGTATGCGTTTTTTCCTGAATATATTCAGGAAAAAACGCATACGCCCTTTTTGGCCAACCAAGCAACCTGGAAAGGCAAATCAGTGCTACAAAGAAGTCTCGCTTCCCATCGGTCAAAAGGGTCATGCTGCAAAAAGTGTCAAAATCAGAAATGCAGGACAGGCCATGGAGAAATGGCAGCCTTGCTACGCTGATGGGCGGGATGTAAATTGCCAACAGCCACTCTGGAGAAGTGTACGGTGTGTCCAGAAACATCGAAAAAACACAGCTTAGTGAGCATAGGGCACGTCCACTCATGGGCGTATAAATTGGGAAAACTAAAAATCAGCAAGACACAGGCACCCCAAAGTTTGGGGCTGCTCTGTTGACAAGAACCTCCACTTCATGACACCTTAAATATCCCAGGAAAGAGAAAAATGGATAAAAAAGTTGTGGTCCTTATGTACAATGGAATATCACTCAGACATGAAATCAATGTCATAAGGCTAGTAGAATCAATATGAGTGGACTTAGGTACGACGATTCTAAGTGAAATAAGTCACACAGAAAAAGACACTTATCATAAGCTATCACTTATAGAGGGAATGTAAAAACCGCTACACTTGAACTGAATTACAAAACAGAACAGAGTCACACGTTTAGAAAACACACTATGGCTGCTTAACGGGAATGGTGAGGTGGGGTGATGCATAAAACAAGGGGTTCAAATTCGCTCAGATACCGTTCCATACACCCAATATGTAATAGACAAGACCTTCTCCTTGCTCCGTGAACTGGACTCAACACCCCCTATTCACCGCACAAGAATATATGTGACTAGTAACAATCTTAAAACCTATGTATTGATGTCTGTCTGGAAGTGAGTCAAGTGGGTGTAAATCCGCATAAACACAGCCGTGAAAAGCAGCTAAACCCCATTATAAAAATAAATTACTTTTAAAAACCCGTAAAACAAAGACAGTGAAAGAGAGAGAAATTCTTACAAAATTCGTTCAGGGGCTGTGATGCCACCTGGATTGACCATATCTAGACCCACAGCTGGATGAGACATAAGGGTGGACACTCTTGGGGCTGAGAGGTTGGGTGAGCAAACGCAGACCCTTTAAAGTAATACTGCGTGATACCCATCCCATGGGTCCCAAATCTCCAGGTTCAAGGGCATCTTCCTACTTCGAAATCATGCATGAGAAACTCAGAAGATGGTACACCGTGTGATTTTGAAAGGTTTCTAAAACACACCCCATTTCTCATCTCCTTGTGCTCGGGTTCGCCTTTCCAGCTACTTTACTAGCAATCAACTTACTTGGAGAATCAGCACCTTTAACCTCCTGTTCTGTACAGGTAGCAATTTGTCCTGAGGATGAACGGGAAGAGGGGCAACCAATGAGAGACTAGATCTAGGTGTTGGGACAGGCACAGGTCACTCTATTTTCCCATCAGGAAGAAGAATTAACCACAGGCTCAGCCTGCCACCGGGAACCAGAATAGGGCCTGAGGAAATCCCGTGCTTTTGCGGCCAGCTCCCAAAAAAGACAGTTGAAAAATGGAGCTCAGGGGGACTGCCATTCACAAACCTGCTGAGTTATAAATGATAACTCTCATCCACAGATATATTGAGGGAAGGCAACGAAGAGGATTTGAAAGCAAGGCAGAATTGCAGGAAACAGATTTCAGGAGGTAGATTCGAATCGCCTGTAAAGCACATGAAAAGCGGCAAAATGTCGACAATGATGCCCTTGGCCAAGAAGGGCGTATGCGTTTTTTCCTGAATATATTCAGGAAAAAACGCATACGCACTTTTTGGCCAACCAAACAACCTGGAAAGGCAAATCAGCGCTACAAAGAAGTCTCGCTTCCCATCGGTCAAAAGGGCCATGCTGCAAAAAGTGTCAAAACCAGAAATGCAGGACAGGCCATGGAGAAATGGCAGCCTTGCTACGCTGATGGGCGGGATGTAAGTTGCCAACAGCCACTCAGGAGAAGTGTACGGTGTGTCCTGAAACATCGAAAAAACACAGCTTAGGGAGCATAGGGCACGTCCACTCATGGGCGTATAAATTGGGAAAACTAAAAATCAGCAAGACACAGGCACCCCAAAGTTTAGGGCTGCTCTGTTGACAAGAACCTCCACTTCATGACACCTTAAATATCCCAGGAAAGAGAAAAATGGATAAAGAAGTTGTGGTCCTTATGTACAATGGAATATCACTCAGACATGAAATCAATGTCATAAGGCTAGTAGAAGCAAGATGAGTGGACTTAGGTACGACGATTCTAAGTGAAATAAGTCACACAGAAAAAGACACTTATCATAAGCTATCACTTATAGAGGGAATGTAAAAACCGCTACACTTGAACTGAATTACAGAACAGAACAGAATCACACGTTTAGAAAACACACTATGGCTGCTTAACGGGAAAGGTGAGGTTGGGTGATGCATAAAACAAGGGGTTCAAATTCGCTCAGATACCGTTCCATACACCCAATATGTAATAGACAAGACCTACTCCTTGCTCAGTGAACTGGACTCAACACCCCCTATTCACCGCACAAGAATATATGTGACTAGTAACAATCTTTAAACCTATGTATTGATATCTGTCTGGAAGTGAGTCAAGTGGGTGTAAAGCCGCATAAACACAGCCGTGAAAAGCAGCTAAACCCCATTATAAAAATAAATTACTTTTAAAAACCCGTAAAACAAAGACAGTGAAAGAGAGAGAAATTCTTACAAAATTCGTTCAGGGGCTGTGATGCAACCTGGATTGACCATATCTAGACCCACAGCTGGATGAGACATAAGGGTGGACACTCTTGGGGCTGAAAGTTTGGGTGAGGTTGGGTGAGCAAACGCAGACCCTTTAAAGTAATACTGCATGGTACCCATCCCATGGGTCCCAAATCTCCAGGTTCAAGGGCATCTTCCTACATCGAAAACTTGCATGAGGAACCCAGAAGAAGGTACACCGTGTGATTTTGAAAGGTTTCTAAAACACACCCCATTTCTCATCTCCTTGTGCTCGGGTTCGCCTTTCCAGCTACTTTACTAGCAATCAACTTACTTGGAGAATCAGCACCTTTAACCTCCTGTTCCCTACAGGTTGCAATTTGTCCTGAGGATGAACGGGAAGAGGGGCAACCAATGAGAGACTAGATCTAGGTGTTGGGACAGGCACAGGTCACTCTATTTTCCCATCAGGAAGAAGAATTAACCACAGGCTCAGCCTGCTGCCAGGAACCAGAATAGGGCCTGAGGCAATCCCGTGCTTTTGCGGCCAGCTCTCAAAAACGACAGTTGAAAAATGGAGCTCAGGGACACTGCAATTCACAAACCCGCAGAGTTATAAGTGATAACCCTCATCCACAGATATATTGAGGGAAGTCAACGAAGAGGATTTGAAAGCAAGGCAGAATTGCAGGAAACAGGTTTCAGGAGGTAGATTCGAATCGCCTTTAAGGCACATGAAAAGCGGCAAAACGTCGACAATGATGCCCTTGGCCAAAAAGGGCGTATGCGTTTTTTCCTGAATATATTCAGGAAAAAACGCATACGCCCTTTTTGGCCAACCAAGCAACCTGGAAAGGCAAATCAGTGCTACAAAGAAGTCTCGCTTCCCATCGGTCAAAAGGGTCATGCTGCAAAAAGTGTCAAAACCAGAAATGCAGGACAGGCCATGGAGAAATGGCAGCCTTGCTACGCTGATGGGCGGGATGTAAATTGCCAACAGCCACTCTGGAGAAGTGTACGGTGTGTCCAGAAACATCGAAAAAACACAGCTTAGTGAGCATAGGGCACGTCCACTCATGGGCGTATAAATTGGGAAAACTAAAAATCAGCAAGACACAGGCACCACAAAGTTTGGGGCTGCTCTGTTGACAAGAACCTCCACTTCATGACACCTTAAATATCCCAGGAAAGAGAAAAATGGATAAAAAAGTTGTGGTCCTTATGTACAATGGAATATCACTCAGACATGAAATCAATGTCATAAGGCTAGTAGAATCAATATGAGTGGACTTAGGTACGACGATTCTAAGTGAAATAAGTCACACAGAAAAAGACACTTATCATAAGCTATCACTTATAGAGGGAATGTAAAAACCGCTACACTTGAACTGAATTACAAAACAGAACAGAGTCACACGTTTAGAAAACACACTATGGCTGCTTAACGGGAATGGTGAGGTGGGGTGATGCATAAAACAAGGGGTTCAAATTCGCTCAGATACCGTTCCATACACCCAATATGTAATAGACAAGACCTACTCCTTGCTCCGTGAACTGGACTCAACACCCCCTATTCACCGCACAAGAATATATGTGACTAGTAACAATCTTAAAACCTATGTATTGATGTCTGTCTGGAAGTGAGTCAAGTGGGTGTAAATCCGCATAAACACAGCCGTGAAAAGCAGCTAAACCCCATTATAAAAATAAATTACTTTTAAAAACCCGTAAAACAAAGACAGTGAAAGAGAGAGAAATTCTTACAAAATTCGTTCAGGGGCTGTGATGCCACCTGGATTAACCATATCTAGACCCACAGCTGGATGAGGCATAAGGGTGGACACTCTTGGGGCTGAGAGGTTGGGTGAGCAAACGCAGACCCTTTAAAGTAATACTGCGTGATACCCATCCCATGGGTCCCAAATCTCCAGGTTCAAGGGCATCTTCCTACTTCGAAATCATGCATGAGAAACTCAGAAGATGGTACACCGTGTGATTTTGAAAGGTTTCTAAAACACACCCCATTTCTCATCTCCTTGTGCTCGGGTTCGCCTTTCCAGCTACTTTACTAGCAATCAACTTACTTGGAGAATCAGCACCTTTAACCTCCTGTTCTGTACAGGTAGCAATTTGTCCTGAGGATGAACGGGAAAAGGGGAAACCAATGAGAGAATAGATCTAGGTGTTGGGACAGGCACAGGTCACTCTATTTTCCCATCAGGAAGAAGAATTAACCACAGGCTCAGCCTGCCGCCGGGAACCAGAATAGGGCCTGAGGAAATCCCGTGCTTTTGCGGCCAGCTCCCAAAAAAGACAGTTGAAAAATGGAGCTCAGGGGGACTGCCATTCACAAACCTGCTGAGTTATAAATGATAACTCTCGTCCACAAATATATTGAGGGAAGGCAACGAAGAGGATTTGAAAGCAAGGCAGAATTGCAGGAAACAGGTTTCAGGAGGTAGATTCGAATCGCCTTTAAAGCACATGAAAAGCGGCAAAACGTCGACAATGATGCCCTTGGCCAAAAAGGGCATATGCGTTTTTTCCTGAATATATTCAGGAAAAAACGCATACGCCCTTTTTGGCCAACCAAGCAACCTGGAAAGGCAAATCAGTGCTACAAAGAAGTCTCGCTTCCCATCGGTCAAAAGGGTCATGCTGCAAAAAGTGTCAAAACCAGAAATGCAGGACAGGCCATGGAGAAATGGCAGCCTTGTTACGCTGATGGGCGGGATGTTAATTGCCAACAGCCACTCTGGAGAACTGTACGGTGTGTCCTGAAACATCGAAAAAACACAGCTTAGGGAGCATAGGGCACGTCCACTCATGGGCGTATAAATTGGGAAAACTAAAAATCAGCAAGACACAGGCACCCCAAAGTTTAGGGCTGCTCTGTTGACAAGAACCTCCACTTCATGACACCTTAAATATCCCAGGAAAGAGAAAAATGGATAAAGAAGTTGTGGTCCTTTTGTACAATGCAATATCACTCAGACATGAAATCAATGTCATAAGGCTAGTAGAAGCAAGATGAGTGGACTTAGGTACGACGATTCTAAGTGAAATAAGTCACACAGAAAAAGACACTTATCATAAGCTATCACTTATAGAGGGAATGTAAAAACCGCTACACTTGAACTGAATTACAGAACAGAACAGAATCACACGTTTAGAAAACACACTATGGCTGCTTAACGGGAAAGGTGAGGTGGGGTGATTCATAAAACAAGGGGTTCAAATTTGCTCAGATACCGTTCCATACACCCAATATATAATAGACAAGACCTACTCCTTGCTCCGTGAACTGGACTCAACACCCCCTATTCACCGCACAAGAATATATGTGACTAGTAACAATCTTAAAACCTATGTATTGATATCTGTCTGGAAGTGAGTCAAGTGGGTGTAAATCCGCATAAACACAGCCGTGAAAAGCAGCTAAACCCCATTATAAAAATAAATTACTTTTAAAAACCCGTAAAACAAAGACAGTGAAAGAGAGAGAAATTCTTACAAAATTCATTCAGGGGCTGTGATGCCACCTGGATTGACCATATCTAGACCCACAGCTGGATGAGACATAAGGGTGGACACTCTTGGGGCTGAGAGGTTGGGTGAGCAAACGCAGACCCTTTAAAGTAATACTGCGTGATACCCATCCCATGGGTTCCAAATCTCCAGGTTCAAGGGCATCTTCTTACATCGAAAACATGCATGAGAAACTCAGAAGATGGTACACCGTGTGATTTTGAAAGGTTTCTAAAACACACCCCATTTGTCATCTCCTTGTGCTCGGGTTCGCCTTTCCAGCTACTTTACTAGTAATCAACTTACTTGGAGAATCAGCACCTTTAACCTCCTGTTCCCTACAGTTTGAAATTTCTCCTGAGGATGAACGGGAAGAGGGGCAACCAATGAGAGACTAGATCTAGCTGTTGGGACAGGCACAGGTCACTCTATTTTCCCATCAGGAAGAAGAATTAATCACAGGCTCAGCCTGCCGCCCAGAAGCACAATAGGGCCTGAGGCAATCCCGCGCTTTTGCGGCCAGCTCCCAAAAAAGCGAGTTGAAAAATGGAGCTCAGGGACACTGCAATTCACAAACCCGCAGAGTTATAAATGATAACTCTCATCCACAGATATATTGAGGGAAGGCAACGAAGAGGATTTGAAAGCAAGGCAGAATTGCAGGAAACAGATTTCAGGAGGTAGATTCGAATCGCCTGTAAAGCACATGAAAAGCGGCAAAATGTCGACAATGATACCCTTGGCCAAGAAGGGCGTATGCGTTTTTTCCTGAATATATTCAGGAAAAAACGCATACGCACTTTTTGGCCAACCAAGCAACCTGGAAAGGCAAATCAGCGCTACAATGAAGTCTCGCTTCCCATCGGTCAAAAGGGCCATGCTGCAAAAAGTGTCAAAACCAGAAATGCAGGACAGGCCATGGAGAAATGGCAGCCTTGCTACGCTGATGGGCGGGATGTAAGTTGCCAACAGCCACTCAGGAGAAGTGTACGGTGTGTCCTGAAACATCGAAAAAACACAGCTTAGGGAGCATAGGGCACGTCCACTCATGGGCGTATAAATTGGGAAAACTAAAAATCAGCAAGACACAGGCACCCCAAAGTTTAGGGCTGCTCTGTTGACAAGAACCTCCACTTCATGACACCTTAAATATCCCAGGAAAGAGAAAAATGGATAAAGAAGTTGTGGTCCTTATGTACAATGGAATATCACTCAGACATGAAATCAATGTCATAAGGCTAGTAGAAGCAAGATGAGTGGACTTAGGTACGACGATTCTAAGTGAAATAAGTCACACAGAAAAAGACACTTATCATAAGCTATCACTTATAGAGGGAATGTAAAAACCGCTACACTTGAACTGAATTACAGAACAG
Organism: Eschrichtius robustus; assembly: GCF_028021215.1. Classification (NCBI taxonomy): domain Eukaryota; kingdom Metazoa; phylum Chordata; class Mammalia; order Artiodactyla; family Eschrichtiidae; genus Eschrichtius; species Eschrichtius robustus. The sequence continues at coordinate 2,143,629 of NW_027175495.1, read as the reverse complement.
AACAGAATCACACGTTTAGAAAACACACTATGGCTGCTTAACGGGAAAGGTGAGGTGGGGTGATGCATAAAACAAGGGGTTCAAATTCGCTCAGATACCGTTCCAACACCCAATATGTAATAGACAAGACCTACTCCTTGCTCAGTGAACTGGACTCAACACCCCCTATTCACCGCACAAGAATATATGTGACTAGTAACAATCTTTAAACCTATGTATTGATATCTGTCTGGAAGTGAGTCAAGTGGGTGTAAAGCCGCATAAACACAGCCGTGAAAAGCAGCTAAACCCCATTATAAAAATAAATTACTTTTAAAAACCCGTAAAACAAAGACAGTGAAAGAGAGAGAAATTCTTACAAAATTCGTTCAGGGGCTGTGATGCCACCTGGATTGACCATATCTAGACCAACAGCTGGATGAGACATAAGGGTGGACACTCTTGGGGCTGAAAGGTTGCGTGAGGTTGGGTGAGCAAACGCAGACCCTTTAAAGTAATACTGCATGGTACCCATCCCATGGGTCCCAAATCTCCAGGTTCAAGGGCATCTTCCTACATCGAAAACTTGCATGAGGAACCCAGAAGAAGGTACACCGTGTGATTTTGAAAGGTTTCTAAAACACACCCCATTTCTCATCTCCTTGTGCTCGGGTTCGCCTTTCCAGCTACTTTACTAGCAATCAACTTACTTGGAGAATCAGCACCTTTAACCTCCTGTTCCCTACAGGTTGCAATTTGTCCTGAGGATGAACGGGAAGAGGGGCAACCAATGAGAGACTAGATCTAGGTGTTGGGACAGGCACAGGTCACTCTATTTTCCCATCAGGAAGAAGAATTAACCACAGGCTCAGCCTGCTGCCAGGAACCAGAATAGGGCCTGAGGCAATCCCGTGCTTTTGCGGCCAGCTCTCAAAAAAGACAGTTGAAAAATGGAGCTCAGGGACACTGCAATTCACAAACCCGCAGAGTTATAAGTGATAACCCTCATCCACAGATATATTGAGGGAAGTCAACGAAGAGGATTTGAAAGCAAGGCAGAATTGCAGGAAACAGGTTTCAGGAGGTAGATTCGAATCGCCTTTAAGGCACATGAAAAGCGGCAAAACGTCGACAATGATGCCCTTGGCCAAAAAGGGCGTATGCGTTTTTTCCTGAATATATTCAGGAAAAAACGCATACGCCCTTTTTGGCCAACCAAGCAACCTGGAAAGGCAAATCAGCGCTACAAAGAAGTCTCGCTTCCCATGGGTCAAAAGGGCCATGCTGCAAAAAGTGTCAAAACCAGAAATGCAGGACAGGCCATGGAGAAATGGCAGCCTTGCTACACTGATGGGCGGGATGTAAATTGCCAACAGCCACTCTGGAGAAGTGTACGGTGTGTCCAGAAACATCGAAAAAACACAGCTTAGTGAGCATAGGGCACGTCCACTCATGGGCGTATAAATTGGGAAAACTAAAAATCAGCAAGACACAGGCACCCCAAAGTTTGGGGCTGCTCTGTTGACAAGAACCTCCACTTCATGACACCTTAAATATCCCAGGAAAGAGAAAAATGGATAAAAAAGTTGTGGTCCTTATGTACAATGGAATATCACTCAGACATGAAATCAATGTCATAAGGCTAGTAGAAGCAAGATGAGTGGACTTAGGTACGACGATTCTAAGTGAAATAAGTCACACAGAAAAAGACACTTATCATAAGCTATCACTTATAGAGGGAATGTAAAAACCGCTACACTTGAACTGAATTACAGAACAGAACAGAATCACACGTTTAGAAAACACACTATGGCTGCTTAACGGGAAAGGTGAGGTGGGGTGATGCATAAAACAAGGGGTTCAAATTCGCTCAGATACCGTTCCATACACCCAATATGTAATAGACAAGACCTATTCCTTGCTCAGTGAACTGGACTCAACACGCCCTTTTCACCGCACAAGAATATATGTGACTAGTAACAATCTTAAAACCTATGTATTGATATCTGTCTGGAAGTGAGTCAAGTGGGTGTAAATCCGCATAAACACAGCCGTGAAAAGCAGCTAAACCCCATTATAAAAATAAATTACTTTTAAAAACCCGTAAAACAAAGACAGTGAAAGAGAGAGAAATTCTTACAAAATTCGTTCAGAGGCTGTGATGCAACCTGGATTGACCATATCTACACGCACAGCTGGATGAGACATAAGGGTGGACAGTCTTGGGGCTGAAAGGTTGGGTTAGGTTGGGTGAGCAAACGCAGACCCTTTAAAGTAATACTGCGTGGTACCCATCCCATGGGTCCCAAGTCTCCAGGTTCAAGGGCATCTTCCTACATCGAAAACATGCATGAGAAACTCAGAAGATGGTACACCGTGTGATTTTGAAAGGTTTCTAAAACGCACCTCATTTCTCATCTCCTTGTGCTCGGGTTCGCCATTCCAGCTAGTTTACTAGCAATCTCCCTACTTGGAGAATCAGCACCTTTAACCTCCTGTCCCCTACAGGTTGCAATTTGTCCTGAGGATGAACGGGAAGAGGGGCAACCAATTAGAGACTAGATATAGCTGTTGGGACAGGCACAGGTCACTCTATTTTCCCATCAGGAAGAAGAATTAACCACAGGCTCAGCCTGCTGCCAGGAACCAGAATAGGGCCTGAGGCAATCCCGTGCTTTTGCGGCCAGCTCTCAAAAAAGACAGTTGAAAAATGGAGCTCAGGGACACTGCAATTCACAAACCCGCAGAGTTATAAGTGATAACTCTCATCCACAGATATATTGAGGGAAGGCAACGAAGAGGATTTGAAAGCAAGGCAGAATTGCAGGAAACAGATTTCATTAGGTAGATTCGAATCGCCTTTAAGGCACATGAAAAGCGGCAAAACGTCGACAATGATGCCCTTGGCCAAAAAGGGCGTATGCGTTTTTTCCTGAATATATTCAGGAAAAAACGCATACGCCCTTTTTGGCCAACCAAGCAACCTGGAAAGGCAAATCAGCGCTACAAAGAAGTCTCGCTTCCCATTGGCCAAAAGGGACATGCTGCAAAAAGTGTCAAAACCAGAAATGCAGGACAGGCCATGGAGAAATGGCAGCCTTGCTACGCTGATGGGCGGGATGTAAATTGCCAACAGCCACTCTGGAGAAGTGTACGGTGTGTCCTGAAACATCGAAAAAACACAGCTTAGGGAGCATAGGGCACGTCCACTCATGGGCGTATAAATTGGGAAAACTAAAAATCAGCAAGACACAGGCACCCCAAACTTTGGGGCTGCTCTGTTGACAAGAACCTCCACTTCATGACACCTTAAATATCCCAGGAAAGAGAAAAATGGATAAAAAAGTTGTGGTCCTTATGTACAATGGAATATCACTCAGACATGAAATCAATGTCATAAGGCTAGTAGAAGCAAGATGAGTGGACTTAGGTACGACGATTCTAAGTGAAATAAGTCACACAGAAAAAGACACTTATCATAAGCTATCACTTATAGAGGGAATGTAAAAACCGCTACACTTGAACTGAATTACAGAACAGAACAGAATCACACGTTTAGAAAACACACTATGGCTTCTTAACGGGAAAGGTGAGGTGGGGTGATGCATAAAACAAGGGGTTCAAATTCGCTCAGATACCGTTCCATACACCCAATATGTAATACACAAGACCTACTCCTTGCTCAGTGAACTGGACTCAACACCCCCTATTCACCGCACAAGAATATATATGACTAGTAACAATCTTAAAACCTATGTATTGATATCTGTCTGGAAGTGAGTCAAGTGGGTGTAAATCCGCATAAACACAGCCGTGAAAAGCAGCTAAACCCCAATATAAAAATAAATTACTTTTAAAAACCCGTAAAACAAAGACAGTGAAAGAGAGAGAAATTCTTACAAAATTCGTTCAGGGGCTGTGATGCCACCTGGATTGACCATATCTAGACCCACAGCTGGATGAGACATAAGGGTGGACACTCTTGGGGCTGAGAGATTGGGTAAGCAAACGCAGACCCTTTAAAGTAATACTGCGTGGTACCCATCCCATGGGTCCCAAATCTCCAGGTTCAAGGGCATCTTCTTACATCGAAAACATGCATGAGAAACTCAGAAGATGGTACACCGTGTGATTTTGAAAGGTTTCTAAAACACACCCCATTTCTCATCTCCTTGTGCTCGGTTTCGCCTTTCCAGCTACTTTACTAGCAATCAACTTACTTGGAGAATCAGCACCTTTAACCTCCTGTTCCCTACAGGTTGCAATTTGTCCTGAGGATGAACGGGAAGAGGGGCAACCAATGAGAGACTAGATCTAGGTGTTGGGACAGGCACAGGTCACTCTATTTTCCCATCAGGAAGAAGAATTAATCACAGGCTCAGCCTGCCGCCCAGAAGCACAATAGGGCCTGAGGCAATCCCGCGCTTTTGCGGCCAGCTCCCAAAAAAGCGAGTTGAAAAATGGAGCTCAGGGACACTGCAATTCACAAACCCGCAGAGTTATAAATGATAACTCTCATCCACAGATATATTGAGGGAAGGCAACGAAGAGGATTTGAAAGCAAGGCAGAATTGCAGGAAACAGATTTCAGGAGGTAGATTCGAATCGCCTGTAAAGCACATGAAAAGCGGCAAAACGTCGACAATGATGCCCTTGGCCAAAAAGGGCGTATGCGTTTTTTCCTGAATATATTCAGGAAAAAACGCATACGCCCTTTTTTGCCAACCAAGCAACCTGGAAAGGCAAATCAGCGCTACAAAGAAGTCTCGCTTCCCATCGGTCAAAAGGGCCATGCTGCAAAAAGTGTCAAAACCAGAAATGCAGGACAGGCCATGGAGAAATGGCAGCCTTGCTACGCTGATGGGCGGGATGTAAGTTGCCAACAGCCACTCTGGAGAAGTGTACGGTGTGTCCTGAAACATCGAAAAAACACAGCTTAGGGAGCATAGGGCATGTCCACTCATGGGCGTATAAATTGGGAAAACTAAAAATCAGCAAGACACAGGCACCCCAAAGTTTAGGGCTGCTCTGTTGACAAGAACCTCCACTTCATGACACCTTAAATATCCCAAGAAAGAGAAAAATGGATAAAGAAGTTGTGGTCCTTATGTACAATGGAATATCACTCAGACATTAAATCAATGTCATAAGGCTAGTAGAAGCAAGATGAGTGGACTTAGGTACGACGATTCTAAGTGAAATAAGTCACACAGAAAAAGACACTTATCATAAGCTATCACTTATAGAGGGAATGTAAAAACCGCTACACTTGAACTGAATTACAGAACAGAACAGAATCACACGTTTAGAAAACACACTATGGCTGCTTAACGGCAAAGGTGAGGTGGGGTGATGCATAAAACAAGGGGTTCAAATTCGCTCAGATACCGTTTCATACACCCAATATGTAATAGAAAAACCTACTCCTTGCTCAGTGAACTGGACTCAACACCCCCTATTCACCGCACAAGAATATATGTGACTAGTAACAATCTTAAAACCTATGTATTGATATCTGTCTGGAAGTGAGTCAAGTGGGTGTAAAGCCGCATAAACACAGCCGTGAAAAGCAGCTAAACCCCATTATAAAAATAAATTACTTTTAAAAACCCGTAAAACAAAGACAGTGAAAGAGAGAGAAATTCTTACAAAATTCGTTCAGGGGCTGTGATGCAACCTGGATTGACCATATCTAGACCCACAGCTGGATGAGACATAAGGGTGGACACTCTTGGGGCTGAGAGGTTGGGTGAGGTTAGGTGAGCAAACGCAGACCCTTTAAAGTAATACTGCATGGTACCCATCCCATGGGTCCCAAATCTCCAGGTTCAAGGGCATCTTCCTACATCGAAAACTTGCATGAGGAACCCAGAAGAAGGTACACCGTGTGATTTTGAAAGATTTCTAAAACGCACCTCATTTCTCATCTCCTTGTGCTCGGGTTCGCCATTCCAGCTACTTCACTAGCAATCTCCCTACTTGGAGAATCAGCACCTTTAACCTCCTGTTCTGTACAGGTTGCAATTTGTCCTGAGGATGAACGGGAAGAGGGGCAATCAATGAGAGACTAGATCTAGCTGTTGGGACAGGCACAGGTCACTCTATTTTCCCATCAGGAAGAAGAATTAACCACAGGCTCAGCCTGCCGCCGGGAACCAGAATAGGGCCTGAGGCAATCCCGTGCTTTTGCGGCCAGCTCCCAAAAAAGACAGTTGAAAAATGGAGCTCAGGGGGACTGCCATTCACAAACCTGTTGAGTTATAAATGATAACTCTCGTCCACAAATATATTGAGGGAAGGCAACGAAGAGGATTTGAAAGCAAGGCAGAATTGCAGGAAACAGATTTCAGGAGGTAGATTCGAATCGCCTTTAAAGCACATGAAAAGCGGCAAAACGTCGACAATGATGCCCTTGGCCAAAAAGGGCGTATGCGTTTTTTCCTGAATATATTCAGGAAAAAACGCATACGCCCTTTTTGGCCAACCAAGCAACCTGGAAATGCAAATCAGTGCTACAAAGAAGTCTCGCTTCCCATCGGTCAAAAGGGTCATGCTGCAAAATGTGTCAAAACCAGAAATGCAGGACAGGCCGTGGAGAAATGGCAGCCTTGCTACGCTGATGGGCGGGATGTTAATTGCCAACAGCCACTCTGGAGAAGTGTACGGTGTGTCCTGAAACATCGAAAAAACACAGCTTAGGGAGCATAGGGCACGTCCACTCATGGGCGTATAAATTGGGAAAACTAAAAATCAGCAAGACACAGGCACCCCAAAGTTTAGGGCTGCTCTGTTGACAAGAACCTCCACTTCATGACACCTTAAATATCCCAGGAAAGAGAAAAATGGATAAAGAAGTTGTGGTCCTTATGTACAATGGAATATCACTCAGACATGAAATCAATGTCATAAGGCTAGTAGAAGCAAGATGAGTGGACTTAGGTACGACGATTCTAAGTGAAATAAGTCACACAGAAAAAGACACTTATCATAAGCTATCACTTATAGAGGGAATGTAAAAACCGCTACACTTGAACTGAATTACAGAACAGAACAGAATCACACGTTTAGAAAACACACTATGGCTGCTTAACGGGAAAGGTGAGGTGGGGTGATGCATAAAACAAGGGTTTCAAATTCGCTCAGATACCGTTCCATACACCCAATATGTAATAGACAAGACCTACTCCTTGCTCAGTGAACTGGACTCAACACCCCCTATTCACCGCACAAGAATATATGTGACTAGTAACAATCTTAAAACCTATGTATTGATATCTGTCTGGAAGTGAGTCAAGTGGGTGTAAATCCGCATAAACACAGCCGTGAAAAGCAGCTAAACCCCATTATAAAACTAAATTACTTTTAAAAACCCGTAAAACAAAGACAGTGAAAGAGAGAGAAATTCTTACAAAATTCGTTCAGAGGCTGTGATGCAACCTGGATTGACCATATCTACACGCACAGCTGGATGAGACATAAGGGTGGACAGTCTTGGGGCTGAAAGGTTGGGTTAGGTTGGGTGAGCAAACGCAGACCCTTTAAAGTAATACTGCGTGGTACCCATCCCATGGGTCCCAAGTCTCCAGGTTCAAGGGCATCTTCCTACATCGAAAACATGCATGAGAAACTCAGAAGATGGTACACCATGTGATTTTGAAAGGTTTCTAAAACGCACCTCATTTCTCATCTCCTTGTGCTCGGGTTCGCCATTCCAGCTACATTACTAGCAATCTCCCTACTTGGAGAATCAGCACCTTTAACCTCCTGTTCCCTACAGGTTGCAAATTGTCCTGAGGATGAACGGAAAGAGGGGCAACCAATGAGAGACTAGATCTAGCTGTTGGGACAGGCACAGGTCACTCTATTTTCCCATCAGGAAGAAGAATTAACCACAGGCTCAGCCTGCTGCCAGGAACCAGAATAGGGCCTGAGGCAATCCCGTGCTTTTGCGGCCAGCTCTCAAAAAAGACAGTTGAAAAATGGAGCTCAGGGACACTGCAATTCACAAACCCGCAGAGTTATAAGTGATAACTCTCATCCACAGATATATTGAGGGAAGTCAACGAAGAGGATTTGAAAGCAAGGCAGAATTGCAGGAAACAGATTTCAGGAGGTAGATTCGAATCGCCTTTAAGGCACATGAAAAGCGGCAAAACGTCGACAATGATGCCCTTGGCCAAAAAGGGCGTATGCGTTTTTTCCTGAATATATTCAGGAAAAAACGCATACGCCCTTTTTGGCCAACCAAGCAACCTGGAAAGGCAAATCAGCGCTACAAAGAAGTCTCGCTTCCCATGGGTCAAAAGGGCCATGCTGCAAAAAGTGTCAAAACCAGAAATGCAGGACAGGCCATGGAGAAATGGCAGCCTTGCTACGCTGATGGGCGGGATGTAAATTGCCAACAGCCACTCTGGAGAAGTGTACGGTGTGTCCTGAAACATCGAAAAAAAACAGCTTAGTGAGCATAGGGCACGTCCACTCATGGGCGTATAAATTGGGAAAACTAAAAATCAGCAAGACACAGGCACCCCAAAGTTTGGGGCTGCTCTGTTGACAGGAACCTCCACTTCATGACACCTTAAATATCCCAGGAAAGAGAAAAATGGATAAAAAAGTTGTGGTCCTTATGTACAATGGAATATCACTCAGACATGAAATCAATGTCATAAGGCTAGTAGAAGCAAGATGAGTGGACTTAGGTACGACGATTCTAAGTGAAATAAGTCACACAGAAAAAGACACTTATCATAAGCTATCACTTATAGAGGGAATGTAAAAACCGCTACACTTGAACTGAATTACAAAACAGAAGAGAGTCACACGTTTAGAAAACACACTATGGCTGCTTAACGGGAAAGGTGAGGTGGGGTGATGCATAAAACAAGGGGTTCAAATTTGCTCAGATACCGTTCCATACACCCAATATGTAATAGACAAGACCTACTCCTTGCTCCGTGAACTGGACTCAACACCCCCTATTCACCGCACAAGAATATATGTGACTAGTAACAATCTTAAAACCTATGTATTGATATCTGTCTGGAAGTGAGTCAAGTAGGTGTAAATCCGCATAAACACAGCCGTGAAAAGCAGCTAAACCCCATTATAAAAATAAATTACTTTTAAAAATCCGTAAAACAAAGACAGTGAAAGAGAGAGAAATTCTTACAAAATTCGTTCAGGGGCTGTGATGCCACCTGGATTGACCATATCTAGACCCACAGCTGGATGAGACATAAGGGTGGACACTCTTGGGGCTGAGAGGTTGGGTGAGCAAACGCAGACCCTTTAAAGTAATACTGCGTGATACCCATCCCATGGGTCCCAAATCTCCAGGTTCAAGGGCATCTTCCTACATCGAAATCATGCATGAGAAACTCAGAAGATGGTACACCGTGTGATTTTGAAAGGTTTCTAAAACACACCCCATTTCTCATCTCCTTGTGCTCGGGTTCGCCTTTCCAGCTACTTTACTAGCAATCAACTTACTTGGAGAATCAGCACCTTTAACCTCCTGTTCCCTACAGGTTGCAATTTGTCCTGAGGATGAACGGGAAGAGGGGCAACCAATGAGAGACTAGATCTAGCTGTTGGGACAGGCACAGGTCACTCTAATTTCCCATCAGGAAGAAGAATTAACCACAGGCTCAGCCTGCTGCCAGGAACCAGAATAGGGCCTGAGGCAATCCCGTCCTTTTGCGGCCAGCTCTCAAAAAAGACAGTTGAAAAATGGAGCTCAGGGACACTGCAATTCACAAACCCGCAGAGTTATAAGTGATAACTCTCATCCACAGATATATTGAGGGAAGTCAACGAAGAGGATTTGAAAGCAAGGCAGAATTGCAGGAAACAGATTTCAGGAGGTAGATTCGAATCGCCTTTAAGGCACATGAAAAGCGGCAAAACGTCGACAATGATGCCCTTGGCCAAAAAGGGCGTATGCGTTTTTTCCTGAATATATTCAGGAAAAAACGCATACGCCCTTTTTGGCCAACCAAGCAACCTGGAAAGGCAAATCAGCGCTACAAAGAAGTCTCGCTTCCCATGGGTCAAAAGGGCCATGCTGCAAAAAGTGTCAAAACCAGAAATGCAGGACAGGCCATGGAGAAATGGCAGCCTTGCTACGCTGATGGGCGGGATATAAATTGCCAACAGCCACTCTGGAGAAGTGTACGGTGTGTCCTGAAACATCGAAATAACACAGCTTAGTGAGCATAGGGCACGTCCACTCATGGGCGTATAAATTGGGAAAACTAAAAATCAGCAAGACACAGGCACCCCAAAGTTTGGGGCTGCTCTGTTGACAAGAACCTCCACTTCATGACACCTTAAATATCCCAGGAAAGAGAAAAATGGATAAAAAAGTTGTGGTCCTTATGTACAATGGAATATCACTCAGACATGAAATCAATGTCATAAGGCTAGTAGAAGCAAGATGAGTGGACTTAGGTACGACGATTCTAAGTGAAATAAGTCACACAGAAAAAGACACTTATCATAAGCTATCACTTATAGAGGGAATGTAAAAACCGCTACACTTGAACTGAATTACAAAATAGAACAGAGTCACACGTTTAGAAAACACACTATGGCTGCTTAACGGGAAAGGTGAGGTGGGGTGATGCATAAAACAAGGGGTTCAAATTCGCTCAGATACCGTTCCATACACCCAATATGTAATAGACAAGACCTACTCCTTGCTCCGTGAACTGGACTCAACACCCCCTATTCACCGCACAAGAATATATGTGACTAGTAACAATCTTAAAACCTATGTATTGATATCTGTCTGGAAGTGAGTCAAGTGGGTGTAAATCCGCATAAACACAGCCGTGAAAAGCAGCTAAACCCCATTATAAAAATAAATTACTTTTAAAAACCCGTAAAACAAAGACAGTGAAAGAGAGAGAAATTCTTACACAATTCGTTCAGGGGCTGTGATGCCACCTGGATTGACCATATCTAGACCCACAGCTGGATGAGACATAAGGGTGGACACTCTTGGGGCTGAGAGGTTGGGTGAGCAAACGCAGACCCTTTAAAGTAATACTGCGTGGTACCCATCCCATGGGTCCCAAATCTCCAGGTTCAAGGGCATCTTCCTACATCGAAAACTTGCATGAGGAACCCAGAAGAAGGTACACCGTGTGATTTTGAAAGGTTTCTAAAACGCACCTCATTTCTCATCTCCTTGTGCTCGGGTTCGCCATTCCAGCTACTTCACTAGCAATCTCCCTCCTTGGAGAATCAGCACCTTTAACCTCCTGTTCTGTACAGGTTGCAATTTGTCCTGAGGATGAACGGGAAGAGGGGCAACCAATGAGAGACTAGATCTAGGTGTTGGGACAGGCCCAGGTCACTCTATTTTCCCATCAGGAAGAAGAATTAACCACAGGCTCAGCCTGCCGCCGGGAACCAGAATAGGGCCTGAGGCAATCCCGTCCTTTTGCGGCCAGCTCTCAAAAAAGACAGTTGAAAAATGGAGCTCAGGGACACTGCAATTCACAAACCCGCAGAGTTATAAGTGATAACTCTCATCCACAGATATATTGAGGGAAGTCAACGAAGAGGATTTGAAAGCAAGGCAGAATTGCAGGAAACAGATTTCAGGAGGTAGATTCGAATCGCCTTTAAGGCACATGAAAAGCGGCAAAACGTCGACAATGATGCCCTTGGCCAAAAAGGGCGTATGCGTTTTTTCCTGAATATATTCAGGAAAAAACGCATACGCCCTTTTTGGCCAACCAAGCAACCTGGAAAGGCAAATCAGCGCTACAAAGAAGTCTCGCTTCCCATGGGTCAAAAGGGCCATGCTGCAAAAAGTGTCAAAACCAGAAATGCAGGACAGGCCATGGAGAAATGGCAGCCTTGCTACGCTGATGGGCGGGATGTAAATTGCCAACAGCCACTCTGGAGAAGTGTACGGTGTGTCCTGAAACATCGAAAAAACACAGCTTAGTGAGCATAGGGCACGTCCACTCATGGGCGTATAAATTGGGAAAACTAAAAATCAGCAAGACACAGGCACCCCAAAGTTTGGGGCTGCTCTGTTGACAAGAACCTCCACTTCATGACACCTTAAATATCCCAGGAAAGAGAAAAATGGATAAAAAAGTTGTGGTCCTTATGTACAATGGAATATCACTCAGACATGAAATCAATGTCATAAGGCTAGTAGAAGCAAGATGAGTGGACTTAGGTACGACGATTCTAAGTGAAATAAGTCACACAGAAAAAGACACTTATCATAAGCTATCACTTATAGAGGGAATGTAAAAACCGCTACACTTGAACTGAATTACAAAATAGAACAGAGTCACACGTTTAGAAAACACACTATGGCTGCTTAACGGGAAAGGTGAGGTGGGGTGATGCATAAAACAAGGGGTTCAAATTCGCTCAGATACCGTTCCATACACCCAATATGTAATAGACAAGACCTACTCCTTGCTCCGTGAACTGGACTCAACACCCCCTATTCACCGCACAAGAATATATGTGACTAGTAACAATCTTAAAACCTATGTATTGATATCTGTCTGGAAGTGAGTCAAGTGGGTGTAAATCCGCATAAACACAGCCGTGAAAAGCAGCTAAACCCCATTATAAAAATAAATTACTTTTAAAAACCCGTAAAACAAAGACAGTGAAAGAGAGAGAAATTCTTACACAATTCGTTCAGGGGCTGTGATGCCACCTGGATTGACCATATCTAGACCCACAGCTGGATGAGACATAAGGGTGGACACTCTTGGGGCTGAGAGGTTGGGTGAGCAAACGCAGACCCTTTAAAGTAATACTGCGTGGTACCCATCCCATGGGTCCCAAATCTCCAGGTTCAAGGGCATCTTCCTACATCGAAAACTTGCATGAGGAACCCAGAAGAAGGTACACCGTGTGATTTTGAAAGGTTTCTAAAACGCACCTCATTTCTCATCTCCTTGTGCTCGGGTTCGCCATTCCAGCTACTTCACTAGCAATCTCCCTCCTTGGAGAATCAGCACCTTTAACCTCCTGTTCTGTACAGGTTGCAATTTGTCCTGAGGATGAACGGGAAGAGGGGCAACCAATGAGAGACTAGATCTAGGTGTTGGGACAGGCCCAGGTCACTCTATTTTCCCATCAGGAAGAAGAATTAACCACAGGCTCAGCCTGCCGCCGGGAACCAGAATAGGGCCTGAGGCAATCCCGTGCTTTTGCGGCCAGTTCCCAAAAAAGACAGTTGAAAAATGGAGCTCAGGGGGACTGCCATTCACAAACCTGCTGAGTTATAAATGATAACTCTCGTCCACAAATATATTGAGGGAAGGCAACGAAGAGGATTTGAAAGCAAGGCAGAATTGCAGCTAACAGGTTTCAGGAGGTAGATTCGAATCGCCTTTAAAGCACATGAAAAGCGGCAAAACGTCGACAATGATGCCCTTGGCCAAAAAGGGCGTATGCGTTTTTTCCTGAATATATTCAGGAAAAAACGCATACGCCCTTTTTGGCCAACCAAGCAACCTGGAAAGGCAAATCAGCGCTACAAAGAAGTCTCGCTTCCCAACGGTGAAAAGGGCCATGCTGCAAAAAGTGTCAAAACCAGAAATGCAGGACAGGCCATGGAGAAATGGCAGCCTTGCTATGCTGATGGGCGGGATGTTAATTGCCAACAGCCACTCTGGAGAAGTGTACGGTGTGTCCTGAAACATCGAAAAAACACAGCTTAGGGAGCATAGGGCACGTCCACTCATGGGCGTATAAATTGGGAAAACTAAAAATCAGCAAGACACAGGCACCCCAAAGTTTAGGGCTGCTCTGTTGAAAAGAACCTCCACTTAATGACACCTTAAATATCCCAGGAAAGAGAAAAATGGATAAAGAAGTTGTGGTCCTTATGTACAATGCAATATCACTCAGACATGAAATCAATGTCATAAGGCTAGTAGAAGCAAGATGAGTGGACTTAGGTACGACGATTCTAAGTGAAATAAGTCACACAGAAAAAGACACTTATCATAAGCTATCACTTATAGAGGGAATGTAAAAACCGCTACACTTGAACTGAATTACAGAACAGAACAGAATCACACGTTTAGAAAACACACTATGGCTGCTTAACGGGAAAGGTGAGGTGGGGTGATGCATAAAACAAGGGGTTCAAATTCGCTCAGATACCGTTCCATACACCCAATATGTAATAGAAAAGACCTACTCCTTGCTCAGTGAACTGGACTCAACACCCCCTATTCACCGCACAAGAATATATGTGACTAGTAACAATCTTAAAACCTATGTATTGATATCTGTCTGGAAGTGAGTCAAGTGGGTGTAAATCCGCATAAACACAGCCGTGAAAAGCAGCTAAACCCCATTATAAAAATAAATTACTTTTAAAAACCCGTAAAACAAAGACAGTGAAAGAGAGAGAAATTCTTACAAAATTCGTTCAGAGGCTGTGATGCAACCTGGATTGACCATATCTACACGCACAGCTGGATGAGACATAAGGGTGGACAGTCTTGGGGCTGAACGTTTGGGTTAGGTTGGGTGAGCAAACGCAGACCCTTTAAAGTAATACTGCGTGGTACCCATCCCATGGGTCCCAAGTCTCCAGGTTCAAGGGCATCTTCCTACATCGAAAACATGCATGAGAAACCCAGAAGATGGTACACCGTGTGATTTTGAAAGGTTTCTAAAACGCACCTCATTTATCATCTCCTTGTGCTCGGGTTCGCCATTCCAGCTACTTTACTAGCAATCTCCCTACTTGGAGAATCAGCACCTTTAACCTCCTGTTCCCTACAGGTTGCAATTTGTCCTGAGGATGAACGGGAAGAGGGGCAACCAATGAGAGACTAGATCTAGCTGTTGGGACAGGCACAGGTCACTCTATTTTCCCATCAGGAAGAAGAATTAACCACAGGCTCAGCCTGCTGCCAGGAACCAGAATAGGGCCTGAGGCAATCCCGTGCTTTTGCGGCCAGCTCTCAAAAAAGACAGTTGAAAAATGGAGCTCAGGGACACTGCAATTCACAAACCCGCAGAGTTATAAGTGATAACTCTCATCCACAGATATATTGAGGGAAGTCAACGAAGAGGATTTGAAAGCAAGGCAGAATTGCAGGAAACAGATTTCAGGAGGTAGATTCGAATCGCCTTTAAGGCACATGAAAAGCAGCAAAACGTCGACAATGATGCCCTTGGCCAAAAAGGGCGTATGCGTTTTTTCCTGAATATATTCAGGAAAAAACGCATACGCCCTTTTTGGCCAACCAAGCAACCTGGAAAGGCAAATCAGCGCTACAAAGAAGTCTCGCTTCCCATGGGTCAAAAGGGCCATGCTGCAAAAAGTGTCAAAACCAGAAATGCAGGACAGGCCATGGAGAAATGGCAGCCTTGCTACGCTGATGGGCGGGATGTAAATTGCCAACAGCCACTCTGGAGAAGTGTACGGTGTGTCCTGAAACATCGAAAAAAAACAGCTTAGTGAGCATAGGGCACGTCCACTCATGGGCGTATAAATTGGGAAAACTAAAAATCAGCAAGACACAGGCACCCCAAAGTTTGGGGCTGCTCTGTTGACAAGAACCTCCACTTCATGACACCTTAAATATCCCAGGAAAGAGAAAAATGGATAAAAAAGTTATGGTCCTTATGTACAATGGAATATCACTCAGACATGAAATCAATGTCATAAGGCTAGTAGAAGCAAGATGAGTGGACTTAGGTACGACGATTCTAAGTGAAATAAGTCACACAGAAAAAGACACTTATCATAAGCTATCACTTATAGAGGGAATGTAAAAACCGCTACACTTGAACTGAATTACAAAACAGAACAGAGTCACACGTTTAGAAAACACACTATGGCTGCTTAACGGGAAAGGTGAGGTGGGGTGATGCATAAAACAAGGGGTTCAAATTTGCTCAGATACCGTTCCATACACCCAATATGTAATAGACAAGACCTACTCCTTGCTCCGTGAACTGGACTCAACACCCCCTATTCACCGCACAAGAATATATGTGACTAGTAACAATCTTAAAACCTATGTATTGATATCTGTCTGGAAGTGAGTCAAGTGGGTGTAAATCCGCATAAACACAGCCGTGAAAAGCAGCTAAACCCCATTATAAAAATAAATTACTTTTAAAAACCCGTAAAACAAAGACAGTGAAAGAGAGAGAAATTCTTACAAAATTCGTTCAGGGGTTGTGATGCCACCTGGATTGACCATATCTAGACCCACAGCTGGATGAGACATAAGGGTGGACACTCTTGGGGCTGAGAGGTTGGGTGAGCAAACGCAGACCCTTTAAAGTAATACTGCGTGATACCCATCCCATGGGTCCCAAATCTCCAGGTTCAAGGGCATCTTCCTACATCGAAAACATGCATGAGAAACTCAGAAGATGGTACACCGTGTGATTTTGAAAGGTTTCTAAAACACACCCCATTTCTCATCTCCTTGTGCTCGGGTTCGCCTTTCCAGCTACTTTACTAGCAATCAACTTACTTGGAGAATCAGCACCTTTAACCTCCTGTTCCCTACAGGTTGCAATTTGTCCTGAGGATGAACGGGAAGAGGGGCAACCAATGAGAGACTAGATCTAGCTGTTGGGACAGGCACAGGTCACTCTATTTTCCCATCAGGAAGAAGAATTAACCACAGGCTCAGCCTGCCGCCCAGAAGCAGAATAGGGCCTGAGGCAATCCCGCGCATTTGCGGCCAGCTCCCAAAAAAGCGAGTTGAAAAATGGAGCTCAGGGACACTGCAATTCACAAATCCGCAGAGTTATAAATGATAATTCTCTTCCACAGATATATTGAGGGAAGGCAACGAAGAGGATTTGAAAGCAAGGCAGAATTGCAGGAAACAGATTTCAGGAGGTAGATTCGAATCGCCTGTAAAGCACATGAAAAGCGGCAAAACGTCGACAATGATGCCCTTGGCCAAAAAGGGCGTATGCGTTTTTTCCTGAATATATTCAGGAAAAAACGCATACGCCCTTTTTGGCCAACCAAGCAACCTGGAAAGGCAAATCAGCGCTACAAAGAAGTCTCGCTTCCCATCGGTCAAAAGGGCCATGCTGCAAAAAGTGTCAAAACCAGAAATGCAGGACAGGCCATGGAGAAATGGCAGCCTTGCTACGCTGATGGGCGGGATGTAAGTTGCCAACAGCCACTCTGGAGAAGTGTACGGTGTGTCCTGAAACATCGAAAAAACACAGCTTAGGGAGCATAGGGCACGTCCACTCATGGGCGTATAAATTGGGAAAACTAAAAATCAGCAAGACACAGGCACCCCAAAGTTTGGGGCTGCTCTGTTGACAAGAACCTCCACTTCATGACACCTTAAATATCCCAGGAAAGAGAAAAATGGATAAAAAAGTTGTGGTCCTTATGTACAATGGAATATCACTCAGACATGAAATCAATGTCATAAGGCTAGTAGAAGCAAGATGAGTGGACTTAGGTACGACGATTCTAAGTGAAATAAGTCACACAGAAAAAGACACTTATCATAAGCTATCACTTATAGAGGGAATGTAAAAACCGCTACACTTGAACTGAATTACAAAACAGAACAGAGTCACACGTTTAGAAAACACACTATGGCTGCTTAACGGGAAAGGTGAGGTGGGGTGATGCATAAAACAAGGGGTTCAAATTTGCTCAGTTACCGTTCCATACACCCAATATGTAATAGACAAGACCTACTCCTTGCTCCGTGAACTGGACTCAACACCCCCTATTCACCGCACAAGAATATATGTGACTAGTAACAATCTTAAAACCTATGTATTGATATCTGTCTGGAAGTGAGTCAAGTGGGTGTAAATCCGCATAAACACAGCCGTGAAAAGCAGCTAAACCCCATTATAAAAATAAATTACTTTTAAAAACCCGTAAAACAAAGACAGTGAAAGAGAGAGAAATTCTTACAAAATTCGTTCAGGGGCTGTGATGCCACCTGGATTGACCATATCTAGACCCACAGCTGGATGAGACATAAGGGTGGATACTCTTGGGGCTGAGAGGTTGGGTGAGCAAACGCAGACCCTTTAAAGTAATACTGCGTGGTACCCATCCCATGGGTCCCAAATCTCCAGGTTCAAGGGCATCTTCCTACATCGAAAACATGCATGAGAAACTCAGAAGATGGTACACCGTGTGATTTTGAAAGGTTTCTAAAACACACCCCATTTCTCATCTCCTTGTGCTCGGGGTCGCCTTTCCAGCTACTTTACTAGCAATCAACTTACTTGGAGAATCAGCACCTTTAACCTCCTGTTCCCTACAGGTTGCAATTTGTCCTGAGGATGAACGGGAAGAGGGGCAACCAATGAGAGACTAGATCTAGGTGTTGGGACAGGCACAGGTCACTCTATTTTCCCATCAGGAAGAAGAATTAACCACAGGCTCAGCCTGCCGCCCAGAAGCAGAATAGGGCCTGAGGCAATCCCGCGCTTTTGCGGCCAGCTCCCAAAAAAGCGAGTTGAAAAATGGAGCTCAGGGACACTGCAATTCACAAACCCGCAGAGTTATAAATGATAATTCTCATCCACAGATATATTGAGGGAAGGCAACGAAGAGGATTTGAAAGCAAGGCAGAATTGCAGGAAACAGATTTCAGGAGGTAGATTCGAATCGCCTGTAAAGCACATGAAAAGCGGCAAAACGTCGACAATGATGCCCTTGGCCAAAAAGGGCGTATGCGTTTTTTCCTGAATATATTCAGGAAAAAACGCATACGCCCTTTTTGGCCAACCAAGCAACCTGGAAAGGCAAATCAGCGCTACAAAGAAGTCTCGCTTCCCATCGGTCAAAAGGGCCATGCTGCAAAAAGTGTCAAAACCAGAAATGCAGGACAGGCCATGGAGAAATGGCAGCCTTGCTACGCTGATGGGCGGGATGTAAGTTGCCAACAGCCACTCTGGAGAAGTGTACGGTGTGTCCTGAAACATCGAAAAAACACAGCTTAGGGAGCATAGGGCACGTCCACTCATGGGCGTATAAATTGGGAAAACTAAAAATCAGCAAGACACAGGCACCCCAAAGTTTAGGGCTGCTCTGTTGACAAGAACCTCCACTTCATGACACCTTAAATATCCCAGGAAAGAGAAAAATGGATAAAGAAGTTGTGGTCCTTATGTACAATGGAATATCACTCAGACATGAAATCAATGTCATAAGGCTAGTAGAAGCAAGATGAGTGGACTTAGGTACGACGATTCTAAGTGAAATAAGTCACACAGAAAAAGACACTTATCATAAGCTATCACTTATAGAGGGAATGTAAAAACCGCTACACTTGAACTGAATTACAGAATAGAACAGAATCACACGTTTAGAAAACACACTATGGCTGCTTAACGGGAAAGGTGAGGTGGGGTGATGCATAAAACAAGGGGTTCAAATTCGCTCAGATACCGTTCCATACACCCAATATGTAATAGAAAAGACCTACTCCTTGCTCAGTGAACTGGACTCAACACCCCCTATTCACCGCACAAGAATATATGTGACTAGTAACAATCTTAAAACCTATGTATTGATATCTGTCTGGAAGTGAGTCAAGTGGGTGTAAATTCGCATAAACACAGCCGTGAAAAGCAGCTAAACCCCATTATAAAAATAAATTACTTTTAAAAACCCGTAAAACAAAGACAGTGAAAGAGAGAGAAATTCTTACAAAATTCGTTCAGGGGCTGTGATGCAACCTGGATTGACCATATCTAGACCCACAGCTGGATGAGACATAAGGGTGGACACTCTTGGGGCTGAGAGGTTGGGTGAGGTTGGGTGAGCAAACGCAGACCCTTTAAAGTAATACTGCATGGTACCCATCCCATGGGTCCCAAATCTCCAGGTTCAAGGGCATCTTCCTACATCGAAAACTTGCATGAGGAACCCAGAAGAAGGTACACCGTGTGATTTTGAAAGGTTTCTAAAACGCACCTCATTTCTCATCTCCTTGTGCTCGGGTTCGCCATTCCAGCTACTTCACTAGCAATCTCCCTACTTGGAGAATCAGCACCTTTAACCTCCTGTTCTGTACAGGTTGCAATTTGTCCTGAGGATGAACGGGAAGAGGGGAAACCAATGAGAGAATAGATCTAGGTGTTGGGACAGGCACAGGTCACTCTATTTTCCCATCAGGAAGAAGAATTAACCACAGGCTCAGCCTGCCGCCCGGAACCAGAATAGGGCCTGAGGCAATCCCGTGCTTTTGCGGCCAGCTCCCAAAAAAGACAGTTGAAAAATGGAGCTCAGGGGGACTGCCATTCACAAACCTGCTGAGTTATAAATGATAACTCTCGTCCACAAATATATTGAGGGAAGGCAACGAAGAGGATTTGAAAGCAAGGCAGAATTGCAGGAAACAGGTTTCAGGAGGTAGATTCGAATCGCCTTTAAAGCACATGAAAAGCGGCAAAACGTCGACAATGATGCCCTTGGCCAAAAAGGGCGTATGCGTTTTTTCCTGAATATATTCAGGAAAAAACGCATACGCCCTTTTTGGCCAACCAAGCAACCTGGAAAGGCAAATCAGTGCTACAAAGAAGTCTCGCTTCCCATCGGTCAAAAGGGTCATGCTGCAAAAAGTGTCAAAACCAGAAATGCAGGACAGGCCATGGAGAAATGGCAGCCTTGCTACGCTGATGGGCGGGATGTTAATTGCCAACAGCCACTCTGGAGAAGTGTACGGTGTGTCCTGAAACATCGAAAAAACACAGCTTAGGGAGCATAGGGCACGTCCACTCATGGGCGTATAAATTGGGAAAACTAAAAATCAGCAAGACACAGGCACCCCAAAGTTTAGGGCTGCTCTGTTGACAAGAACCTCCACTTCATGACACCTTAAATATCCCAGGAAAGAGAAAAATGGATAAAGAAGTTGTGGTCCTTATGTACAATGCAATATCACTCAGACATGAAATCAATGTCATAAGGCTAGTAGAAGCAAGATGAGTGGACTTAGGTACGACGATTCTAAGTGAAATAAGTCACACAGAAAAAGACACTTATCATAAGCTATCACTTATAGAGGGAATGTAAAAACCGCTACACTTGAACTGAATTACAGAACAGAACAGAATCACACTTTTAGAAAACACACTATGGCTGCTTAACGGGAAAGGTGAGGTGGGGTGATGCATAAAACAAGGGTTTCAAATTCGCTCAGATACCGTTCCATACACCCAATATGTAATAGACAAGACCTACTCCTTCCTCAGTGAACTGGACTCAACACCCCCTAATCACCGCACAAGAATATATGTGACTAGTAACAATCTTAAAACCTATGTATTGATATCTGTCTGGAAGTGAGTCAAGTGGGTGTAAATCCGCATAAACACAGCCGTGAAAAGCAGTTAAACCCCATTATAAAAATAAATTACTTTTAAAAACCCGTAAAACAAAGACAGTGAAAGAGAGAGAAATTCTTTCAAAATTCGTTCAGAGGCTGTGATGCAACCTGGATTGACCATATCTACACGCACAGCTGGATGAGACATAAGGGTGGACAGTCTTGGGGCTGAAAGGTTGGGTTAGGTTGGGTGAGCAAACGCAGACCATTTAAAGTAATACTGCGTGGTACCCATCCCATGGGTCCCAAGTCTCCAGGTTCAAGGGCATCTTCCTACATCGAAAACATGCATGAGAAACTCAGAAGATGGTACACCGTGTGATTTTGAAAGGTTTCTAAAACGCACCTCATTTCTCGTCTCCTTGTGCTCGGGTTCGCCATTCCAGCTACTTTACTAGCAATCTCCCTACTTGGAGAATCAGCACCTTTAACCTCCTGTTCCCTACAGGTTGCAATTTGTCCTGAGGATGAACGGGAAGAGGGGCAACCAATGAGAGACTAGATCTAGCTGTTGGGACAGGCACAGGTCACTGTATTTTCCCATCAGGAAGAAGAATTAACCACAGGCTCAGCCTGCTGCCAGGAACCAGAATAGGGCCTGAGGCAATCCCGTGCTTTTGCGGCCAGCTCTCAAAAAAGACAGTTGAAAAATGGAGCTCAGGGACACTGCAATTCACAAACCCACAGAGTTATAAGTGATAACTCTCATCCACAGATATATTGAGGGAAGGCAACGAAGAGGATTTGAAAGCAAGGCACAATTGCAGGAAACAGATTTCAGGAGGTAGATTCGAATCGCCTTTAAGGCACATGAAAAGCGGCAAAACGTCGACAATGATGCCCTTGGCCAAAAAGGGCGTATGCGTTTTTTCCTGAATATATTCAGGAAAAAACGCATACGCCCTTTTTGGCCAACCAAGCAACCTGGAAAGGCAAATCAGCGCTACAAAGAAGTCTCGCTTCCCATCGGTCAAAAGGGTCATGCTGCAAAAAGTGTCAAAACCAGAAATGCAGGACAGGCCATGGAGAAATGGCAGCCTTGCTACGCTGATGGGCGGGATGTAAATTGCCAACAGCCACTCTGGAGAAGTGTACGGTGTGTCCTGAAACATCGAAAAAACACAGCTTAGTGAGCATAGGGCACGTCCACTCATGGGCGTATAAATTGGGAAAACTAAAAATCAGCAAGACACAGGCACCCCAAAGTTTGGGGCTGCTCTGTTGAGAAGAACCTCCACTTCATGATACCTTAAATATCCCAGGAAAGAGAAAAATGGATAAAAAAGTTGTGGTCCTTATGTACAATGGAATATCACTCAGACATGAAATCAATGTCATAAGGCTAGTAGAAGCAAGATGAGTGGACTTAGGTACGACGATTCTAAGTGAAATAAGTCACACAGAAAA
Source organism: Eschrichtius robustus (assembly GCF_028021215.1). NCBI lineage: Eukaryota > Metazoa > Chordata > Mammalia > Artiodactyla > Eschrichtiidae > Eschrichtius > Eschrichtius robustus. The sequence goes on along the minus strand of NW_027175495.1, from coordinate 2,120,884 downwards.
AGACACTTATCATAAGCTATCACTTATAGAGGGAATGTAAAAACCGCTACACTTGAACTGAATTACAAAACAGAACAGAGTCACACGTTTAGAAAACACACTATGGCTGCTTAACGGGAAAGGTGAGGTGGGGTGATGCATAAAACAAGGGGTTCAAATTTGCTCAGTTACCGTTCCATACACCCAATATGTAATAGACAAGACCTACTCCTTGCTCCGTGAACTGGACTCAACACCCCCTATTCACCGCACAAGAATATATGTGACTAGTAACAATCTTAAAACCTATGTATTGATATCTGTCTGGAAGTGAGTCAAGTGGGTGTAAATCCGCATAAACACAGCCGTGAAAAGCAGCTAAACCCCATTATAAAAATAAATTACTTTTAAAAACCCGTAAAACAAAGACAGTGAAAGAGAGAGAAATTCTTACAAAATTCGTTCAGGGGCTGTGATGCCACCTGGATTGACCATATCTAGACCCACAGCTGGATGAGACATAAGGGTGGATACTCTTGGGGCTGAGAGGTTGGGTGAGCAAACGCAGACCCTTTAAAGTAATACTGCGTGGTACCCATCCCATGGGTCCCAAATCTCCAGGTTCAAGGGCATCTTCCTACATCGAAAACATGCATGAGAAACTCAGAAGATGGTACACCGTGTGATTTTGAAAGGTTTCTAAAACACACCCCATTTCTCATCTCCTTGTGCTCGGGGTCGCCTTTCCAGCTACTTTACTAGCAATCAACTTACTTGGAGAATCAGCACCTTTAACCTCCTGTTCCCTACAGGTTGCAATTTGTCCTGAGGATGAACGGGAAGAGGGGCAACCAATGAGAGACTAGATCTAGGTGTTGGGACAGGCACAGGTCACTCTATTTTCCCATCAGGAAGAAGAATTAACCACAGGCTCAGCCTGCCGCCCAGAAGCAGAATAGGGCCTGAGGCAATCCCGCGCTTTTGCGGCCAGCTCCCAAAAAAGCGAGTTGAAAAATGGAGCTCAGGGACACTGCAATTCACAAACCCGCAGAGTTATAAATGATAATTCTCATCCACAGATATATTGAGGGAAGGCAACGAAGAGGATTTGAAAGCAAGGCAGAATTGCAGGAAACAGATTTCAGGAGGTAGATTCGAATCGCCTGTAAAGCACATGAAAAGCGGCAAAACGTCGACAATGATGCCCTTGGCCAAAAAGGGCGTATGCGTTTTTTCCTGAATATATTCAGGAAAAAACGCATACGCCCTTTTTGGCCAACCAAGCAACCTGGAAAGGCAAATCAGCGCTACAAAGAAGTCTCGCTTCCCATCGGTCAAAAGGGCCATGCTGCAAAAAGTGTCAAAACCAGAAATGCAGGACAGGCCATGGAGAAATGGCAGCCTTGCTACGCTGATGGGCGGGATGTAAGTTGCCAACAGCCACTCTGGAGAAGTGTACGGTGTGTCCTGAAACATCGAAAAAACACAGCTTAGGGAGCATAGGGCACGTCCACTCATGGGCGTATAAATTGGGAAAACTAAAAATCAGCAAGACACAGGCACCCCAAAGTTTAGGGCTGCTCTGTTGACAAGAACCTCCACTTCATGACACCTTAAATATCCCAGGAAAGAGAAAAATGGATAAAGAAGTTGTGGTCCTTATGTACAATGGAATATCACTCAGACATGAAATCAATGTCATAAGGCTAGTAGAAGCAAGATGAGTGGACTTAGGTACGACGATTCTAAGTGAAATAAGTCACACAGAAAAAGACACTTATCATAAGCTATCACTTATAGAGGGAATGTAAAAACCGCTACACTTGAACTGAATTACAGAATAGAACAGAATCACACGTTTAGAAAACACACTATGGCTGCTTAACGGGAAAGGTGAGGTGGGGTGATGCATAAAACAAGGGGTTCAAATTCGCTCAGATACCGTTCCATACACCCAATATGTAATAGAAAAGACCTACTCCTTGCTCAGTGAACTGGACTCAACACCCCCTATTCACCGCACAAGAATATATGTGACTAGTAACAATCTTAAAACCTATGTATTGATATCTGTCTGGAAGTGAGTCAAGTGGGTGTAAATTCGCATAAACACAGCCGTGAAAAGCAGCTAAACCCCATTATAAAAATAAATTACTTTTAAAAACCCGTAAAACAAAGACAGTGAAAGAGAGAGAAATTCTTACAAAATTCGTTCAGGGGCTGTGATGCAACCTGGATTGACCATATCTAGACCCACAGCTGGATGAGACATAAGGGTGGACACTCTTGGGGCTGAGAGGTTGGGTGAGGTTGGGTGAGCAAACGCAGACCCTTTAAAGTAATACTGCATGGTACCCATCCCATGGGTCCCAAATCTCCAGGTTCAAGGGCATCTTCCTACATCGAAAACTTGCATGAGGAACCCAGAAGAAGGTACACCGTGTGATTTTGAAAGGTTTCTAAAACGCACCTCATTTCTCATCTCCTTGTGCTCGGGTTCGCCATTCCAGCTACTTCACTAGCAATCTCCCTACTTGGAGAATCAGCACCTTTAACCTCCTGTTCTGTACAGGTTGCAATTTGTCCTGAGGATGAACGGGAAGAGGGGAAACCAATGAGAGAATAGATCTAGGTGTTGGGACAGGCACAGGTCACTCTATTTTCCCATCAGGAAGAAGAATTAACCACAGGCTCAGCCTGCCGCCCGGAACCAGAATAGGGCCTGAGGCAATCCCGTGCTTTTGCGGCCAGCTCCCAAAAAAGACAGTTGAAAAATGGAGCTCAGGGGGACTGCCATTCACAAACCTGCTGAGTTATAAATGATAACTCTCGTCCACAAATATATTGAGGGAAGGCAACGAAGAGGATTTGAAAGCAAGGCAGAATTGCAGGAAACAGGTTTCAGGAGGTAGATTCGAATCGCCTTTAAAGCACATGAAAAGCGGCAAAACGTCGACAATGATGCCCTTGGCCAAAAAGGGCGTATGCGTTTTTTCCTGAATATATTCAGGAAAAAACGCATACGCCCTTTTTGGCCAACCAAGCAACCTGGAAAGGCAAATCAGTGCTACAAAGAAGTCTCGCTTCCCATCGGTCAAAAGGGTCATGCTGCAAAAAGTGTCAAAACCAGAAATGCAGGACAGGCCATGGAGAAATGGCAGCCTTGCTACGCTGATGGGCGGGATGTTAATTGCCAACAGCCACTCTGGAGAAGTGTACGGTGTGTCCTGAAACATCGAAAAAACACAGCTTAGGGAGCATAGGGCACGTCCACTCATGGGCGTATAAATTGGGAAAACTAAAAATCAGCAAGACACAGGCACCCCAAAGTTTAGGGCTGCTCTGTTGACAAGAACCTCCACTTCATGACACCTTAAATATCCCAGGAAAGAGAAAAATGGATAAAGAAGTTGTGGTCCTTATGTACAATGCAATATCACTCAGACATGAAATCAATGTCATAAGGCTAGTAGAAGCAAGATGAGTGGACTTAGGTACGACGATTCTAAGTGAAATAAGTCACACAGAAAAAGACACTTATCATAAGCTATCACTTATAGAGGGAATGTAAAAACCGCTACACTTGAACTGAATTACAGAACAGAACAGAATCACACTTTTAGAAAACACACTATGGCTGCTTAACGGGAAAGGTGAGGTGGGGTGATGCATAAAACAAGGGTTTCAAATTCGCTCAGATACCGTTCCATACACCCAATATGTAATAGACAAGACCTACTCCTTCCTCAGTGAACTGGACTCAACACCCCCTAATCACCGCACAAGAATATATGTGACTAGTAACAATCTTAAAACCTATGTATTGATATCTGTCTGGAAGTGAGTCAAGTGGGTGTAAATCCGCATAAACACAGCCGTGAAAAGCAGTTAAACCCCATTATAAAAATAAATTACTTTTAAAAACCCGTAAAACAAAGACAGTGAAAGAGAGAGAAATTCTTTCAAAATTCGTTCAGAGGCTGTGATGCAACCTGGATTGACCATATCTACACGCACAGCTGGATGAGACATAAGGGTGGACAGTCTTGGGGCTGAAAGGTTGGGTTAGGTTGGGTGAGCAAACGCAGACCATTTAAAGTAATACTGCGTGGTACCCATCCCATGGGTCCCAAGTCTCCAGGTTCAAGGGCATCTTCCTACATCGAAAACATGCATGAGAAACTCAGAAGATGGTACACCGTGTGATTTTGAAAGGTTTCTAAAACGCACCTCATTTCTCGTCTCCTTGTGCTCGGGTTCGCCATTCCAGCTACTTTACTAGCAATCTCCCTACTTGGAGAATCAGCACCTTTAACCTCCTGTTCCCTACAGGTTGCAATTTGTCCTGAGGATGAACGGGAAGAGGGGCAACCAATGAGAGACTAGATCTAGCTGTTGGGACAGGCACAGGTCACTGTATTTTCCCATCAGGAAGAAGAATTAACCACAGGCTCAGCCTGCTGCCAGGAACCAGAATAGGGCCTGAGGCAATCCCGTGCTTTTGCGGCCAGCTCTCAAAAAAGACAGTTGAAAAATGGAGCTCAGGGACACTGCAATTCACAAACCCACAGAGTTATAAGTGATAACTCTCATCCACAGATATATTGAGGGAAGGCAACGAAGAGGATTTGAAAGCAAGGCACAATTGCAGGAAACAGATTTCAGGAGGTAGATTCGAATCGCCTTTAAGGCACATGAAAAGCGGCAAAACGTCGACAATGATGCCCTTGGCCAAAAAGGGCGTATGCGTTTTTTCCTGAATATATTCAGGAAAAAACGCATACGCCCTTTTTGGCCAACCAAGCAACCTGGAAAGGCAAATCAGCGCTACAAAGAAGTCTCGCTTCCCATCGGTCAAAAGGGTCATGCTGCAAAAAGTGTCAAAACCAGAAATGCAGGACAGGCCATGGAGAAATGGCAGCCTTGCTACGCTGATGGGCGGGATGTAAATTGCCAACAGCCACTCTGGAGAAGTGTACGGTGTGTCCTGAAACATCGAAAAAACACAGCTTAGTGAGCATAGGGCACGTCCACTCATGGGCGTATAAATTGGGAAAACTAAAAATCAGCAAGACACAGGCACCCCAAAGTTTGGGGCTGCTCTGTTGAGAAGAACCTCCACTTCATGATACCTTAAATATCCCAGGAAAGAGAAAAATGGATAAAAAAGTTGTGGTCCTTATGTACAATGGAATATCACTCAGACATGAAATCAATGTCATAAGGCTAGTAGAAGCAAGATGAGTGGACTTAGGTACGACGATTCTAAGTGAAATAAGTCACACAGAAAAAGACACTTATCATAAGCTATCACTTATAGAGGGAATGTAAAAACCGGTACACTTGAACTGAATTACAAAACAGAACAGAGTCACACGTTTAGAAAACACACTATGGCTGCTTAACGGGAAAGGTGAGGTGGGGTGATGCATAAAACAAGGGTTTCAAATTCGCTCAGATACCGTTCCATACACCCAATATGTAATAGACAAGACCTACTCCTTCCTCAGTGAACTGGACTCAACACCCCCTAATCACCGCACAAGAATATATGTGACTAGTAACAATCTTAAAACCTATGTATTGATATCTGTCTGGAAGTGAGTCAAGTGGGTGTAAATCCGCATAAACACAGCCGTGATAAGCAGTTAAACCCCATTATAAAAATAAATTACTTTTAAAAACCCGTAAAACAAAGACAGTGAAAGAGAGAGAAATTCTTACAAAATTCGTTCAGAGGCTGTGATGCAACCTGGATTGACCATATCTACACGCACAGCTGGATGAGACATAAGGGTGGACAGTCTTGGGGCTGAAAGGTTGGGTTAGGTTGGGTGAGCAAACGCAGACCATTTAAAGTAATACTGCGTGGTACCCATCCAATGGGTCCCAAGTCTCCAGGTTCAAGGGCATCTTCCTACATCGAAAACATGCATGAGAAACTCAGAAGATGGTACACCGTGTGATTTTGAAAGGTTTCTAAAACGCACCTCATTTCTCATCTCCTTGTGCTCGGGTTCGCCATTCCAGCTACTTCACTAGCAATCTCACTACTTGGAGAATCAGCACCTTTAACCTCCTGTTCTGTACAGGTTGCAATTTGTCCTGAGGATGAACGGGAAGAGGGGAAACCAATGAGAGAATAGATCTAGGTGTTGGGACAGGCACAGGTCACTCTATTTTCCTATCAGGAAGAAGAATTAACCACAGGCTCAGCCTGCCGCCGGCAACCGGAATAGGGCCTGAGGAAATCCCGTGCTTTTGCGGCCAGCTCCCAAACAAGACAGTTGAAAAATGGAGCTCAGGGGCACTGCCATTCACAAACCTGCTGAGTTATAAATGATAATTCTCGTCCACAAATATATTGAGGGAAGGCAACGAAGAGGATTTGAAAGCAAGGCAGAATTGCAAGAAACAGGTTTCAGGAGGTAGATTCGAATCGCCTTTAAAGCACATGAAAAGCGGCAAAACGTCGACAATGATGCCCTTGGCCAAAAAGGGCGTATGCGTTTTTTCCTGAATATATTCAGGAAAAAACGCATACGCCCTTTTTGGCCAACCAAGCAACCTGGAAAGGCAAATCAGTGCTACAAAGAAGTCTCGCTTCCCATCGGTCAAAAGGGTCATGCTGCAAAAAGTGTCAAAACCAGAAATGCAGGACAGGCCATGGAGAAATGGCAGCCTTGCTACGCTGATGGGCGGGATGTTAATTGCCAACAGCCACTCTGGAGAAGTGTACGGTGTGTCCTGAAACATCGAAAAAACACAGCTTAGGGAGCATAGGGCACGTCCACTCATGGGCGTATAAATTGGGAAAACTAAAAATCAGCAAGACACAGGCACCCCAAAGTTTAGGGCTGCTCTGTTGACAAGAACCCCCACTTCATGACAACTTAAATATCCCAGGAAAGAGAAAAATGGATAAAGAAGTTGTGGTCCTTATGTACAATGGAATATCACTCAGACATGAAATCAATGTCATAAGGCTAGTAGAAGCAAGATGAGTGGACTTAGGTACGACGATTCTAAGTGAAATAAGTCACACAGAAAAAGACACTTATCATAAGCTATCACTTATAGAGGGAATGTAAAAACCGCTACACTTGAACTGAATTACAAAATAGAACAGAGTCACACGTTTAGAAAACACACTATGGCTGCTTAACGGGAAAGGTGAGGTGGGGTGATGCATAAAACAAGGGTTTCAAATTCGCTCAGATACCGTTCCATACACCCAATATGTAATAGACAAGACCTACTCCTTGCTCCGTGAACTGGACTCAACACCCCCTATTCACCGCACAAGAATATATGTGACTAGTAAGAATCTTAAAACCTATGTATTGATATCTGTCTGGAAGTGAGTCAAGTGGGTGTAAAGCCGCATAAACACAGCCGTGAAAAGCAGCTAAACCCCATTATAAAAATAAATTACTTTTAAAAACCCGTAAAACAAAGACAGTGAAAGAGAGAGAAATTCTTACAAAATTCGTTCAGAGGCTGTGATGCAACCTGGATTGACCATATCTACACGCACAGCTGGATGAGACATAAGGGTGGACACTCTTGGGGCTGAAAGGTTGGGTTAGGTTGGGTGAGCAAACGCAGACCCTTCAAAGTAATACTGCGTGGTACCCATCCCATGGGTCCCAAGTCTCCAGGTTCAAGGGCATCTTCCTACATCGAAAACTTGCATGAGGAACCCAGAAGAAGGTACACCGTGTGATTTTGAAAGGTTTCTAAAACGCACCTCATTTCTCATCTCCTTGTGCTCGGGTTCGCCATTCCAGCTACTTCACTAGCAATCTCCCTACTTGGAGAATCAGCACCTTTAACCTCCTGTTCCGTACAGGTTGCAATTTTTCCTGAGGATGAACGGGAAGAGGGGCAACCAATGAGAGACTAGATCTAGGTGTTGGGACAGGCACAGGTCACTCTATTTTCCCATTAGGAAAAAGAATTAACCACAGGCTCAGCCTGCCGCCGGGAACCAGAATAGGGCCTGCGGCAATCACGTGCTTTTGCGGCCAGCTCCCAAACAAGACAGTTGAAAAATGGAACTCAGGGGCACTGCCATTCACAAACCTGCTGAGTTATAAATGATAACTCTCGTCCACAAATATATTGAGGGAAGGCAACAAAGAGGATTTGAAAGCAAGGCAGAATTGCAGGAAACAGGTTTCAGGACGTAGATTCGAATCGCCTTTAAAGCACATGAAAAGCGGCAAAACGTCGACAATGATGCCCTTGGCCAAAAAGGGCGTATGCGTTTTTTCCTGAATATATTCAGGAAAAAACGCATACGCCCTTTTTGGCCAACCAAGCAACCTGGAAAGGCAAATCAGTGCTACAAAGAAGTCTCGCTTCCCATCGGTCAAAAGGGTCATGCTGCAAAAAGTGTCAAAACCAGAAATGCAGGACAGGCCATGGAGAAATGGCAGCCTTGCTACGCTGATGGGCGGGATGTTAATTGCCAACAGCCACTCTGGAGAAGTGTACGGTGTGTCCTGAAACATCGAAAAAACACAGCTTAGGGAGCATAGGGCACGTCCACTCATGGGCGTATAAATTGGGAAAACTAAAAATCAGCAAGACACAGGCACCCCAAAGTTTAGGGCTGCTCTGTTGACAAGAACCTCCACTTCATGATAACTTAAATATCCCAGGAAAGAGAAAAATGGATAAAGAAGTTGTGGTCCTTATGTACAATGGAATATCACTCAGACATGAAATCAATGTCATACGGCTAGTAGAAGCAAGATGAGTGGACTTAGGTACGACGATTCTAAGTGAAATAAGTCACACAGAAAAAGACACTTATCATAAGCTATCACTTATAGAGGGAATGTAAAAACCGCTACACTTGAACTGAATTACAAAATAGAACAGAGTCACACGTTTAGAAAACACACTATGGCTGCTTAACGGGAAAGGTGAGGTGGGGTGATGCATAAAACAAGGGTTTCAAATTCGCTCAGATACCGTTCCATACACCCAATATGTAATAGACAAGACCTACTCCTTGCTCCGTGAACTGGACTCAACACCCCCTATTCACCGCACAAGAATATATGTGACTAGTAAGAATCTTAAAACCTATGTATTGATATCTGTCTGGAAGTGAGTCAAGTGGGTGTAAAGCCGCATAAACACAGCCGTGAAAAGCAGCTAAACCCCATTATAAAAATAAATTACTTTTAAAATCCCGTAAAACAAAGACAGTGAAAGAGAGAGAAATTCTTACAAAATTCGTTCAGAGGCTGTGATGCAACCTGGATTGACCATATCTACACGCACAGCTGGATGAGACATAAGGGTGGACACTCTTGGGGCTGAAAGGTTGGGTTAGGTTGGGTGAGCAAACGCAGACCCTTCAAAGTAATACTGCGTGGTACCCATCCCATGGGTCCCAAGTCTCCAGGTTCAAGGGCATCTTCCTACATCGAAAACTTGCATGAGGAACCCAGAAGAAGGTACACCGTGTGATTTTGAAAGGTTTCTAAAACGCACCTCATTTCTCATCTCCTTGTGCTCGGGTTCGCCATTCCAGCTACTTCACTAGCAATCTCCCTACTTGGAGAATCAGCACCTTTAACCTCCTGTTCCCTACAGGTTGCAATTTGTCCTGAGGATGAACGGGAAGAGGGGCAACCAATGAGAGACTAGATCTAGGTGTTGGGACAGGCACAGGTCACTCTATTTTCCCATCAGGAAGAAGAATTAACCACAGGCTCAGCCTGCCGCCCAGAAGCAGAATAGGGCCTGAGGCAATCCCGCGCTTTTGCGGCCAGCTCCCAAAAAAGCGAGTTGAAAAATGGAGCTCAGGGACACTGCAATTCACAAACCCGCAGAGTTATAAATGATAATTCTCATCCACAGATATATTGAGGGAAGGCAACGAAGAGGATTTGAAAGCAAGGCAGAATTGCAGGAAACAGATTTCAGGAGGTAGATTCGAATCGCCTGTAAAGCACATGAAAAGCGGCAAAACGTCGACAATGATGCCCTTGGCCAAAAAGGGCGTATGCGTTTTTTCCTGAATATATTCAGGAAAAAACGCATACGCCCTTTTTGGCCAACCAAGCAACCTGGAAAGGCAAATCAGCGCTACAAAGAAGTCTCGCTTCCCATCGGTCAAAAGGGCCATGCTGCAAAAAGTGTCAAAACCAGAAATGCAGGACAGGCCATGGAGAAATGGCAGCCTTGCTACGCTGATGGGCGGGATGTAAGTTGCCAACAGCCACTCTGGAGAAGTGTACGGTGTGTCCTGAAACATCGAAAAAACACAGCTTAGGGAGCATAGGGCACGTCCACTCATGGGCGTATAAATTGGGAAAACTAAAAATCAGCAAGACACAGGCACCCCAAAGTTTAGGGCTGCTCTGTTGACAAGAACCTCCACTTCATGACACCTTAAATATCCCAGGAAAGAGAAAAATGGATAAAGAAGTTGTGGTCCTTATGTACAATGGAATATCACTCAGACATGAAATCAATGTCATAAGGCTAGTAGAAGCAAGATGAGTGGACTTAGGTACGACGATTCTAAGTGAAATAAGTCACACAGAAAAAGACACTTATCATAAGCTATCACTTATAGAGGGAATGTAAAAACCGCTACACTTGAACTGAATTACAGAATAGAACAGAATCACACGTTTAGAAAACACACTATGGCTGCTTAACGGGAAAGGTGAGGTGGGGTGATGCATAAAACAAGGGGTTCAAATTCGCTCAGATACCGTTCCATACACCCAATATGTAATAGAAAAGACCTACTCCTTGCTCAGTGAACTGGACTCAACACCCCCTATTCACCGCACAAGAATATATGTGACTAGTAACAATCTTAAAACCTATGTATTGATATCTGTCTGGAAGTGAGTCAAGTGGGTGTAAATTCGCATAAACACAGCCGTGAAAAGCAGCTAAACCCCATTATAAAAATAAATTACTTTTAAAAACCCGTAAAACAAAGACAGTGAAAGAGAGAGAAATTCTTACAAAATTCGTTCAGGGGCTGTGATGCAACCTGGATTGACCATATCTAGACCCACAGCTGGATGAGACATAAGGGTGGACACTCTTGGGGCTGAGAGGTTGGGTGAGGTTGGGTGAGCAAACGCAGACCCTTTAAAGTAATACTGCATGGTACCCATCCCATGGGTCCCAAATCTCCAGGTTCAAGGGCATCTTCCTACATCGAAAACTTGCATGAGGAACCCAGAAGAAGGTACACCGTGTGATTTTGAAAGGTTTCTAAAACGCACCTCATTTCTCATCTCCTTGTGCTCGGGTTCGCCATTCCAGCTACTTCACTAGCAATCTCCCTACTTGGAGAATCAGCACCTTTAACCTCCTGTTCTGTACAGGTTGCAATTTGTCCTGAGGATGAACGGGAAGAGGGGAAACCAATGAGAGAATAGATCTAGGTGTTGGGACAGGCACAGGTCACTCTATTTTCCCATCAGGAAGAAGAATTAACCACAGGCTCAGCCTGCCGCCCGGAACCAGAATAGGGCCTGAGGCAATCCCGTGCTTTTGCGGCCAGCTCCCAAAAAAGACAGTTGAAAAATGGAGCTCAGGGGGACTGCCATTCACAAACCTGCTGAGTTATAAATGATAACTCTCGTCCACAAATATATTGAGGGAAGGCAACGAAGAGGATTTGAAAGCAAGGCAGAATTGCAGGAAACAGGTTTCAGGAGGTAGATTCGAATCGCCTTTAAAGCACATGAAAAGCGGCAAAACGTCGACAATGATGCCCTTGGCCAAAAAGGGCGTATGCGTTTTTTCCTGAATATATTCAGGAAAAAACGCATACGCCCTTTTTGGCCAACCAAGCAACCTGGAAAGGCAAATCAGTGCTACAAAGAAGTCTCGCTTCCCATCGGTCAAAAGGGTCATGCTGCAAAAAGTGTCAAAACCAGAAATGCAGGACAGGCCATGGAGAAATGGCAGCCTTGCTACGCTGATGGGCGGGATGTTAATTGCCAACAGCCACTCTGGAGAAGTGTACGGTGTGTCCTGAAACATCGAAAAAACACAGCTTAGGGAGCATAGGGCACGTCCACTCATGGGCGTATAAATTGGGAAAACTAAAAATCAGCAAGACACAGGCACCCCAAAGTTTAGGGCTGCTCTGTTGACAAGAACCTCCACTTCATGACACCTTAAATATCCCAGGAAAGAGAAAAATGGATAAAGAAGTTGTGGTCCTTATGTACAATGCAATATCACTCAGACATGAAATCAATGTCATAAGGCTAGTAGAAGCAAGATGAGTGGACTTAGGTACGACGATTCTAAGTGAAATAAGTCACACAGAAAAAGACACTTATCATAAGCTATCACTTATAGAGGGAATGTAAAAACCGCTACACTTGAACTGAATTACAGAACAGAACAGAATCACACTTTTAGAAAACACACTATGGCTGCTTAACGGGAAAGGTGAGGTGGGGTGATGCATAAAACAAGGGTTTCAAATTCGCTCAGATACCGTTCCATACACCCAATATGTAATAGACAAGACCTACTCCTTCCTCAGTGAACTGGACTCAACACCCCCTAATCACCGCACAAGAATATATGTGACTAGTAACAATCTTAAAACCTATGTATTGATATCTGTCTGGAAGTGAGTCAAGTGGGTGTAAATCCGCATAAACACAGCCGTGAAAAGCAGTTAAACCCCATTATAAAAATAAATTACTTTTAAAAACCCGTAAAACAAAGACAGTGAAAGAGAGAGAAATTCTTTCAAAATTCGTTCAGAGGCTGTGATGCAACCTGGATTGACCATATCTACACGCACAGCTGGATGAGACATAAGGGTGGACAGTCTTGGGGCTGAAAGGTTGGGTTAGGTTGGGTGAGCAAACGCAGACCATTTAAAGTAATACTGCGTGGTACCCATCCCATGGGTCCCAAGTCTCCAGGTTCAAGGGCATCTTCCTACATCGAAAACATGCATGAGAAACTCAGAAGATGGTACACCGTGTGATTTTGAAAGGTTTCTAAAACGCACCTCATTTCTCGTCTCCTTGTGCTCGGGTTCGCCATTCCAGCTACTTTACTAGCAATCTCCCTACTTGGAGAATCAGCACCTTTAACCTCCTGTTCCCTACAGGTTGCAATTTGTCCTGAGGATGAACGGGAAGAGGGGCAACCAATGAGAGACTAGATCTAGCTGTTGGGACAGGCACAGGTCACTGTATTTTCCCATCAGGAAGAAGAATTAACCACAGGCTCAGCCTGCTGCCAGGAACCAGAATAGGGCCTGAGGCAATCCCGTGCTTTTGCGGCCAGCTCTCAAAAAAGACAGTTGAAAAATGGAGCTCAGGGACACTGCAATTCACAAACCCACAGAGTTATAAGTGATAACTCTCATCCACAGATATATTGAGGGAAGGCAACGAAGAGGATTTGAAAGCAAGGCACAATTGCAGGAAACAGATTTCAGGAGGTAGATTCGAATCGCCTTTAAGGCACATGAAAAGCGGCAAAACGTCGACAATGATGCCCTTGGCCAAAAAGGGCGTATGCGTTTTTTCCTGAATATATTCAGGAAAAAACGCATACGCCCTTTTTGGCCAACCAAGCAACCTGGAAAGGCAAATCAGCGCTACAAAGAAGTCTCGCTTCCCATCGGTCAAAAGGGTCATGCTGCAAAAAGTGTCAAAACCAGAAATGCAGGACAGGCCATGGAGAAATGGCAGCCTTGCTACGCTGATGGGCGGGATGTAAATTGCCAACAGCCACTCTGGAGAAGTGTACGGTGTGTCCTGAAACATCGAAAAAACACAGCTTAGTGAGCATAGGGCACGTCCACTCATGGGCGTATAAATTGGGAAAACTAAAAATCAGCAAGACACAGGCACCCCAAAGTTTGGGGCTGCTCTGTTGAGAAGAACCTCCACTTCATGATACCTTAAATATCCCAGGAAAGAGAAAAATGGATAAAAAAGTTGTGGTCCTTATGTACAATGGAATATCACTCAGACATGAAATCAATGTCATAAGGCTAGTAGAAGCAAGATGAGTGGACTTAGGTACGACGATTCTAAGTGAAATAAGTCACACAGAAAAAGACACTTATCATAAGCTATCACTTATAGAGGGAATGTAAAAACCGGTACACTTGAACTGAATTACAAAACAGAACAGAGTCACACGTTTAGAAAACACACTATGGCTGCTTAACGGGAAAGGTGAGGTGGGGTGATGCATAAAACAAGGGTTTCAAATTCGCTCAGATACCGTTCCATACACCCAATATGTAATAGACAAGACCTACTCCTTCCTCAGTGAACTGGACTCAACACCCCCTAATCACCGCACAAGAATATATGTGACTAGTAACAATCTTAAAACCTATGTATTGATATCTGTCTGGAAGTGAGTCAAGTGGGTGTAAATCCGCATAAACACAGCCGTGATAAGCAGTTAAACCCCATTATAAAAATAAATTACTTTTAAAAACCCGTAAAACAAAGACAGTGAAAGAGAGAGAAATTCTTACAAAATTCGTTCAGAGGCTGTGATGCAACCTGGATTGACCATATCTACACGCACAGCTGGATGAGACATAAGGGTGGACAGTCTTGGGGCTGAAAGGTTGGGTTAGGTTGGGTGAGCAAACGCAGACCATTTAAAGTAATACTGCGTGGTACCCATCCAATGGGTCCCAAGTCTCCAGGTTCAAGGGCATCTTCCTACATCGAAAACATGCATGAGAAACTCAGAAGATGGTACACCGTGTGATTTTGAAAGGTTTCTAAAACGCACCTCATTTCTCATCTCCTTGTGCTCGGGTTCGCCATTCCAGCTACTTCACTAGCAATCTCACTACTTGGAGAATCAGCACCTTTAACCTCCTGTTCTGTACAGGTTGCAATTTGTCCTGAGGATGAACGGGAAGAGGGGAAACCAATGAGAGAATAGATCTAGGTGTTGGGACAGGCACAGGTCACTCTATTTTCCTATCAGGAAGAAGAATTAACCACAGGCTCAGCCTGCCGCCGGCAACCGGAATAGGGCCTGAGGAAATCCCGTGCTTTTGCGGCCAGCTCCCAAACAAGACAGTTGAAAAATGGAGCTCAGGGGCACTGCCATTCACAAACCTGCTGAGTTATAAATGATAATTCTCGTCCACAAATATATTGAGGGAAGGCAACGAAGAGGATTTGAAAGCAAGGCAGAATTGCAAGAAACAGGTTTCAGGAGGTAGATTCGAATCGCCTTTAAAGCACATGAAAAGCGGCAAAACGTCGACAATGATGCCCTTGGCCAAAAAGGGCGTATGCGTTTTTTCCTGAATATATTCAGGAAAAAACGCATACGCCCTTTTTGGCCAACCAAGCAACCTGGAAAGGCAAATCAGTGCTACAAAGAAGTCTCGCTTCCCATCGGTCAAAAGGGTCATGCTGCAAAAAGTGTCAAAACCAGAAATGCAGGACAGGCCATGGAGAAATGGCAGCCTTGCTACGCTGATGGGCGGGATGTTAATTGCCAACAGCCACTCTGGAGAAGTGTACGGTGTGTCCTGAAACATCGAAAAAACACAGCTTAGGGAGCATAGGGCACGTCCACTCATGGGCGTATAAATTGGGAAAACTAAAAATCAGCAAGACACAGGCACCCCAAAGTTTAGGGCTGCTCTGTTGACAAGAACCCCCACTTCATGACAACTTAAATATCCCAGGAAAGAGAAAAATGGATAAAGAAGTTGTGGTCCTTATGT
Organism: Eschrichtius robustus; assembly: GCF_028021215.1. Taxonomy (NCBI): domain Eukaryota; kingdom Metazoa; phylum Chordata; class Mammalia; order Artiodactyla; family Eschrichtiidae; genus Eschrichtius; species Eschrichtius robustus. The sequence goes on along the minus strand of NW_027175495.1, from coordinate 2,105,160 downwards.
ACAATGGAATATCACTCAGACATGAAATCAATGTCATAAGGCTAGTAGAAGCAAGATGAGTGGACTTAGGTACGACGATTCTAAGTGAAATAAGTCACACAGAAAAAGACACTTATCATAAGCTATCACTTATAGAGGGAATGTAAAAACCGCTACACTTGAACTGAATTACAAAATAGAACAGAGTCACACGTTTAGAAAACACACTATGGCTGCTTAACGGGAAAGGTGAGGTGGGGTGATGCATAAAACAAGGGTTTCAAATTCGCTCAGATACCGTTCCATACACCCAATATGTAATAGACAAGACCTACTCCTTGCTCCGTGAACTGGACTCAACACCCCCTATTCACCGCACAAGAATATATGTGACTAGTAAGAATCTTAAAACCTATGTATTGATATCTGTCTGGAAGTGAGTCAAGTGGGTGTAAAGCCGCATAAACACAGCCGTGAAAAGCAGCTAAACCCCATTATAAAAATAAATTACTTTTAAAAACCCGTAAAACAAAGACAGTGAAAGAGAGAGAAATTCTTACAAAATTCGTTCAGAGGCTGTGATGCAACCTGGATTGACCATATCTACACGCACAGCTGGATGAGACATAAGGGTGGACACTCTTGGGGCTGAAAGGTTGGGTTAGGTTGGGTGAGCAAACGCAGACCCTTCAAAGTAATACTGCGTGGTACCCATCCCATGGGTCCCAAGTCTCCAGGTTCAAGGGCATCTTCCTACATCGAAAACTTGCATGAGGAACCCAGAAGAAGGTACACCGTGTGATTTTGAAAGGTTTCTAAAACGCACCTCATTTCTCATCTCCTTGTGCTCGGGTTCGCCATTCCAGCTACTTCACTAGCAATCTCCCTACTTGGAGAATCAGCACCTTTAACCTCCTGTTCCGTACAGGTTGCAATTTTTCCTGAGGATGAACGGGAAGAGGGGCAACCAATGAGAGACTAGATCTAGGTGTTGGGACAGGCACAGGTCACTCTATTTTCCCATTAGGAAAAAGAATTAACCACAGGCTCAGCCTGCCGCCGGGAACCAGAATAGGGCCTGCGGCAATCACGTGCTTTTGCGGCCAGCTCCCAAACAAGACAGTTGAAAAATGGAACTCAGGGGCACTGCCATTCACAAACCTGCTGAGTTATAAATGATAACTCTCGTCCACAAATATATTGAGGGAAGGCAACAAAGAGGATTTGAAAGCAAGGCAGAATTGCAGGAAACAGGTTTCAGGACGTAGATTCGAATCGCCTTTAAAGCACATGAAAAGCGGCAAAACGTCGACAATGATGCCCTTGGCCAAAAAGGGCGTATGCGTTTTTTCCTGAATATATTCAGGAAAAAACGCATACGCCCTTTTTGGCCAACCAAGCAACCTGGAAAGGCAAATCAGTGCTACAAAGAAGTCTCGCTTCCCATCGGTCAAAAGGGTCATGCTGCAAAAAGTGTCAAAACCAGAAATGCAGGACAGGCCATGGAGAAATGGCAGCCTTGCTACGCTGATGGGCGGGATGTTAATTGCCAACAGCCACTCTGGAGAAGTGTACGGTGTGTCCTGAAACATCGAAAAAACACAGCTTAGGGAGCATAGGGCACGTCCACTCATGGGCGTATAAATTGGGAAAACTAAAAATCAGCAAGACACAGGCACCCCAAAGTTTAGGGCTGCTCTGTTGACAAGAACCTCCACTTCATGATAACTTAAATATCCCAGGAAAGAGAAAAATGGATAAAGAAGTTGTGGTCCTTATGTACAATGGAATATCACTCAGACATGAAATCAATGTCATACGGCTAGTAGAAGCAAGATGAGTGGACTTAGGTACGACGATTCTAAGTGAAATAAGTCACACAGAAAAAGACACTTATCATAAGCTATCACTTATAGAGGGAATGTAAAAACCGCTACACTTGAACTGAATTACAAAATAGAACAGAGTCACACGTTTAGAAAACACACTATGGCTGCTTAACGGGAAAGGTGAGGTGGGGTGATGCATAAAACAAGGGTTTCAAATTCGCTCAGATACCGTTCCATACACCCAATATGTAATAGACAAGACCTACTCCTTGCTCCGTGAACTGGACTCAACACCCCCTATTCACCGCACAAGAATATATGTGACTAGTAAGAATCTTAAAACCTATGTATTGATATCTGTCTGGAAGTGAGTCAAGTGGGTGTAAAGCCGCATAAACACAGCCGTGAAAAGCAGCTAAACCCCATTATAAAAATAAATTACTTTTAAAATCCCGTAAAACAAAGACAGTGAAAGAGAGAGAAATTCTTACAAAATTCGTTCAGAGGCTGTGATGCAACCTGGATTGACCATATCTACACGCACAGCTGGATGAGACATAAGGGTGGACACTCTTGGGGCTGAAAGGTTGGGTTAGGTTGGGTGAGCAAACGCAGACCCTTCAAAGTAATACTGCGTGGTACCCATCCCATGGGTCCCAAGTCTCCAGGTTCAAGGGCATCTTCCTACATCGAAAACTTGCATGAGGAACCCAGAAGAAGGTACACCGTGTGATTTTGAAAGGTTTCTAAAACGCACCTCATTTCTCATCTCCTTGTGCTCGGGTTCGCCATTCCAGCTACTTCACTAGCAATCTCCCTACTTGGAGAATCAGCACCTTTAACCTCCTGTTCCGTACAGGTTGCAATTTGTCCTGAGGATGAACGGGAAGAGGGGCAACCAATGAGAGACTAGATCTAGGTGTTGGGACAGGCACAGGTCACTCTATTTTCCCATTAGGAAAAAGAATTAACCACAGGCTCAGCCTGCCGCCGGGAACCAGAATAGGGCCTGCGGCAATCCCGTGCTTTTGCGGCCAGCTCCCAAACAAGACAGTTGAAAAATGGAGCTCAGGGGCACTGCCATTCACAAACCCGCTGAGTTATAAATGATAACTCTCGTCCACAAATATATTGAGGGAAGGCAACAAAGAGGATTTGAAAGCAAGGCAGAATTGCAGGAAACAGGTTTCAGGAGGTAGATTCGAATCGCCTTTAAAGCACATGAAAAGCGGCAAAACGTCGACAATGATGCCCTTGGCCAAAAAGGGCGTATGCGTTTTTTCCTGAATATATTCAGGAAAAAACGCATACGCCCTTTTTGGCCAACCAAGCAACCTGGAAAGGCAAATCAGCGCTACAAAGAAGTCTCGCTTCCCATCGGTCAAAAGGGTCATGCTGCAAAAAGTGTCAAAACCAGAAATGCAGGACAGGCCATGGAGAAATGGCAGCCTTGCTACGCTGATGGGCGGGATGTTAATTGCCAACAGCCACTCTGGAGAAGTGTACGGTGTGTCCTGAAACATCGAAAAAACACAGCTTAGGGAGCATAGGGCACGTCCACTCATGGGCGTATAAATTGGGAAAACTAAAAATCAGCAAGACACAGGCACCCCAAAGTTTAGGGCTGCTCTGTTGACAAGAACCTCCACTTCATGACACCTTAAATATCCCAGGAAAGAGAAAAATGGATAAAGAAGTTGTGGTCCTTATGTACAATGGAATATCACTCAGACATGAAATCAATGTCATAAGGCTAGTAGAAGCAAGATGAGTGGACTTAGGTACGACGATTCTAAGTGAAATAAGTCACACAGAAAAAGACACTTATCATAAGCTATCACTTATAGAGGGAATGTAAAAACCGCTACACTTGAACTGAATTACAAAACAGAACAGAGTCACACGTTTAGAAAACACACTATGGCTGCTTAACGGGAAAGGTGAGGTGGGGTGATGCATAAAACAAGGGTTTCAAATTCGCTCAGATACCGTTCCATACACCCAATATGTAATAGACAAGACCTACTCCTAGCTCCGTGAACTGGACTCAACACCCCCTATTCACCGCACAAGAATATATGTGACTAGTAAGAATCTTAAAACCTATGTATTGATATCTGTCTGGAAGTGAGTCAAGTGGGTGTAAAGCCGCATAAACACAGCCGTGAAAAGCAGCTAAACCCCATTATAAAAATAAATTACTTTTAAAAACCCGTAAAACAAAGACAGTGAAAGAGAGAGAAATTCTTACAAAATTCGTTCAGAGGCTGTGATGCAACCTGGATTGACCATATCTACACGCACAGCTGGATGAGACATAAGGGTGGACACTCTTGGGGCTGAAAGGTTGGGTTAGGTTGGGTGAGCAAACGCAGACCCTTCAAAGTAATACTGCGTGGTACCCATCCCATGGGTCCCAAGTCTCCAGGTTCAAGGGCATCTTCCTACATCGAAAACATGCATGAGAAACTCAGAAGATGGTACACCGTGTGATTTTGAAAGGTTTCTAAAACGCACCTCATTTCTCATCTCCTTGTGCTCGGGTTCGCCATTCCAGCTACTTTACTAGCAATCTCCCTACTTGGAGAATCAGCACCTTTAACCTCCTGTTCCCTACAGGTTGCAATTTTTCCTGAGGATGAACGGGAAGAGGGGGAACCAATGAGAGACTAGATCTAGCTGTTGGGACAGGCACAGGTCACTCTATTTTCCCATCAGGAAGAAGAATTAACCACAGGCTCAGCCTGCTGCCGGGAACCAGAATAGGGCCTGAGGCAATCCCGTGCTTTTGTGGCCAGCTCTCAAAAAAGACAGTTGAAAAATGGAGCTCAGGGACACTGCAATTCACAAACCCGCAGAGTTATAAGTGATAACTCTCATCCACAGATATATTGAGGGAAGGCAACGAAGAGGATTTGAAAGCAAGGCACAATTGCAGGAAACAGATTTCAGGAGGTAGATTCGAATCGCCTTTAAGGCACATGAAAAGCGGCAAAACGTCGACAATGATGCCCTTGGCCAAAAAGGGCGTATGCGTTTTTTCCTGAATATATTCAGGAAAAAACGCATACGCCCTTTTTGGCCAACCAAGCAACCTGGAAAGGCAAATCAGCACTAAAAAGAAGTCTCGCTTCCCATCGGTCAAAAGGGCCATGCTGCAAAAAGTGTCAAAACCAGAAATGCAGGACAGGCCATGGAGAAATGGCAGCCTTGCTACGCTGATGGGCGGGATGTTAATTGCCAACAGCCACTCTGGAGAAGTGTACGGTGTGTCCTGAAACATCGAAAAAACACAGCTTAGTGAGCATAGGGCACGTCCACTCATGGGCATTTAAATTGGGAAAACTAAAAATGAGCAAGACACAGGCACCCAAAGTTTGGGGCTGCTCTGTTGACAAGAACCTCCACTTCATGACACCTTAAATATCCCAGGAAAGAGAAAAATGGATAAAAAAGTTGTGGTCCTTATGTACAATGGAATATCACTCAGACATGAAATCAATGTCATAAGGCTAGTAGAAGCAAGATGAGTGGACTTAGGTACGACGATTCTAAGTGAAATAAGTCACACAGAAAAAGACACTTATCATAAGCTATCACTTATAGAGGGAATGTAAAAACCGCTACACTTGAACTGAATTACAAAACAGAACAGAGTCACACGTTTAGAAAACACACTATGGCTGCTTAACGGGAAAGGTGAGGTGAGGTGATGCATAAAACAAGGGGTTCAAATTCGCTCAGATACCGTTCCATACACCCAATATGTAATAGACAAGACCTACTCCTTGCTAAGTGAACTGGACTCAACACCCCCTATTCACCGCACAAGAATATATATGACTAGTAACAATCTTAAAACCTATGTATTGATATCTGTCTGGAAGTGAGTCAAGTGGGTGTAAAGCCGCATAAACACAGCCGTGAAAAGCAGCTAACCCCATTATAAAAATAAATTACTTTTAAAAACCCGTAAAACAAAGACAGTGAAAGAGAGAGAAATTTTTACAAAATTCGTTCAGGGTCTGAGATGCAACCTGGATTGACCATATCTAGACCCACAGCTGGATGAGACATAAGGGTGGACACTCTTGGGGCTGAGAGGTTGGGTGAGCAAACGCAGACCCTTTAAAGTAATACTGCGTGGTACCCATCCCATGGGTCCCAAATCTCCAGGTTCAAGGGCATCTTCCTACATCGAAAAAATGCATGAGAAACTCAGAAGATGGTACACCGTGTGATTTTGAAAGGTTTCTAAAACACACCCCATTTCTCATCTCCTTGTGCTCGGGTTCGCCTTTCCAGCTACTTTACTAGCAATCAACTTACTTGGAGAATCAGCACCTTTAACCTCCTGTTCCCTACAGGTTGTAATTTGTCCTGAGGATGAACGGGAAGAGGGGCAACCAATGAGAGACTAGATCTAGGTGTTGGGACAGGCACAGGTCACTCTATTTTCCCATCAGGAAGAAGAATTAACCACAGGCTCAGCCTGCCGCCGGGAACCGGAATAGGGCCTGAGGAAATCCCGTGCTTTTGCGGCCAGCTCCCAAACAAGACAGTTGAAAAAGGGAGCTCAGGGGCACTGCCATTCACAAACCTGCTGAGTTATAAATGATAACTCTCGTCCACAAATATATTGAGGGAAGGCAACGAAGAGGATTTGAAAGCAAGGCAGAATTGCAGGAAACAGGTTTCAGGAGGTAGATTCGAATCGCCTTTAAAGCACATGAAAAGCGGCAAAACGTCGACAATGATGCCCTTGGCCAAAAAGGGCGTATGCGTTTTTTCCTGAATATATTCAGGAAAAAACGCATACGCCCTTTTTGGCCAACCAAGCAACCTGGAAAGGCAAATCAGTGCTACAAAGAAGTCTCGCTTCCCATCGGTCAAAAGGGTCATGCTGCAAAAAGTGTCAAAACCAGAAATGCAGGACAGGCCATGGAGAAATGGCAGCCTTGCTACGCTGATGGGCGGGATGTAAATTGCCAACAGCCACTCTGGAGAAGTGTACGGTGTGTCCTGAAACATCGAAACAACACAGCTTAGGGAGCATAGGGCACGTCCACTCATGGGCGTATAAATTGGGAAAACTAAAAATCAGCAAGACACAGGCACCCCAAAGTTTAGGGCTGCTCTGTTGACAAGAACCTCCACTTCATGACAACTTAAATATCCCAGGAAAGAGAAAAATGGATAAAGAAGTTGTGGTCCTTATGTACAATGGAATATCACTCAGACATGAAATCAATGTCATAAGGCTAGTAGAAGCAAGATGAGTGGACTTAGGTACGACGATTCTAAGTGAAATAAGTCACACAGAAAAAGACACTTATCATAAGCTATCACTTATAGAGGGAATGTAAAAACCGCTACACTTGAACTGAATTACAAAATAGAACAGAGTCACACGTTTAGAAAACACACTATGGCTGCTTAACGGGAAAGGTGAGGTGGGGTGATGCATAAAACAAGGGTTTCAAATTCGCTCAGATACCGTTCCATACACCCAATATGTAATAGACAAGACCTACTCCTTGCTCCGTGAACTGGACTCAACACCCCCTATTCACCGCACAAGAATATATGTGACTAGTAAGAATCTTAAAACCTATGTATTGATATCTGTCTGGAAGTGAGTCAAGTGGGTGTAAATCCGCATAAACACAGCCGTGAAAAGCAGCTAAACCCCATTATAAAAATAAATTACTTTTAAAAACCCGTAAAACAAAGACAGTGAAAGAGAGAGAAATTCTTACAAAATTCGTTCAGATGCTGTGATGCAACCTGGATTGACCATATCTACACGCACAGCTGGATGAGACATAAGGGTGGACACTCTTGGGGCTGAAAGGTTGGGTTAGGTTGGGTGAGCAAACGCAGACCCTTCAAAGTAATACTGCGTGGTACCCATCCCATGGGTCCCAAGTCTCCAGGTTCAAGGGCATCTTCCTACATCGAAAACATGCATGAGAAACTCAGAAGATGGTACACCGTGTGATTTTGAAAGGTTTCTAAAACGCACCTCATTTCTCATCTCCTTGTGCTCGGGTTCGCCATTCCAGCTACTTTACTAGCAATCTCCCTACTTGGAGAATCAGCACCTTTAACCTCCTGTTCCCTACAGGTTGCAATTTGTCCTGAGGATGAACGGGAAGAGGGGGAACCAATGAGAGACTAGATCTAGCTGTTGGGACAGGCACAGGTCACTCTATTTTCCCATCAGGAAGAAGAATTAACCACAGGCTCAGCCTGCTGCCAGGAACCAGAATAGGGCCTGAGGCAATCCCGTGCTTTTGTGGCCAGCTCTCAAAAAAGACAGTTGAAAAATGGAGCTCAGGGACACTGCAATTCACAAACCCGCAGAGTTATAAGTGATAACTCTCATCCACAGATATATTGAGGGAAGGCAACGAAGAGGATTTGAAAGCAAGGCACAATTGCAGGAAACAGATTTCAGGAGGTAGATTCGAATCGCCTTTAAGGCACATGAAAAGCGGCAAAACGTCGACAATGATGCCCTTGGCCAAAAAGGGCGTATGCGTTTTTTCCTGAATATATTCAGGAAAAAACGCATACGCCCTTTTTGGCCAACCAAGCAACCTGGAAAGGCAAATCAGCACTAAAAAGAAGTCTCGCTTCCCATCGGCCAAAAGGGCCATGCTGCAAAAAGTGTCAAAACCAGAAATGCAGGACAGGCCATGGAGAAATGGCAGCCTTGCTACGCTGATGGGCGGGATGTTAATTGCCAACAGCCACTCTGGAGAAGTGTACGGTGTGTCCTGAAACATCGAAAAAACACAGCTTAGTGAGCATAGGGCACGTCCACTCATGGGCGTATAAATTGGGAAAACTAAAAATGAGCAAGACACAGGCACCCAAAGTTTGGGGCTGCTCTGTTGACAAGAACCTCCACTTCATGACACCTTAAATATCCCAGGAAAGAGAAAAATGGATAAAAAAGTTGTGGTCCTTATGTACAATGGAATATCACTCAGACATGAAATCAATGTCATAAGGCTAGTAGAAGCAAGATGAGTGGACTTAGGTACGACGATTCTAAGTGAAATAAGTCACACAGAAAAAGACACTTATCATAAGCTATCACTTATAGAGGGAATGTAAAAACCGCTACACTTGAACTGAATTACAAAACAGAACAGAGTCACACGTTTAGAAAACACACTATGGCTGCTTAACGGGAAAGGTGAGGTGGGGTGATGCATAAAACAAGGGGTTCAAATTCGCTCAGATACCGTTCCATACACCCAATATGTAATAGACAAGACCTACTCCTTGCTAAGTGAACTGGACTCAACACCCCCTATTCACCGCACAAGAATATATATGACTAGTAACAATCTTAAAACCTATGTATTGATATCTGTCTGGAAGTGAGTCAAGTGGGTGTAAAGCCGCATAAACACAGCCGTGAAAAGCAGCTAACCCCATTATAAAAATAAATTACTTTTAAAAACCCGTAAAACAAAGACAGTGAAAGAGAGAGTAATTCTTACAAAATTCGTTCAGGGGCTGAGATGCAACCTGGATTGACCATATCTAGACCCACAGCTGGATGAGACATAAGGGTGGACACTCTTGGGGCTGAGAGGTTGGGTGAGCAAACGCAGACCCTTTAAAGTAATACTGCGTGGTACCCATCCCATGGGTCCCAAATCTCCAGGTTCAAGGGCATCTTCCTACATCGAAAACATGCATGAGAAACTCAGAAGATGGTACACCGTGTGATTTTGAAAGGTTTCTAAAACACACCCCATTTCTCATCTCCTTGTGCTCGGGTTCGCCTTTCCAGCTACTTTACTAGCAATCAACTTACTTGGAGAATCAGCACCTTTAACCTCCTGTTCCCTACAGGTTGCAATTTGTCCTGAGGATGAACGGGAAGAGGGGCAACCAATGAGAGACTAGATCTAGGTGTTGGGACAGGCACAGGTCACTCTATTTTCCCATCAGGAAGAAGAATTAACCACAGGCTCAGCCTGCCGCCGGGAACCGGAATAGGGCCTGAGGAAATCCCGTGCTTTTGCGGCCAGCTCCCAAACAAGACAGTTGAAAAATGGAGCTCAGGGGCACTGCCATTCACAAACCTGCTGAGTTATAAATGATAACTCTCGTCCACAAATATATTGAGGGAAGGCAACGAAGAGGATTTGAAAGCAAGGCAGAATTGCAGGAAACAGGTTTCAGGAGGTAGATTCGAATCGCCTTTAAAGCACATGAAAAGCGGCAAAACGTCGACAATGATGCCCTTGGCCAAAAAGGGCTTATGCGTTTTTTCCTGAATATATTCAGGAAAAAACGCATACGCCCTTTTTGGCCAACCAAGCAACCTGGAAAGGCAAATCAGTGCTACAAAGAAGTCTCGCTTCCCATCGATCAAAAGGGTCATGCTGCAAAAAGTGTCAAAACCAGAAATGCAGGACAGGCCATGGAGAAATGGCAGCCTTGCTACGCTGATGGGCGGGATGTTAATTGCCAACAGCCACTCTGGAGAAGTGTACGGTGTGTCCTGAAACATCAAAAAAACACAGCTTAGGGAGCATAGGGCACGTCCACTCATGGGCGTATAAATTGGGAAAACTAAAAATCAGCAAGACACAGGCACCCCAAAGTTTAGGGCTGCTCTGTTGACAAGAACCTCCACTTCATGACAACTTAAATATCCCAGGAAAGAGAAAAATGGATAAAGAAGTTGTGGTCCTTATGTACAATGGAATATCACTCAGACATGAAATCAATGTCATAAGGCTAGTAGAAGCAAGATGAGTGGACTTAGGTACGACGATTCTAAGTGAAATAAGTCACACAGAAAAAGACACTTATCATAAGCTATCACTTATAGAGGGAATGTAAAAACCGCTACACTTGAACTGAATTACAAAACAGAACAGAGTCACACGTTTAGAAAACACACTATGGCTGCTTAACGGGAAAGGTGAGGTGGGGTGATGCATAAAACAAGTGGTTCAAATTCGCTCAGATACCGTTCCATACACCCAATATGTAATAGACAAGACCTACTCCTTGCTAAGTGAACTGGACTCAACACCCCCTATTCACCGCACAAGAATATATATGACTAGTAACAATCTTAAAACCTATGTATTGATATCTGTCTGGAAGTGAGTCAAGTGGGTGTAAAGCCGCATAAACACAGCCGTGAAAAGCAGCTAACCCCATTATAAAAATAAATTACTTTTAAAAACCCGTAAAACAAAGACAGTGAAAGAGAGAGAAATTCTTTCAAAATTCGTTCAGGGGCTGAGATGCAACCTGGATTGACCATATCTAGACCCACAGCTGGATGAGACATAAGGGTGGACACTCTTGGGGCTGAGAGGTTGGGTGAGCAAACGCAGACCCTTTAAAGTAATACTGCGTGGTACCCATCCCATGGGTCCCAAATCTCCAGGTTCAAGGGCATCTTCCTACATCGAAAACATGCATGAGAAACTCAGAAGATGGTACACCGTGTGATTTTGAAAGGTTTCTAAAACACACCCCATTTCTCATCTCCTTGTGCTCGGGTTCGCCTTTCCAGCTACTTTACTAGCAATCAACTTACTTGGAGAATCAGCACCTTTAACCTCCTGTTCCCTACAGGTTGCAATTTGTCCTGAGGATGAACGGGAAGAGGGGCAACCAATGAGAGACTAGATCTAGGTGTTGGGACAGGCACAGGTCACTCTATTTTCCCATCAGGAAGAAGAATTAACCACAGGCTCAGCCTGCCGCCGGGAACCGGAATAGGGCCTGAGGAAATCCCGTGCTTTTGCGGCCAGCTCCCAAACAAGACAGTTGAAAAATGGAGCTCAGGGGCACTGCCATTCACAAACCTGCTGAGTTATAAATGATAACTCTCGTCCACAAATATATTGAGGGAAGGCAACGAAGAGGATTTGAAAGCAAGGCAGAATTGCAGGAAACAGGTTTCAGGAGGTAGATTCGAATCGCCTTTAAAGCACATGAAAAGCGGCAAAACGTCGACAATGATGCCCTTGGCCAAAAAGGGCGTATGCGTTTTTTCCTGAATATATTCAGGAAAAAACGCATACGCCCTTTTTGGCCAACCAAGCAACCTGGAAAGGCAAATCAGTGCTACAAAGAAGTCTCGCTTCCCATCGGTCAAAAGGGTCATGCTGCAAAAAGTGTCAAAACCAGAAATGCAGGACAGGCCATGGAGAAATGGCAGCCTTGCTACGCTGATGGGCGGGATGTTAATTGCCAACAGCCACTCTGGAGAAGTGTACGGTGTGTCCTGAAACATCGAAAAAACACAGCTTAGGGAGCATAGGGCACGTCCACTCATGGGCGTATAAATTGGGAAAACTAAAAATCAGCAAGACACAGGCACCCCAAAGTTTAGGGCTGCTCTGTTGACAAGAACCTCCACTTCATGACAACTTAAATATCCCAGGAAAGAGAAAAATGGATAAAGAAGTTGTGGTCCTTATGTACAATGGAATATCACTCAGACATGAAATCAATGTCATAAGGCTAGTAGAAGCAAGATGAGTGGACTTAGGTACGACGATTCTAAGTGAAATAAGTCACACAGAAAAAGACACTTATCATAAGCTATCACTTATAGAGGGAATGTAAAAACCGCTACACTTGAACTGAATTACAAAACAGAACAGAGTCACACGTTTAGAAAACACACTATGGCTGCTTAACGGGAAAGGTGAGGTGGGGTGATGCATAAAACAAGGGTTTCAAATTCGCTCAGATACCGTTCCATACACCCAATATGTAATAGACAAGACCTACTCCTTGCTCCGTGAACTGGACTCAACACCCCCTATTCACCGCACAAGAATATATGTGACTAGTAAGAATCTTAAAACCTATGTATTGATATCTGTCTGGAAGTGAGTCAAGTGGGTGTAAAGCCGCATAAACACAGCCGTGAAAAGCAGCTAAACCCCATTATAAAAATAAATTACTTTTAAAAACCCGTAAAACAAAGACAGTGAAAGAGAGAGAAATTCTTACAAAATTCGTTCAGAGGCTGTGATGCAACCTGGATTGACCATATCTACACGCACAGCTGGATGAGACATAAGGGTGGACACTCTTGGGGCTGAAAGGTTGGGTTAGGTTGGGTGAGCAAACGCAGACCCTTCAAAGTAATACTGCGTGGTACCCATCCCATGGGTCCCAAGTCTCCAGGTTCAAGGGCATCTTCATACATCGAAAACTTGCATGAGGAACCCAGAAGAAGGTACACCGTGTGATTTTGAAAGGTTTCTAAAACGCACCTCATTTCTCATCTCCTTGTGCTCGGGTTCGCCATTCCAGCTACTTCACTAGCAATCTCCCTACTTGGAGAATCAGCACCTTTAACCTCCTGTTCCGTACAGGTTGCAATTTGTCCTGAGGATGAACGGGAAGAGGGGCAACCAATGAGAGACTAGATCTAGGTGTTGGGACAGGCACAGGTCACTCTATTTTCCCATTAGGAAAAAGAATTAACCACAGGCTCAGCCTGCCGCCGGGAACCAGAATAGGGCCTGAGGCAATCCCGTGCTTTTGCTGCCAGCTCCCAAACAAGACAGTTGAAAAATGGAGCTCAGGGGCACTGCCATTCACAAACCCGCTGAGTTATAAATGATAACTCTCGTCCACAAATATATTGAGGGAAGGCAACAAAGAGGATTTGAAAGCAAGGCAGAATTGCAGGAAACAGGTTTCAGGAGGTAGATTCGAATCGCCTTTAAAGCACATGAAAAGCGGCAAAACGTCGACAATGATGCCCTTGGCCAAAAAGGGCGTATGCGTTTTTTCCTGAATATATTCAGGAAAAAACGCATACGCCCTTTTTGGCCAACCAAGCAACCTGGAAAGGCAAATCAGCGCTACAAAGAAGTCTCGCTTCCCATCGGTCAAAAGGGTCATGCTGCAAAAAGTGTCAAAACCAGAAATGCAGGACAGGCCACGGAGAAATGGCAGCCTTGCTACGCTGATGGGCGGGATGTTAATTACCAACAGCCACTCTGGAGAAGTGTACGGTGTGTCCTGAAACATCGAAAAAACACAGCTTAGGGAGCATAGGGCACGTCCACTCATGGGCGTATAAATTGGGAAAACTAAAAATCAGCAAGACACAGGCACCCCAAAGTTTAGGGCTGCTCTGTTGACAAGAACCTCCACTTCATGACACCTTAAATATCCCAGGAAAGAGAAAAATGGATAAAGAAGTTGTGGTCCTTATGTACAATGGAATATCACTCAGACATGAAATCAATGTCATAAGGCTAGTAGAAGCAAGATGAGTGGACTTAGGTACGACGATTCTAAGTGAAATAAGTCACACAGAAAAAGACACTTATCATAAGCTATCACTTATAGAGGGAATGTAAAAACCACTACACTTGAACTGAATTACAAAACAGAACAGAGTCACACGTTTAGAAAACACACTATGGCTGCTTAACGGGAAAGGTGAGGTGGGGTGATGCATAAAACAAGGGGTTCAAATTCGCTCAGATACAGTTCCATACACCCAATATGTAATAGACAAGACCTACTCCTTGCTAAGTGAACTGGACTCAACACCCCCTATTCACCGCACAAGAATATATATGACTAGTAACAATCTTAAAACCTATGTATTGATATCTGTCTGGAAGTGAGTCAAGTGGGTGTAAAGCCGCATAAACACAGCCGTGAAAAGCAGCTAACCCCATTATAAAAATAAATTACTTTTAAAAACCCGTAAAACAAAGACAGTGAAAGAGAGAGAAATTCTTACAAAATTCGTTCAGAGGCTGTGATGCAACCTGGATTGACCATATCTACACGCACAGCTGGATGAGACATAAGGGTGGACACTCTTGGGGCTGAAAGGTTGGGTTAGGTTGGGTGAGCAAACGCAGACCCTTCAAAGTAATACTGCGTGGTACCCATCCCATGGGTCCCAAGTCTCCAGGTTCAAGGGGATCTTCCTACATCGAAAACTTGCATGAGGAACCCAGAAGAAGGTACACCGTGTGATTTTGAAAGGTTTCTAAAACGCACCTCATTTCTAATCACCTTGTGCTCGGGTTCGCCATTCCAGCTACTTCACTAGCAATCTCCCTACTTGGAGAATCAGCACCTTTAACCTCCTGTTCTTTACAGGTTGCAATTTGTCCTGAGGATGAACGGGAAGAGGGGCAACCAATGAGAGACTAGATCTAGGTGTTGGGACAGGCACAGGTCACTCTATTTTCCCATTAGGAAAAAGAATTAACCACAGGCTCAGCCTGCCGCCGGGAACCAGAATAGGGCCTGAGGCAATCCCGTGCTTTTGCGGCCAGCTCCCAAACAAGACAGTTGAAAAATGGAGCTCAGGGGCACTGCCATTCACAAACCTGCTGAGTTATAAATGATAACTCTCGTCCACAAATATATTGAGGGAAGGCAACAAAGAGGATTTGAAAGCAAGGCAGAATTGCAGGAAACAGGTTTCAGGAGGTAGATTCGAATCGCCTTTAAAGCACATGAAAAGCGGCAAAACGTCGACAATGATGCCCTTGGCCAAAAAGGGCGTATGCGTTTTTTCCTGAATATATTCAGGAAAAAACGCATACGCCCTTTTTGGCCAACCAAGCAACCTGGAAAGGCAAATCAGTGCTACAAAGAAGTCTCGCTTCCCATCGGTCAAAAGGGTCATGCTGCAAAAAGTGTCAAAACCAGAAATGCAGGACAGGCCATGGAGAAATGGCAGCCTTGCTACGCTGATGGGCGGGATGTTAATTGCCAACAGCCACTCTGGAGAAGTGTACGGTGTGTCCTGAAACATCGAAAAAACACAGCTTAGGGAGCATAGGGCACGTCCACTCATGGGCGTATAAATTGGGAAAACTAAAAATCAGCAAGACACAGGCACCCCAAAGTTTAGGGCTGCTCTGTTGACAAGAACCTCCACTTCATGACAACTTAAATATCCCAGGAAAGAGAAAAATGGATAAAGAAGTTGTGGTCCTTATGTACAATGGAATATCACTCAGACATGAAATCAATGTCATAAGGCTAGTAGAAGCAAGATGAGTGGACTTAGGTACGACGATTCTAAGTGAAATAAGTCACACAGAAAAAGACACTTATCATAAGCTATCACTTATAGAGGGAATGTAAAAACCGCTACACTTGAACTGAATTACAAAATAGAACAGAGTCACACGTTTAGAAAACACACTATGGCTGCTTAACGGGAAAGGTGAGGTGGGGTGATGCATAAAACAAGGGTTTCAAATTCGCTCAGATACCGTTCCATACACCCAATATGTAATAGACAAGACCTACTCCTTGCTCCGTGAACTGGACTCAACACCCCCTATTCACCGCACAAGAATATATGTGACTAGTAACAATCTTAAAACCTATGTATTGATATCTGTCTGGAAGTGAGTCAAGTGGGTGTAAAGCCGCATAAACACAGCCGTGAAAAGCAGCTAACCCCATTATAAAAATAAATTACTTTTAAAAACCCGTAAAACAAAGACAGTGAAAGAGAGAGAAATTCTTTCAAAATTCGTTCAGGGGCTGAGATGCAACCTGGATTGACCATATCTAGACCCACAGCTGGATGAGACATAAGGGTGGACACTCTTGGGGCTGAGAGGTTGGGTGAGCAAACGCAGACCCTTTAAAGTAATACTGCGTGGTACCCATCCCATGGGTCCCAAATCTCCAGGTTCAAGGGCATCTTCCTACATCGAAAACATGCATGACAAACTCAGAAGATGGTACACCGTGTGATTTTGAAAGGTTTCTAAAACACACCCCATTTCTCATCTCCTTGTGCTCGGGTTCGCCTTTCCAGCTACTTTACTAGCAATCAACTTACTTGGAGAATCAGCACCTTTAACCTCCTGTTCCCTACAGGTTGCAATTTGTCCTGAGGATGAACGGGAAGAGGGGCAACCAATGAGAGACTAGATCTAGGTGTTGGGACAGGCACAGGTCACTCTATTTTCCCATCAGGAAAAAGAATTAACCACAGGCTCAGCCTGCCGCCGGGAACCGGAATAGGGCCTGAGGAAATCCCGTGCTTTTGCGGCCAGCTCCCAAACAAGACAGTTGAAAAATGGAGCTCAGGGGCACTGCCATTCACAAACCTGCTGAGTTATAAATGATAACTCTCGTCCACAAATATATTGAGGGAAGGCAACGAAGAGGATTTGAAAGCAAGGCAGAATTGCAGGAAACAGGTTTCAGGAGGTAGATTCGAATCGCCTTTAAAGCACATGAAAAGCGGCAAAACGTCGACAATGATGCCCTTGGCCAAAAAGGGCGTATGCGTTTTTTCCTGAATATATTCAGGAAAAAACGCATACGCCCTTTTTGGCCAACCAAGCAACCTGGAAAGGCAAATCAGTGCTACAAAGAAGTCTCGCTTCCCATCGGTCAAAAGGGTCATGCTGCAAAAAGTGTCAAAACCAGAAATGCAGGACAGGCCATGGAGAAATGGCAGCCTTGCTACGCTGATGGGCGGGATGTTAATTGCCAACAGCCACTCTGGAGAAGTGTACGGTGTGTCCTGAAACATCGAAAAAACACAGCTTAGGGAGCATAGGGCACGTCCACTCATGGGCGTATAAATTGGGAAAACTAAAAATCAGCAAGACACAGGCACCCCAAAGTTTAGGGCTGCTCTGTTGACAAGAACCTCCACTTCATGACAACTTAAATATCCCAGGAAAGAGAAAAATGGATAAAGAAGTTGTGGTCCTTATGTACAATGGAATATCACTCAGACATGAAATCAATGTCATAAGGCTAGTAGAAGCAAGATGAGTGGACTTAGGTACGACGATTCTAAGTGAAATAAGTCACACAGAAAAAGACACTTATCATAAGCTATCACTTATAGAGGGAATGTAAAAACCGCTACACTTGAACTGAATTACAAAACAGAACAGAGTCACACGTTTAGAAAACACACTATGGCTGCTTAACGGGAAAGGTGAGGTGGGGTGATGCATAAAACAAGGGTTTCAAATTCGCTCAGATACCGTTCCATACACCCAATATGTAATAGACAAGACCTACTCCTTGCTCCGTGAACTGGACTCAACACCCCCTATTCACCGCACAAGAATATATGTGACTAGTAAGAATCTTAAAACCTATGTATTGATATCTGTCTGGAAGTGAGTCAAGTGGGTGTAAAGCCGCATAAACACAGCCGTGAAAAGCAGCTAAACCCCATTATAAAAATAAATTACTTTTAAAAACCCGTAAAACAAAGACAGTGAAAGAGAGAGAAATTCTTACAAAATTCGTTCAGAGGCTGCGATGCAACCTGGATTGACCATATCTACACGCACAGCTGGATGAGACATAAGGGTGGACACTCTTGGGGCTGAAAGGTTGGGTTAGGTTGGGTGAGCAAACGCAGACCCTTCAAAGTAATACTGCGTGGTACCCATCCCATGGGTCCCAAGTCTCCAGGTTCAAGGGCATCTTCATACATCGAAAACTTGCATGAGGAACCCAGAAGAAGGTACACCGTGTGATTTTGAAAGGTTTCTAAAACGCACCTCATTTCTCATCTCCTTGTGCTCGGGTTCGCCATTCCAGCTACTTCACTAGCAATCTCCCTACTTGGAGAATCAGCACCTTTAACCTCCTGTTCCGTACAGGTTGCAATTTGTCCTGAGGATGAACGGGAAGAGGGGCAACCAATGAGAGACTAGATCTAGGTGTTGGGACAGGCACAGGTCACTCTATTTTCCCATTAGGAAAAAGAATTAACCACAGGCTCAGCCTGCCGCCGGGAACCAGAATAGGGCCTGAGGCAATCCCGTGCTTTTGCTGCCAGCTCCCAAACAAGACAGTTGAAAAATGGAGCTCAGGGGCACTGCCATTCACAAACCCGCTGAGTTATAAATGATAACTCTCGTCCACAAATATATTGAGGGAAGGCAACAAAGAGGATTTGAAAGCAAGGCAGAATTGCAGGAAACAGGTTTCAGGAGGTAGATTCGAATCGCCTTTAAAGCACATGAAAAGCGGCAAAACGTCGACAATGATGCCCTTGGCCAAAAAGGGCGTATGCGTTTTTTCCTGAATATATTCAGGAAAAAACGCATACGCCCTTTTTGGCCAACCAAGCAACCTGGAAAGGCAAATCAGCGCTACAAAGAAGTCTCGCTTCCCATCGGTCAAAAGGGTCATGCTGCAAAAAGTGTCAAAACCAGAAATGCAGGACAGGCCACGGAGAAATGGCAGCCTTGCTACGCTGATGGGCGGGATGTTAATTACCAACAGCCACTCTGGAGAAGTGTACGGTGTGTCCTGAAACATCGAAAAAACACAGCTTAGGGAGCATAGGGCACGTCCACTCATGGGCGTATAAATTGGGAAAACTAAAAATCAGCAAGACACAGGCACCCCAAAGTTTAGGGCTGCTCTGTTGACAAGAACCTCCACTTCATGACACCTTAAATATCCCAGGAAAGAGAAAAATGGATAAAGAAGTTGTGGTCCTTATGTACAATGGAATATCACTCAGACATGAAATCAATGTCATAAGGCTAGTAGAAGCAAGATGAGTGGACTTAGGTACGACGATTCTAAGTGAAATAAGTCACACAGAAAAAGACACTTATCATAAGCTATCACTTATAGAGGGAATGTAAAAACCACTACACTTGAACTGAATTACAAAACAGAACAGAGTCACACGTTTAGAAAACACACTATGGCTGCTTAACGGGAAAGGTGAGGTGGGGTGATGCATAAAACAAGGGGTTCAAATTCGCTCAGATACAGTTCCATACACCCAATATGTAATAGACAAGACCTACTCCTTGCTAAGTGAACTGGACTCAACACCCCCTATTCACCGCACAAGAATATATATGACTAGTAACAATCTTAAAACCTATGTATTGATATCTGTCTGGAAGTGAGTCAAGTGGGTGTAAAGCCGCATAAACACAGCCGTGAAAAGCAGCTAACCCCATTATAAAAATAAATTACTTTTAAAAACCCGTAAAACAAAGACAGTGAAAGAGAGAGAAATTCTTACAAAATTCGTTCAGAGGCTGTGATGCAACCTGGATTGACCATATCTACACGCACAGCTGGATGAGACATAAGGGTGGACACTCTTGGGGCTGAAAGGTTGGGTTAGGTTGGGTGAGCAAACGCAGACCCTTCAAAGTAATACTGCGTGGTACCCATCCCATGGGTCCCAAGTCTCCAGGTTCAAGGGGATCTTCCTACATCGAAAACTTGCATGAGGAACCCAGAAGAAGGTACACCGTGTGATTTTGAAAGGTTTCTAAAACGCACCTCATTTCTAATCACCTTGTGCTCGGGTTCGCCATTCCAGCTACTTCACTAGCAATCTCCCTACTTGGAGAATCAGCACCTTTAACCTCCTGTTCTTTACAGGTTGCAATTTGTCCTGAGGATGAACGGGAAGAGGGGCAACCAATGAGAGACTAGATCTAGGTGTTGGGACAGGCACAGGTCACTCTATTTTCCCATTAGGAAAAAGAATTAACCACAGGCTCAGCCTGCCGCCGGGAACCAGAATAGGGCCTGAGGCAATCCCGTGCTTTTGCGGCCAGCTCCCAAACAAGACAGTTGAAAAATGGAGCTCAGGGGCACTGCCATTCACAAACCTGCTGAGTTATAAATGATAACTCTCGTCCACAAATATATTGAGGGAAGGCAACAAAGAGGATTTGAAAGCAAGGCAGAATTGCAGGAAACAGGTTTCAGGAGGTAGATTCGAATCGCCTTTAAAGCACATGAAAAGCGGCAAAACGTCGACAATGATGCCCTTGGCCAAAAAGGGCGTATGCGTTTTTTCCTGAATATATTCAGGAAAAAACGCATACGCCATTTTTGGCCAACCAAGCAACCTGGAAAGGCAAATCAGTGCTACAAAGAAGTCTCGCTTCCCATCGGTCAAAAGGGTCATGCTGCAAAAAGTGTCAAAACCAGAAATGCAGGACAGGCCATGGAGAAATGGCAGCCTTGCTACGCTGATGGGCGGGATGTTAATTGCCAACAGCCACTCTGGAGAAGTGTACGGTGTGTCCTGAAACATCGAAAAAACACAGCTTAGGGAGCATAGGGCACGTCCACTCATGGGCGTATAAATTGGGAAAACTAAAAATCAGCAAGACACAGGCACCCCAAAGTTTAGGGCTGCTCTGTTGACAAGAACCTCCACTTCATGACAACTTAAATATCCCAGGAAAGAGAAAAATGGATAAAGAAGTTGTGGTCCTTATGTACAATGGAATATCACTCAGACATGAAATCAATGTCATAAGGCTAGTAGAAGCAAGATGAGTGGACTTAGGTACGACGATTCTAAGTGAAATAAGTCACACAGAAAAAGACACTTATCATAAGCTATCACTTATAGAGGGAATGTAAAAACCGCTACACTTGAACTGAATTACAAAATAGAACAGAGTCACACGTTTAGAAAACACACTATGGCTGCTTAACGGGAAAGGTGAGGTGGGGTGATGCATAAAACAAGGGTTTCAAATTCGCTCAGATACCGTTCCATACACCCAATATGTAATAGACAAGACCTACTCCTTGCTCCGTGAACTGGACTCAACACCCCCTATTCACCGCACAAGAATATATGTGACTAGTAAGAATCTTAAAACCTATGTATTGATATCTGTCTGGAAGTGAGTCAAGTGGGTGTAAAGCCGCATAAACACAGCCGTGAAAAGCAGCTAAACCCCATTATAAAAATAAATTACTTTTAAAATCCCGTAAAACAAAGACAGTGAAAGAGAGAGAAATTCTTACAAAATTCGTTCAGAGGCTGTGATGCAACCTGGATTGACCATATCTACACGCACAGCTGGATGAGACATAAGGGTGGACACTCTTGGGGCTGAAAGGTTGGGTTAGGTTGGGTGAGCAAACGCAGACCCTTCAAAGTAATACTGCGTGGTACCCATCCCATGGGTCCCAAGTCTCCAGGTTCAAGGGCATCTTCCTACATCGAAAACTTGCATGAGGAACCCAGAAGAAGGTACACCGTGTGATTTTGAAAGGTTTCTAAAACGCACCTCATTTCTCATCTCCTTGTGCTCGGGTTCGCCATTCCAGCTACTTCACTAGCAATCTCCCTACTTGGAGAATCAGCACCTTTAACCTCCTGTTCCGTACAGGTTGCAATTTGTCCTGAGGATGAACGGGAAGAGGGGCAACCAATGAGAGACTAGATCTAGGTGTTGGGACAGGCACAGGTCACTCTATTTTCCCATTAGGAAAAAGAATTAACCACAGGCTCAGCCTGCCGCCGGGAACCAGAATAGGGCCTGCGGCAATCCCGTGCTTTTGCGGCCAGCTCCCAAACAAGACAGTTGAAAAATGGAGCTCAGGGGCACTGCCATTCACAAACCCGCTGAGTTATAAATGATAACTCTCGTCCACAAATATATTGAGGGAAGGCAACAAAGAGGATTTGAAACCAAGGCAGAATTGCAGGAAACAGGTTTCAGGAGGTAGATTCGAATCGCCTTTAAAGCACATGAAAAGCGGCAAAACGTCGACAATGATGCCCTTGGCCAAAAAGGGCGTATGCGTTTTTTCCTGAATATATTCAGGAAAAAACGCATACGCCCTTTTTGGCCAACCAAGCAACCTGGAAAGGCAAATCAGCGCTACAAAGAAGTCTCGCTTCCCATCGGTCAAAAGGGTCATGCTGCAAAAAGTGTCAAAACCAGAAATGCAGGACAGGCCATGGAGAAATGGCAGCCTTGCTACGCTGATGGGCGGGATGTTAATTGCCAACAGCCACTCTGGAGAAGTGTACGGTGTGTCCTGAAACATCGAAAAAACACAGCTTAGGGAGCATAGGGCACGTCCACTCATGGGCGTATAAATTGGGAAAACTAAAAATCAGCAAGACACAGGCACCCCAAAGTTTAGGGCTGCTCTGTTGACAAGAACCTCCACTTCATGACACCTTAAATATCCCAGGAAAGAGAAAAATGGATAAAGAAGTTGTGGTCCTTATGTACAATGGAATATCACTCAGACATGAAATCAATGTCATAAGGCTAGTAGAAGCAAGATGAGTGGACTTAGGTACGACGATTCTAAGTGAAATAAGTCACACAGAAAAAGACACTTATCATAAGCTATCACTTATAGAGGGAATGTAAAAACCGCTACACTTGAACTGAATTACAAAACAGAACAGAGTCACACGTTTAGAAAACACACTATGGCTGCTTAACGGGAAAGGTGAGGTGGGGTGATGCATAAAACAAGGGTTTCAAATTCGCTCAGATACCGTTCCATACACCCAATATGTAATAGACAAGACCTACTCCTATCTCCGTGAACTGGACTCAACACCCCCTATTCACCGCACAAGAATATATGTGACTAGTAAGAATCTTAAAACCTATGTATTGATATCTGTCTGGAAGTGAGTCAAGTGGGTGTAAAGCCGCATAAACACAGCCGTGAAAAGCAGCTAAACCCCATTATAAAAATAAATTACTTTTAAAAACCCGTAAAACAAAGACAGTGAAAGAGAGAGAAATTCTTACAAAATTCGTTCAGAGGCTGTGATGCAACCTGGATTGACCATATCTACACGCACAGCTGGATGAGACATAAGGGTGGACACTCTTGGGGCTGAAAGGTTGGGTTAGGTTGGGTGAGCAAACGCAGACCCTTCAAAGTAATACTGCGTGGTACCCATCCCATGGGTCCCAAGTCTCCAGGTTCAAGGGCATCTTCCTACATCGAAAACATGCATGAGAAACTCAGAAGATGGTACACCGTGTGATTTTGAAAGGTTTCTAAAACGCACCTCATTTCTCATCTCCTTGTGCTCGGGTTCGCCATTCCAGCTACTTTACTAGCAATCTCCCTACTTGGAGAATCAGCACCTTTAACCTCCTGTTCCCTATAGGTTGCAATTTTTCCTGAGGATGAACGGGAAGAGGGGGAACCAATGAGAGACTAGATCTAGCTGTTGGGACAGGCACAGGTCACTCTATTTTCCCATCAGGAAGAAGAATTAACCACAGGCTCAGCCTGCTGCCGGGAACCAGAATAGGGCCTGAGGCAATCCCGTGCTTTTGTGGCCAGCTCTCAAAAAAGACAGTTGAAAAATGGAGCTCAGGGACACTGCAATTCACAAACCCGCAGAGTTATAAGTGATAACTCTCATCCACAGATATATTGAGGGAAGGCAACGAAGAGGATTTGAAAGCAAGGCACAATTGCAGGAAACAGATTTCAGGAGGTAGATTCGAATCGCCTTTAAGGCACATGAAAAGCGGCAAAACGTCGACAATGATGCCCTTGGCCAAAAAGGGCGTATGCGTTTTTTCCTGAATATATTCAGGAAAAAACGCATACGCCCTTTTTGGCCAACCAAGCAACCTGGAAAGGCAAATCAGCACTAAAAAGAAGTCTCGCTTCCCATCGGTCAAAAGGGCCATGCTGCAAAAAGTGTCAAAACCAGAAATGCAGGACAGGCCATGGAGAAATGGCAGCCTTGCTACGCTGATGGGCGGGATGTTAATTGCCAACAGCCACTCTGGAGAAGTGTACGGTGTGTCCTGAAACATCGAAAAAACACAGCTTAGTGAGCATAGGGCACGTCCACTCATGGGCATTTAAATTGGGAAAACTAAAAATGAGCAAGACACAGGCACCCAAAGTTTGGGCCTGCTCTGTTGACAAGAACCTCCACTTCATGACACCTTAAATATCCCAGGAAAGAGAAAAATGGATAAAAAAGTTGTGGTCCTTATGTACAATGGAATATCACTCAGACATGAAATCAATGTCATAAGGCTAGTAGAAGCAAGATGAGTGGACTTAGGTACGACGATTCTAAGTGAAATAAGTCACACAGAAAAAGACACTTATCATAAGCTATCACTTATAGAGGGAATGTAAAAACCGCTACACTTGAACTGAATTACAAAACAGAACAGAGTCACACGTTTAGAAAACACACTATGGCTGCTTAACGGGAAAGGTGAGGTGAGGTGATGCATAAAACAAGGGGTTGAAATTCGCTCAGATACCGTTCCATACACCCAATATGTAATAGACAAGACCTACTCCTTGCTAAGTGAACTGGACTCAACACCCCCTATTCACCGCACAAGAATATATATGACTAGTAACAATCTTAAAACCTATGTATTGATATCTGTCTGGAAGTGAGTCAAGTGGGTGTAAAGCCGCATAAACACAGCCGTGAAAAGCAGCTAACCCCATTATAAAAATAAATTACTTTTAAAAACCCGTAAAACAAAGACAGTGAAAGAGAGAGAAATTCTTACAAAATTCGTTCAGGGTCTGAGATGCAACCTGGATTGACCATATCTAGACCCACAGCTGGATGAGACATAAGGGTGGACACTCTTGGGGCTGAGAGGTTGGGTGAGCAAACGCAGACCCTTTAAAGTAATACTGCGTGGTACCCATCCCATGGGTCCCAAATCTCCAGGTTCAAGGGCATCTTCCTACATCGAAAACATGCATGAGAAACTCAGAAGATGGTACACCGTGTGATTTTGAAAGGTTTCTAAAACACACCCCATTTCTCATCTCCTTGTGCTCGGGTTCGCCTTTCCAGCTACTTTACTAGCAATCAACTTACTTGGAGAATCAGCACCTTTAACCTCCTGTTCCCTACAGGTTGTAATTTGTCCTGAGGATGAACGGGAAGAGGGGCAACCAATGAGAGACTAGATCTAGGTGTTGGGACAGGCACAGGTCACTCTATTTTCCCATCAGGAAGAAGAATTAACCACAGGCTCAGCCTGCCGCCGGGAACCGGAATAGGGCCTGAGGAAATCCCGTGCTTTTGCGGCCAGCTCCCAAACAAGACAGTTGAAAAAGGGAGCTCAGGGGCACTGCCATTCACAAACCTGCTGAGTTATAAATGATAACTCTCGTCCACAAATATATTGAGGGAAGGCAACGAAGAGGATTTGAAAGCAAGGCAGAATTGCAGGAAACAGGTTTCAGGAGGTAGATTCGAATCGCCTTTAAAGCACATGAAAAGCGGCAAAACGTCGACAATGATGCCCTTGGCCAAAAAGGGCGTATGCGTTTTTTCCTGAATATATTCAGGAAAAAACGCATACGCCCTTTTTGGCCAACCAAGCAACCTGGAAAGGCAAATCAGTGCTACAACGAAGTCTCGCTTCCCATCGGTCAAAAGGGTCATGCTGCAAAAAGTGTCAAAACCAGAAATGCAGGACAGGCCATGGAGAAATAGCAGCCTTGCTACGCTGATGGGCGGGATGTAAATTGCCAACAGCCACTCTGGAGAAGTGTACGGTGTGTCCTGAAACATCGAAAAAACACAGCTTAGGGAGCATAGGGCACGTCCACTCATGGGCGTATAAATTGGGAAAACTAAAAATCAGCAAGACACAGGCACCCCAAAGTTTAGGGCTGCTCTGTTGACAAGAACCTCCACTTCATGACAACTTAAATATCCCAGGAAAGAGAAAAATGGATAAAGAAGTTGTGGTCCTTATGTACAATGGAATATCACTCAGACATGAAATCAATGTCATAAGGCTAGTAGAAGCAAGATGAGTGGACTTAGGTACGACGATTCTAAGTGAAATAAGTCACACAGAAAAAGACACTTATCATAAGCTATCACTTATAGAGGGAATGTAAAAACCGCTACACTTGAACTGAATTACAAAATAGAACAGAGTCACACGTTTAGAAAACACACTATGGCTGCTTAACGGGAAAGGTGAGGTGGGGTGATGCATAAAACAAGGGTTTCAAATTCGCTCAGATACCGTTCCATACACCCAATATGTAATAGACAAGACCTACTCCTTGCTCCGTGAACTGGACTCAACACCCCCTATTCACCGCACAAGAATATATGTGACTAGTAAGAATCTTAAAACCTATGTATTGATATCTGTCTGGAAGTGAGTCAAGTGGGTGTAAAGCCGCATAAACACAGCCGTGAAAAGCAGCTAAACCCCATTATAAAAATAAATTACTTTTAAAAACCCGTAAAACAAAGACAGTGAAAGAGAGAGAAATTCTTACAAAATTCGTTCAGAGGCTGTGATGCAACCTGGATTGACCATATCTACACGCACAGCTGGATGAGACATAAGGGTGGACACTCTTGGGGCTGAAAGGTTGGGTTAGGTTGGGTGAGCAAACGCAGACCCTTCAAAGTAATACTGCGTGGTACCCATCCCTTGAGTCCCAAATCTCCAGGTTCAAGGGCATCTTCCTACATCGAAAACATGCATGAGAAACCCAGAAGATGGTACACCGTGTGATTTTGAAAGGTTTCTAAAACACACCCCATTTCTCATCTCCTTGTGCTCGGGTTCGCCTTTCCAGCTACTTTACTAGCAATCAACTTACTTGGAGAATCAGCACCTTTAACCTCCTGTTCCCTACAGGTTGCAATTTGTCCTGAGGATGAACGGGAAGAGGGGCAACCAATGAGAGACTAGATTTAGGTGTTGGGACAGGCACAGGTCACTCTATTTTCCCATCAGGAAGAAGAATTAACCACAGGCTCAGCCTGCCGCCGGGAACCGGAATAGGGCCTGAGGAAATCCCGTGCTTTTGCGGCCAGCTCCCAAACAAGACAGTTGAAAAATGGAGCTCAGGGGCACTGCCATTCACAAACCTGCTGAGTTATAAATGATAACTCTCGTCCACAAATATATTGAGGGAAGGCAACAAAGAGGATTTGAAAGCAAGTCAGAATTGCAGGAAACAGGTTTCAGGAGGTAGATTCGAATCGCCTTTAAAGCACATGAAAAGCGGCAAAACGTCGACAATGATGCCCTTGGCCAAAAAGGGCGTATGCGTTTTTTCCTGAATATATTCAGGAAAAAACGCATACGCCCTTTTTGGCCAACCAAGCAACCTGGAAAGGCAAATCAGTGCTACAAAGAAGTCTCGCTTCCCATCGGTCAAAAGGGTCATGCTGCAAAAAGTGTCAAAACCAGAAATGCAGGACAGGCCATGGAGAAATGGCAGCCTTGCTACGCTGATGGGCGGGATGTTAATTGCCAACAGCCACTCTGGAGAAGTGTACGGTGTGTCCTGAAACATCGAAAAAACACAGCTTAGGGAGCATAGGGCACGTCCACTCATGGGCGTATAAATTGGGAAAACTAAAAATCAGCAAGACACAGGCACGCCAAAGTTTAGGGCTGCTCTGTTGACAAGAACCTCCACTTCATGACACCTTAAATATCCCAGGAAATAGAAAAATGGATAAAGAAGTTGTGGTCCTTATGTACAATGGAATATCACTCAGACATGAAATCAATGTCATAAGGCTAGTAGAAGCAAGATGACTGGACTTAGGTACGACGATTCTAAGTGAAATAAGTCACACAGAAAAAGACACTTATCATAAGCTATCACTTATAGAGGGAATGTAAAAACCGCTACACTTGAACTGAATTACAAAACAGAACAGAGTCACACGTTTAGAAAACACACTATGGCTGCTTAACGGGAAAGGTGAGGTGGGGTGATGCATAAAACAAGGGTTTCAAATTCGCTCAGATACCGTTCCATACACCCAATATGTAATAGACAAGACCTACTCCTTGCTCCGTGAACTGGACTCAACACCCCCTATTCACCGCACAAGAATATATGTGACTAGTAAGAATCTTAAAACCTATGTATTGATATCTGTCTGGAAGTGAGTCAAGTGGGTGTAAATCCGCATAAACACAGCCGTGAAAAGCAGCTAAACCCCATTATAAAAATAAATTACTTTTAAAAACCCGTAAAACAAAGACAGTGAAAGAGAGAGAAATTCTTACAAAATTCGTTCAGATGCTGTGATGCAACCTGGATTGACCATATCTACACGCACAGCTGGATGAGACATAAGGGTGGACACTCTTGGGGCTGAAAGGTTGGGTTAGGTTGGGTGAGCAAACGCAGACCCTTCAAAGTAATACTGCGTGGTACCCATCCCATGGGTCCCAAGTCTCCAGGTTCAAGGGCATCTTCCTACATCGAAAACATGCATGAGAAACTCAGAAGATGGTACACCGTGTGATTTTGAAAGGTTTCTAAAACGCACCTCATTTCTCATCTCCTTGTGCTCGGGTTCGCCATTCCAGCTACTTTACTAGCAATCTCCCTACTTGGAGAATCAGCACCTTTAACCTCCTGTTCCCTACAGGTTGCAATTTGTCCTGAGGATGAACGGGAAGAGGGGGAACCAATGAGAGACTAGATCTAGCTGTTGGGACAGGCACAGGTCACTCTATTTTCCCATCAGGAAGAAGAATTAACCACAGGCTCAGCCTGCTGCCAGGAACCAGAATAGGGCCTGAGGCAATCCCGTGCTTTTGTGGCCAGCTCTCAAAAAAGACAGTTGAAAAATGGAGCTCAGGGACACTGCAATTCACAAACCCGCAGAGTTATAAGTGATAACTCTCATCCACAGATATATTGAGGGAAGGCAACGAAGAGGATTTGAAAGCAAGGCACAATTGCAGGAAACAGATTTCAGGAGGTAGATTCGAATCGCCTTTAAGGCACATGAAAAGCGGCAAAACGTCGACAATGATGCCCTTGGCCAAAAAGGGCGTATGCGTTTTTTCCTGAATATATTCAGGAAAAAACGCATACGCCCTTTTTGGCCAACCAAGCAACCTGGAAAGGCAAATCAGCACTAAAAAGAAGTCTCGCTTCCCATCGGCCAAAAGGGCCATGCTGCAAAAAGTGTCAAAACCAGAAATGCAGGACAGGCCATGGAGAAATGGCAGCCTTGCTACGCTGATGGGCGGGATGTTAATTGCCAACAGCCACTCTGGAGAAGTGTACGGTGTGTCCTGAAACATCGAAAAAACACAGCTTAGTGAGCATAGGGCACGTCCACTCATGGGCGTATAAATTGGGAAAACTAAAAATGAGCAAGACACAGGCACCCAAAGTTTGGGGCTGCTCTGTTGACAAGAACCTCCACTTCATGACACCTTAAATATCCCAGGAAAGAGAAAAATGGATAAAAAAGTTGTGGTCCTTATGTACAATGGAATATCACTCAGACATGAAATCAATGTCATAAGGCTAGTAGAAGCAAGATGAGTGGACTTAGGTACGACGATTCTAAGTGAAATAAGTCACACAGAAAAAGACACTTATCATAAGCTATCACTTATAGAGGGAATGTAAAAACCGCTACACTTGAACTGAATTACAAAACAGAACAGAGTCACACGTTTAGAAAACACACTATGGCTGCTTAACGGGAAAGGTGAGGTGGGGTGATGCATAAAACAAGGGGTTCAAATTCGCTCAGATACCGTTCCATACACCCAATATGTAATAGACAAGACCTACTCCTTGCTAAGTGAACTGGACTCAACACCCCCTATTCACCGCACAAGAATATATATGACTAGTAACAATCTTAAAACCTATGTATTGATATCTGTCTGGAAGTGAGTCAAGTGGGTGTAAAGCCGCATAAACACAGCCGTGAAAAGCAGCTAACCCCATTATAAAAATAAATTACTTTTAAAAACCCGTAAAACAAAGACAGTGAAAGAGAGAGTAATTCTTACAAAATTCGTTCAGGGGCTGACATGCAACCTGGATTGACCATATCTAGACCCACAGCTGGATGAGACATAAGGGTGGACACTCTTGGGGCTGAGAGGTTGGGTGAGCAAACGCAGACCCTTTAAAGTAATACTGCGTGGTACCCATCCCATGGGTCCCAAATCTCCAGGTTCAAGGGCATCTTCCTACATCGAAAACATGCATGAGAAACTCAGAAGATGGTACACCGTGTGATTTTGAAAGGTTTCTAAAACACACCCCATTTCTCATCTCCTTGTGCTCGGGTTCGCCTTTCCAGCTACTTTACTAGCAATCAACTTACTTGGAGAATCAGCACCTTTAACCTCCTGTTCCCTACAGGTTGCAATTTGTCCTGAGGATGAACGGGAAGAGGGGCAACCAATGAGAGACTAGATCTAGGTGTTGGGACAGGCACAGGTCACTCTATTTTCCCATCAGGAAGAAGAATTAACCACAGGCTCAGCCTGCCGCCGGGAACCGGAATAGGGCCTGAGGAAATCCCGTGCTTTTGCGGCCAGCTCCCAAACAAGACAGTTGAAAAATGGAGCTCAGGGGCACTGCCATTCACAAACCTGCTGAGTTATAAATGATAACTCTCGTCCACAAATATATTGAGGGAAGGCAACGAAGAGGATTTGAAAGCAAGGCAGAATTGCAGGAAACAGGTTTCAGGAGGTAGATTCGAATCGCCTTTAAAGCACATGAAAAGCGGCAAAACGTCGACAATGATGCCCTTGGCCAAAAAGGGCTTATGCGTTTTTTCCTGAATATATTCAGGAAAAAACGCATACGCCCTTTTTGGCCAACCAAGCAACCTGGAAAGGCAAATCAGTGCTACAAAGAAGTCTCGCTTCCCATCGATCAAAAGGGTCATGCTGCAAAAAGTGTCAAAACCAGAAATGCAGGACAGGCCATGGAGAAATGGCAGCCTTGCTACGCTGATGGGCGGGATGTTAATTGCCAACAGCCACTCTGGAGAAGTGTACGGTGTGTCCTGAAACATCAAAAAAACACAGCTTAGGGAGCATAGGGCACGTCCACTCATGGGCGTATAAATTGGGAAAACTAAAAATCAGCAAGACACAGGCACCCCAAAGTTTAGGGCTGCTCTGTTGACAAGAACCTCCACTTCATGACAACTTAAATATCCCAGGAAAGAGAAAAATGGATAAAGAAGTTGTGGTCCTTATGTACAATGGAATATCACTCAGACATGAAATCAATGTCATAAGGCTAGTAGAAGCAAGATGAGTGGACTTAGGTACGACGATTCTAAGTGAAATAAGTCACACAGAAAAAGACACTTATCATAAGCTATCACTTATAGAGGGAATGTAAAAACCGCTACACTTGAACTGAATTACAAAACAGAACAGAGTCACACGTTTAGAAAACACACTATGGCTGCTTAACGGGAAAGGTGAGGTGGGGTGATGCATAAAACAAGTGGTTCAAATTCGCTCAGATACCGTTCCATACACCCAATATGTAATAGACAAGACCTACTCCTTGCTAAGTGAACTGGACTCAACACCCCCTATTCACCGCACAAGAATATATATGACTAGTAACAATCTTAAAACCTATGTATTTATATCTGTCTGGAAGTGAGTCAAGTGGGTGTAAAGCCGCATAAACACAGCCGTGAAAAGCAGCTAACCCCATTATAAAAATAAATTACTTTTAAAAACCCGTAAAACAAAGACAGTGAAAG
This sequence comes from Eschrichtius robustus, assembly GCF_028021215.1. Lineage (NCBI taxonomy): Eukaryota > Metazoa > Chordata > Mammalia > Artiodactyla > Eschrichtiidae > Eschrichtius > Eschrichtius robustus. The sequence goes on along the minus strand of NW_027175495.1, from coordinate 2,073,030 downwards.
AGAGAGAAATTCTTTCAAAATTCGTTCAGGGGCTGAGATGCAACCTGGATTGACCATATCTAGACCCACAGCTGGATGAGACATAAGGGTGGACACTCTTGGGGCTGAGAGGTTGGGTGAGCAAACGCAGACCCTTTAAAGTAATACTGCGTGGTACCCATCCCATGGGTCCCAAATCTCCAGGTTCAAGGGCATCTTCCTACATCGAAAACATGCATGACAAACTCAGAAGATGGTACACCGTGTGATTTTGAAAGGTTTCTAAAACACACCCCATTTCTCATCTCCTTGTGCTCGGGTTCGCCTTTCCAGCTACTTTACTAGCAATCAACTTACTTGGAGAATCAGCACCTTTAACCTCCTGTTCCCTACAGGTTGCAATTTGTCCTGAGGATGAACGGGAAGAGGGGCAACCAATGAGAGACTAGATCTAGGTGTTGGGACAGGCACAGGTCACTCTATTTTCCCATCAGGAAGAAGAATTAACCACAGGCTCAGCCTGCCGCCGGGAACCGGAATAGGGCCTGAGGAAATCCCGTGCTTTTGCGGCCAGCTCCCAAACAAGACAGTTGAAAAATGGAGCTCAGGGGCACTGCCATTCACAAACCTGCTGAGTTATAAATGATAACTCTCGTCCACAAATATATTGAGGGAAGGCAACGAAGAGGATTTGAAAGCAAGGCAGAATTGCAGGAAACAGGTTTCAGGAGGTAGATTCGAATCGCCTTTAAAGCACATGAAAAGCGGCAAAACGTCGACAATGATGCCCTTGGCCAAAAAGGGCGTATGCGTTTTTTCCTGAATATATTCAGGAAAAAACGCATACGCCCTTTTTGGCCAACCAAGCAACCTGGAAAGGCAAATCAGTGCTACAAAGAAGTCTCGCTTCCCATCGGTCAAAAGGGTCATGCTGCAAAAAGTGTCAAAACCAGAAATGCAGGACAGGCCATGGAGAAATGGCAGCCTTGCTACGCTGATGGGCGGGATGTTAATTGCCAACAGCCACTCTGGAGAAGTGTACGGTGTGTCCTGAAACATCGAAAAAACACAGCTTAGGGAGCATAGGGCACGTCCACTCATGGGCGTATAAATTGGGAAAACTAAAAATCAGCAAGACACAGGCACCCCAAACTTTAGGGCTGCTCTGTTGACAAGAACCTCCACTTCATGACAACTTAAATATCCCAGGAAAGAGAAAAATGGATAAAGAAGTTGTGGTCCTTATGTACAATGGAATATCACTCAGACATGAAATCAATGTCATAAGGCTAGTAGAAGCAAGATGAGTGGACTTAGGTATGACGATTCTAAGTGAAATAAGTCACACAGAAAAAGACACTTATCATAAGCTATCACTTATAGAGGGAATGTAAAAACCGCTACACTTGAACTGAATTACAAAACAGAACAGAGTCACACGTTTAGAAAACACACTATGGCTGCTTAACGGGAAAGGTGAGGTGGGGTGATGCATAAAACAAGGGTTTCAAATTCGCTCAGATACCGTTCCATACACCCAATATGTAATAGACAAGACCTACTCCTTGCTCCGTGAACTGGACTCAACACCCCCTATTCACCGCACAAGAATATATGTGACTAGTAAGAATCTTAAAACCTATGTATTGATATCTGTCTGGAAGTGAGTCAAGTGGGTGTAAAGCCGCATAAACACAGCCGTGAAAAGCAGCTAAACCCCATTATAAAAATAAATTACTTTTAAAAACCCGTAAAACAAAGACAGTGAAAGAGAGAGAAATTCTTACAAAATTCGTTCAGAGGCTGTGATGCAACCTGGATTGACCATATCTACACGCACAGCTGGATGAGACATAAGGGTGGACACTCTTGGGGCTGAAAGGTTGGGTTAGGTTGGGTGAGCAAACGCAGACCCTTCAAAGTAATACTGCGTGGTACCCATCCCATGGGTCCCAAGTCTCCAGGTTCAAGGGCATCTTCATACATCGAAAACTTGCATGAGGAACCCAGAAGAAGGTACACCGTGTGATTTTGAAAGGTTTCTAAAACGCACCTCATTTCTCATCTCCTTGTGCTCGGGTTCGCCATTCCAGCTACTTCACTAGCAATCTCCCTACTTGGAGAATCAGCACCTTTAACCTCCTGTTCCGTACAGGTTGCAATTTGTCCTGAGGATGAACGGGAAGAGGGGCAACCAATGAGAGACTAGATCTAGGTGTTGGGACAGGCACAGGTCACTCTATTTTCCCATTAGGAAAAAGAATTAACCACAGGCTCAGCCTGCCGCCGGGAACCAGAATAGGGCCTGAGGCAATCCCGTGCTTTTGCTGCCAGCTCCCAAACAAGACAGTTGAAAAATGGAGCTCAGGGGCACTGCCATTCACAAACCCGCTGAGTTATAAATGATAACTCTCGTCCACAAATATATTGAGGGAAGGCAACAAAGAGGATTTGAAAGCAAGGCAGAATTGCAGGAAACAGGTTTCAGGAGGTAGATTCGAATCGCCTTTAAAGCACATGAAAAGCGGCAAAACGTCGACAATGATGCCCTTGGCCAAAAAGGGCGTATGCGTTTTTTCCTGAATATATTCAGGAAAAAACGCATACGCCCTTTTTGGCCAACCAAGCAACCTGGAAAGGCAAATCAGCGCTACAAAGAAGTCTCGCTTCCCATCGGTCAAAAGGGTCATGCTGCAAAAAGTGTCAAAACCAGAAATGCAGGACAGGCCACGGAGAAATGGCAGCCTTGCTACGCTGATGGGCGGGATGTTAATTACCAACAGCCACTCTGGAGAAGTGTACGGTGTGTCCTGAAACATCGAAAAAACACAGCTTAGGGAGCATAGGGCACGTCCTCTCATGGGCGTATAAATTGGGAAAACTAAAAATCAGCAAGACACAGGCACCCCAAAGTTTAGGGCTGCTCTGTTGACAAGAACCTCCACTTCATGACACCTTAAATATCCCAGGAAAGAGAAAAATGGATAAAGAAGTTGTGGTCCTTATGTACAATGGAATATCACTCAGACATGAAATCAATGTCATAAGGCTAGTAGAAGCAAGATGAGTGGACTTAGGTACGACGATTCTAAGTGAAATAAGTCACACAGAAAAAGACACTTATCATAAGCTATCACTTATAGAGGGAATGTAAAAACCACTACACTTGAACTGAATTACAAAACAGAACAGAGTCACACGTTTAGAAAACACACTATGGCTGCTTAACGGGAAAGGTGAGGTGGGGTGATGCATAAAACAAGGGGTTCAAATTCGCTCAGATACAGTTCCATACACCCAATATGTAATAGACAAGACCTACTCCTTGCTCAGTGAACTGGACTCAACACCCCCTATTCACCGCACAAGAATATATATGACTAGTAACAATCTTAAAACCTATGTATTGATATCTGTCTGGAAGTGAGTCAAGTGGGTGTAAAGCCGCATAAACACAGCCGTGAAAAGCAGCTAACCCCATTATAAAAATAAATTACTTTTAAAAACCCGTAAAACAAAGACAGTGAAAGAGAGAGAAATTCTTACAAAATTCGTTCAGGGGCTGAGATGCAACCTGGATTGACCATATCTAGACCCACAGCTGGATGAGACATAAGGGTGGACACTCTTGGGGCTGAGAGGTTGGGTGAGCAAACGCAGACCCTTTAAAGTAATACTGCGTGGTACCCATCCCATGGGTCCCAAATCTCCAGGTTCAAGGGCATCTTCCTACATCGAAAACATGCATGAGAAACTCAGAAGATGGTACACCGTGTGATTTTGAAAGGTTTCTAAAACACACCCCATTTCTCATCTCCTTGTGCTCGGGTTCGCCTTTCCAGCTACTTTACTAGCAATCAACTTACTTGGAGAATCAGCACCTTTAACCTCCTGTTCCGTACAGGTTGCAATTTGTCCTGAGGATGAACGGGAAGAGGGGCAACCAATGAGAGACTAGATCTAGGTGTTGGGACAGGCACAGGTCACTCTATTTTCCCATCAGGAAGAAAAATTAACCACAGGCTCAGCCTGCCGCCGGGAACCGGAATAGGGCCTGAGGAAATCCCGTGCTTTTGCGGCCAGCTCCCAAACAAGACAGTTGAAAAATGGAGCTCAGGGGCACTGCCATTCACAAACCTGCTGAGTTATAAATGATAACTCTCGTCCACAAATATATTGAGGGAAGGCAACGAAGAGGATTTGAAAGCAAGGCAGAATTGCAGGAAACAGGTTTCAGGAGGTAGATTCGAATCGCCTTTAAAGCACATGAAAAGCGGCAAAACGTCGACAATGATGCCCTTGGCCAAAAAGGGCGTATGCGTTTTTTCCTGAATATATTCAGGAAAAAACGCATACGCCCTTTTTGGCCAACCAAGCAACCTGGAAAGGCAAATCAGTGCTACAAAGAAGTCTCGCTTCCCATCGGTCAAAAGGGTCATGCTGCAAAAAGTGTCAAAACCAGAAATGCAGGACAGGCCATGGAGAAATGGCAGCCTTGCTACGCTGATGGGCGGGATGTTAATTGCCAACAGCCACTCTGGAGAAGTGTACGGTGTGTCCTGAAACATCGAAAAAACACAGCTTAGGGAGCATAGGGCACGTCCACTCATGGGCGTATAAATTGGGAAAACTAAAAATCAGCAAGACACAGGCACCCCAAAGTTTAGGGCTGCTCTGTTGACAAGAACCTCCACTTCATGACACCTTAAATATCCCAGGAAAGAGAAAAATGGATAAAGAAGTTGTGGTCCTTATGTACAATGGAATATCACTCAGACATGAAATCAATGTCATAAGGCTAGTAGAAGCAAGATGAGTGGACTTAGGTACGACGATTCTAAGTGAAATAAGTCACACAGAAAAAGACACTTATCATAAGCTATCACTTATAGAGGGAATGTAAAAACCGCTACACTTGAACTGAATTACAAAATAGAACAGAGTCACACGTTTAGAAAACACACTATGGCTGCTTAACGGGAAAGGTGAGGTGGGGTGATGCATAAAACAAGGGTTTCAAATTCGCTCAGATACCGTTCCATACACCCAATATGTAATAGACAAGACCTACTCCTTGCTCCGTGAACTGGACTCAACACCCCCTATTCACCGCACAAGAATATATGTGACTAGTAACAATCTTAAAACCTATGTATTGATATCTGTCTGGAAGTGAGTCAAGTGGGTGTAAAGCCGCATAAACACAGCCGTGAAAAGCAGCTAAACCCCATTATAAAAATAAATTACTTTTAAAAACCCGTAAAACAAAGACAGTGAAAGAGAGAGAAATTCTTACAAAATTCGTTCAGAGGCTGTGATGCAACCTGGATTGACCATATCTACACGCACAGCTGGATGAGACATAAGGGTGGACACTCTTGGGGCTGAAAGGTTGGGTTAGGTTGGGTGAGCAAACGCAGACCCTTCAAAGTAATACTGTGTGGTACCCATCCCATGGATCCCAAGTCTCCAGGTTCAAGGGCATCTTCATACATCGAAAACTTGCATGAGGAACCCAGAAGAAGGTACACCGTGTGATTTTGAAAGGTTTCTAAAACGCACCTCATTTCTCATCTCCTTGTGCTCGGGTTCGCCATTCCAGCTACTTCACTAGCAATCTCCCTACTTGGAGAATCAGCACCTTTAACCTCCTGTTCTGTACAGGTTGCAATTTGTCCTGAGGATGAACGGGAAGAGGGGCAACCAATGAGAGACTAGATCTAGGTGTTGGGACAGGCACAGGTCACTCTATTTTCCCATTAGGAAAAAGAATTAACCACAGGCTCAGCCTGCCGCCGGGAACCAGAATAGGGCCTGAGGCAAGCCCGTGCTTTTGCGGCCAGCTCCCAAACAAGACAGTTGAAAAATGGAGCTCAGGGGCATTGCCATTCACAAACCCGCTGAGTTATAAATGATAACTCTCGTCCACAAATATATTGAGGGAAGGCAACAAAGAGGATTTGAAAGCAAGGCAGAATTGCAGGAAACAGGTTTCAGGAGGTAGATTCGAATCGCATTTAAAGCACATGAAAAGCGGCAAAACGTCGACAATGATGCCCTTGGCCAAAAAGGGCGTATGCGTTTTTTCCTGAATATATTCAGGAAAAAACGCATACGCCCTTTTTGGCCAACCAAGCAACCTGGAAAGGCAAATCAGCGCTACAAAGAAGTCTCGCTTCCCATCGGTCAAAAGGGCCATGCTGCAAAAAGTGTCAAAACCAGAAATGCAGGACAGGCCATGGAGAAATGGCAGCCTTGCTACGCTGATGGGCGGGATGTTAATTGCCAACAGCCACTCTGGAGAAGTGTACGGTGTGTCCTGAAACATCGAAAAAACACAGCTTAGGGAGCATAGGGCACGTCCACTCATGGGCGTATAAATTGGGAAAACTAAAAATCAGCAAGACACAGGCACCCCAAAGTTTAGGGCTGCTCTGTTGACAAGAACCTCCACTTCATGACACCTTAAATATCCCAGGAAAGAGAAAAATGGATAAAGAAGTTGTGGTCCTTATGTACAATGGAATATCACTCAGACATGAAATCAATGTCATAAGGCTAGTAGAAGCAAGATGAGTGGACTTAGGTACGACGATTCTAAGTGAAATAAGTCACACAGAAAAAGACACTTATCATAAGCTATCACTTATACAGGGAATGTAAAAACCGCTACACTTGAACTGAATTACAAAACAGAACAGAGTCACACGTTTAGAAAACACACTATGGCTGCTTAACGGGAAAGGTGAGGTGGGGTGATGCATAAAACAAGGGGTTCAAATTTGCTCAGATACCGTTCCATACACCCAATATGTAATAGACAAGACCTACTCCTTGCTCCGTGAACTGGACTCAACACCCCCTATTCACCGCACAAGAATATATGTGACTAGTAAGAATCTTAAAACCTATGTATTGATATCTGTCTGGAAGTGAGTCAAGTGGGTGTAAAGCCGCATAAACACAGCCGTGAAAAGCAGCTAAACCCCATTATAAAAATAAATTACTTTTAAAAACCCGTAAAACAAAGACAGTGAAAGAGAGAGAAATTCTTACAAAATTCGTTCAGGGGCTGTGATGCCACCTGGATTGACCATATCTAGACCCACAGCTGGATGAGACATAAGGGTGGACACTCTTGGGGCTGAGAGGTTGGGTGAGCAAACGCAGACCCTTTAAAGTAATACTGCGTGATACCCATCCCATGGGTCCCAAATCTCCAGGTTCAAGGGCATCTTCCTACATCGAAAACATGCATGAGAAACTCAGAAGATGGTACACCGTGTGATTTTGAAAGGTTTCTAAAACACACCCCATTTCTCATCTCATTGTGCTCGGGTTCGCCTTTCCAGCTACTTTACTAGCAATCAACTTACTTGGAGAATCAGCACCTTTAACCTCCTGTTCCCTACAGGTTGCAATTGGTCCTGAGGATGAACGGGAAGAGGGGCAACCAATGAGAGACTAGATCTATGTGTTGGGACAGGCACAGGTCACTCTATTTTCCCATCAGGAAGAAGAATTAACCACAGGCTCAGCCTGCCGCCCAGAAGCAGAATAGGGCCTGAGGCAATCCCGCGCTTTTGCGGCCAGCTCCCAAAAAAGACAGTTGAAAAATGGAGCTCAGGGACACTGCAATTCACAAACCCGCAGAGTTATAAATGATAACTCTCATCCACAGATATATTGAGGGAAGGCAACGAAGAGGATTTGAAAGCAAGGCAGAATTGCAGGAAACAGATTTCAGGAGGTAGATTAGAATCGCCTGTAAAGCACATGAAAAGCGGCAAAACGTCGACAATGATGCCCTTGGCCAAAAAGGGCGTATGCGTTTTTTCCTGAATATATTCAGGAAAAAACGCATACGCCCTTTTTGGCCAACCAAGCAACCTGGAAAGGCAAATCAGCGCTACAAAGAAGTCTCGCTTCCCATCGGTCAAAAGGGCCATGCTGCAAAAAGTGTCAAAACCAGAAATGCAGGACAGGCCATGGAGAAATGGCAGCCTTGCTACGCTGATGGGCGGGATGTAAGTTGCCAACAGCCACTCTGGAGAAGTGTACGGTGTGTCCTGAAACATCGAAAAAACACAGCTTAGGGAGCATAGGGCACGCTCACTCATGGGCGTATAAATTGGGAAAAGTAAAAATCAGCAAGACACAGGCACCCCAAAGTTTAGGGCTGCTCTGTTGACAAGAACCTCCACTTCATGACACCTTAAATATCCCAGGAAAGAGAAAAATGGATAAAGAAGTTGTGGTCCTTATGTACAATGGAATATCACTCAGACATGAAATCAATGTCATAAGGCTAGTAGAAGCAAGATGAGTGGACTTAGTTACGACGATTCTAAGTGAAATAAGTCACACAGAAAAAGACACTTATCATAAGCTATCACTTATAGAGGGAATGTAAAAACCGCTACACTTGAACTGAATTACAGAACAGAACAGAATCACACGTATAGAAAACATACTATGGCTGCTTAACGGGAAAGGTGAGGTGGGGTGATGCATAAAACAAGGGGTTCAAATTCGCTCAGATACCGTTCCATACACCCAATATGTAATAGAAAAGACCTACTCCTTGCTCAGTGAACTGGACTCAACACCCCCTATTCACCGCACAAGAATATATGTGACTAGTAACAATCTTAAAACCTATGTATTGATATCTGTCTGGAAGTGAGTCAAGTGGGTGTAAATCCGCATAAACACAGCCGTGAAAAGCAGCTAAACCCCATTATAAAAATAAATTACTTTTAAAAACCCGTAAAACAAAGACAGTGAAAGAGAGAGAAATTCTTACAAAATTCGTTCAGGGGCTGTGATGCAACCTGGATTGACCATATCTAGACCCACAGCTGGATGAGACATAAGGGTGGACACTCTTGGGGCTGAGAGGTTGGGTGAGGTTGGGTGAGCAAACGCAGACCCTTTAAAGTAATACTGCGTGGTACCCATCCCATGGGTCCCAAGTCTCCAGGTTCAAGGGCATCTTCCTACATCGAAAACATGCATGAGAAACTCAGAAGATGGTACACCGTGTGATTTTGAAAGGTTTCTAAAACGCACCTCATTTATCATCTCCTTGTGCTCGGGTTCGCCATTCCAGCTACTTTACTAGCAATCTCCCTACTTGGAGAATCAGCACCTTTAACCTCCTGTTCCCTACAGGTTGCAATTTGTCCTGAGGATGAACGGGAAGAGGGGCAACCAATGAGAGACTAGATCTAGCTGTTGGGACAGGCACAGGTCACTCTATTTTCCCATCAGGAAGAAAAATTAACCACAGGCTCAGCCTGCCGCCGGGAACCAGAATAGGGCCTGAGGCAATCCCGTGCTTTTGCGGCCAGCTCCCAAAAAAGACAGTTGAAAAATGGAGCTCAGGGGGACTGCCATTCACAAACCTGCTGAGTTATAAATGATAACTCTCGTCCACAGATATATTGAGGGAAGGCAACGAAGAGGATTTGAAAGCAAGGCAGAATTGCAGGAAACAGATTTCAGGAGGTAGATTCGAATCGCCTGTAAAGCACATGAAAAGCGGCAAAACGTCGACAATGATGCCCTTGGCCAAAAAGGGCGTATGCGTTTTTTCCTGAATATATTCAGGAAAAAACGCATACGCCCTTTTTGGCCAACCAAGCAACCTGGAAAGGCAAATCAGCGCTACAAAGAAGTCTCGCTTCCCATCGGTCAAAAGGGCCATGCTGCAAAAAGTGTCAAAACCAGAAATGCAGGACAGGCCATGGAGAAATGGCAGCCTTGCTACGCTGATGGGCGGGATGTAAGTTGCCAACAGCCACTCTGGAGAAGTGTACGGTGTGTCCTGAAACATCGAAAAAACACAGCTTAGGGAGCATAGGGCACGTCCACTCATGGGCGTATAAATTGGGAAAACTAAAAATCAGCAAGACACAGGCACCCCAAAGTTTAGGGCTGCTCTGTTGACAAGAACCTCCACTTCATGACACCTTAAATATCCCAGGAAAGAGAAAAATGGATAAAGAAGTTGTGGTCCTTATGTACAATGCAATATCACTCAGACATGAAATCAATGTCATAAGGCTAGTAGAAGCAAGATGAGTGGACTTAGGTACGACGATTCTAAGTGAAATAAGTCACACAGAAAAAGACACTTATCATAAGCTATCACTTATAGAGGGAATGTAAAAACCGCTACACTTGAACTGAATTACAGAACAGAAGAGAATCACACGTTTAGAAAACATACTATGGCTGCTTAACGGGAAAGGTGAGGTGGGGTGATGCATAAAACAAGGGGTTCAAATTCGCTCAGATACCGTTCCATACACCCAATGTGTAATAGAAAAGACCTACTCCTTGCTCAGTGAACTGGACTCAACACCCCCTATTCACCGCACAAGAATATATGTGACTAGTAACAATCTTAAAACCTATGTATTGATATCTGTCTGGAAGTGAGTCAAGGGGGTGTAAAGCCGCATAAACACAGCCGTGAAAAGCAGCTAAACCCCATTATAAAAATAAATTACTTTTAAAAACCCGTAAAACAAAGACAGTGAAAGAGAGAGAAATTCTTACAAAATTCGTTCAGGGGCTGTGATGCAACCTGGATTGACCATATCTAGACCCACAGCTGGATGAGACATAAGGGTGGACACTCTTGGGGCTGAGAGGTTGGGTGAGGTTGGGTGAGCAAACGCAGACCCTTTAAAGTAATACTGCATGGTACCCATCCCATGGGTCCCAAATCTCCAGGTTCAAGGGCATCTTCCTACATCGAAAACTTGCATGAGGAACCCAGAAGAAGGTACACCGTGTGATTTTGAAAGGTTTCTAAAACGCACCTCATTTCTCATCTCCTTGTGCTCGGGTTCGCCATTCCAGCTATTTCACTAGCAATCTCCCTACTTGGAGAATCAGCACCTTTAACCTCCTGTTCTGTACAGGTTGCAATTTGTCCTGAGGATGAACGGGAAGAGGGGAAACCAATGAGAGAATAGATCTAGGTGTTGGGACAGGCACAGGTCACTCTATTTTCCCATCAGGAAGAAGAATTAACCACAGGCTCAGCCTGCCGCCGGGAACCAGAATAGGGCCTGAGGCAATCCCGTGCTTTTGCGGCCAGCTCCCAAAAAAGACAGTTGAAAAATGGAGCTCAGGGGGACTGCCATTCACAAACCTGCTGAGTTATAAATGATAACTCTCGTCCACAAATATATTGAGGGAAGGCAACGAAGAGGATTTGAAAGCAAGGCAGAATTGCAGGAAACAGGTTTCAGGAGGTAGATTCGAATCGCCTTTAAAGCACATGAAAAGCGGCAAAACGTCGACAATGATGCCCTTGGCCAAAAAGGGCGTATGCGTTTTTTCCTGAATATATTCAGGAAAAAACGCATACGCCCTTTTTGGCCAACCAAGCAACCTGGAAAGGCAAATCAGTGCTACAAAGAAGTCTCGCTTCCCATCGGTCAAAAGGGTCATGCTGCAAAAAGTGTCAAAACCAGAAATGCAGGACAGGCCATGGAGAAATGGCAGCCTTGCTACGCTGATGGGCGGGATGTTAATTGCCAACAGCCACTCTGGAGAAGTGTACGGTGTGTCCTGAAACATCGAAAAAACACAGCTTAGTGAGCATAGGGCACGTCCACTCATGGGCGTATAAATTGGGAAAACTAAAAATCAGCAAGACACAGGCACCCCAAAGTTTAGGGCTGCTCTGTTGACAAGAACTCCCACTTCATGACACCTTAAATATCCCAGGAAAGAGAAAAATGGATAAAGAAGTTGTGGTCCTTATGTACAATGCAATATCACTCAGACATGAAATCAATGTCATAAGGCTAGTAGAAGCAAGATGAGTGGACTTAGGTACGACGATTCTAAGTGAAATAAGTCACACAGAAAAAGACACTTATCATAAGCTGTCACTTATAGAGGGAATGTAAAAACCGCTACACTTGAACTGAATTACAGAACAGAACAGAATCACACGTTTAGAAAACACACTATGGCTGCTTAACGGGAAAGGTGAGGTGGGGTGATGCATAAAACAAGGGTTTCAAATTCGCTCAGATACCATTCCATACACCCAATATGTAATAGACAAGACCTACTCCTTGCTCAGTGAACTGGACTCAACACCCCCTAATCACCGCCCAAGAATATATGTGACTAGTAACAATCTTAAAACCTATGTATTGATATCTGTCTGGAAGTGAGTCAAGTGGGTGTAAATCCGCATAAACACAGCCGTGAAAAGCAGCTAAACCCCATTATAAAAATAAATTACTTTTAAAAACCCGTAAAACAAAGACAGTGAAAGAGAGAGAAATTCTTACAAAATTCGTTCAGAGGCTGTGATGCAACCTAGATTGACCATATCTACACGCACAGCTGGATGAGACATAAGGGTGGACAGTCTTGGGGCTGAAAGGTTGGGTTAGCTTGGGTGAGCAAACGCAGACCCTTTAAAGTAATACTGTGTGATACCCATCCCATGGGTCCCAAATCTCCAGGTTCAAGGGCATCTTCCTACATCGAAAACATGCATGAGAAACTCAGAAGATGGTACACCGTGTGATTTTGAAAGGTTTCTAAAACACACCCCATTTCTCATCTCCTTGTGCTCGGGGTCGCCTTTCCAGCTACTTTACTAGCAATCAACTTACTTGGAGAATCAGCACCTTTAACCTCCTGTTCCCTACAGGTTGCAATTTGTGCTGAGGATGAACGGGAAGAGGGGCAAACAATGAGAGACTAGATCTAGCTGTTGGGACAGGCACAGGTCACTCTATTTTCCCATCAGGAAGAAGAATTAACCACAGGCTCAGCCTGCTGCCAGGAACCAGAATAGGGCCTGAGGCAATCCCGTGCTTTTGCGGCCAGCTCTCAAAAAAGACAGTTGAAAAATGGAGCTCAGGGACACTGCAATTCACAAACGCGCAGACTTATAAGTGATAACTCTCATCCACAGATATATTGAGGGAAGTCAACGAAGAGGATTTGAAAGCAAGGCAGAATTGCAGGAAACAGATTTCAGGAGGTAGATTCGAATCGCCTTTAAGGCACATGAAAAGCGGCAAAACGTCGACAATGATGCCCTTGGCCAAGAAGGGCGTATGCGTTTTTTCCTGAATATATTCAGGAAAAAACGCATACGCCCTTTTTGGCCAACCAAGCAACCTGGAAAGGCAAATCAGCGCTACAAAGAAGTCTCGCTTCCCATGGGTCAAAAGGGCCATGCTGCAAAAAGTGTCAAAACCAGAAATGCAGGACAGGCCATGGAGAAATGGCAGCCTTGCTACGCTGATGGGCGGGATGTAAATTGCCAACAGCCACTCTGGAGAAGTGTACGGTGTGTCCTGAAACTTCGAAAAAACACAGCTTAGTGAGCATAGGGCACGTCCACTCATGGGCGTATAAATTGGGAAAACTAAAAATCAGCAAGACACAGGCACCCCAAAGTTTGGGGCTGCTCTGTTGACAAGAACCTCCACTTCATGACACCTTAAATATCCCAGGAAAGAGAAAAATGGATAAAAAAGTTGTGGTCCTTATGTACAGTGGAATATCACTCAGACATGAAATCAATGTCATAAGGCTAGTAGAAGCAAGATGAGTGGACTTAGGTACGACGATTCTAAGTGAAATAAGTCACACAGAAAAAGACACTTATCATAAGCTATCACTTATAGAGGGAATGTAAAAACCGCTACACTTGAACTGAATTACAAAACAGAACAGAGTCACACGTTTAGAAAACACACTATGGCTGCTTAACGGGAAAGGTGAGGTGGGGTGATGCATAAAACAAGGGGTTCAAATTTGCTCAGATACCGTTCCATACACCCAATATGTAATAGACAAGACCTACTCCTTGCTCCGTGAACTGGACTCAACACCCCCTATTCACCGCACAAGAATATATGTGACTAGTAACAATCTTAAAACCTATGTATTGATATCTGTCTGGAAGTGAGTCAAGTGGGTGTAAATCCGCATAAACACAGCCGTGAAAATCAGCTAAACCCCATTATAAAAATAAATTACTTTTAAAAATCCGTAAAACAAAGACAGTGAAAGAGAGAGAAATTCTTACAAAATTCGTTCAGGGGCTGTGATGCCACCTGGATTGACCATATCTAGACCCACAGCTGGATGAGACATAAGGGTGGACACTCTTGGGGCTGAGAGGTTGGGTGAGCAAACGCAGACCCTTTAAAGTAATACTGCGTGATACCCATCCCATGGGTCCCAAATCTCCAGGTTCAAGGGCATCTTCCTACATCGAAAACATGCATGAGAAACTCAGAAGATGGTACACCGTGTGATTTTGAAAGGTTTCTAAAACACACCCCATTTCTCATCTCCTTGTGCTCGGGGTCGCCTTTCCAGCTACTTTACTAGCAATCAACTTACTTGGAGAATCAGCACCTTTAACCTCCTGTTCCCTACAGGTTGCAATTTGTCCTGAGGATGAACGGGAAGAGGGGCAACCAATGAGAGACTAGATCTAGGTGTTGGGACAGGCACAGGTCACTCTATTTTCCCATCAGGAAGAAGAATTAACCACAGGCTCAGCCTGCCGCCCAGAAGCAGAATAGGGCCTGAGGCAATCCCGCGCTTTTGCGGCCAGCTCCGAAAAAAGCGAGTTGAAAAATGGAGCTCAGGGACACTGCAATTCACAAACCCGCAGAGTTATAAATGATAACTCTCATCCACAGATATATTGAGGGAAGGCAACGAAGAGGATTTGAAAGCAAGGCAGAATTGCAGGAAACAGATTTCAGGAGGTAGATTCGAATCGCCTGTAAAGCACATGAAAAGCGGCAAAACGTCGACAATGATGCCCTTGGCCAAAAAGGGCGTATGCGTTTTTTCCTGAATATATTCAGGAAAAAACGCATACGCCCTTTTTGGCCAACCAAGCAACCTGGAAAGGCAAATCAGTGCTACAAAGAAGTCTCGCTTCCCATCGGTCAAAAGGGCCATGCTGCAAAAAGTGTCAAAACCAGAAATGCAGGACAGGCCATGGAGAAATGGCAGCCTTGCTACGCTGATGGGCGGGATGTTAATTGCCAACAGCCACTCTGGAGAAGTGTACGGTGTGTCCTGAAACATCGAAAAAACACAGCTTAGTGAGCATAGGGCACGTCCACTCATGGGCGTATAAATTGGGAAAACTAAAAATCAGCAAGACACAGGCACCCCAAAGTTTAGGGCTGCTCTGTTGACAAGAACTCCCACTTCATGACACCTTAAATATCCCAGGAAAGAGAAAAATGGATAAAGAAGTTGTGGTCCTTATGTACAATGCAATATCACTCAGACATGAAATCAATGTCATAAGGCTAGTAGAAGCAAGATGAGTGGACTTAGGTACGACGATTCTAAGTGAAATAAGTCACACAGAAAAAGACACTTATCATAAGCTGTCACTTATAGAGGGAATGTAAAAACCGCTACACTTGAACTGAATTACAGAACAGAACAGAATCACACGTTTAGAAAACACACTATGGCTGCTTAACGGGAAAGGTGAGGTGGGGTGATGCATAAAACAAGGGTTTCAAATTCGCTCAGATACCATTCCATACACCCAATATGTAATAGACAAGACCTACTCCTTGCTCAGTGAACTGGACTCAACACCCCCTAATCACCGCCCAAGAATATATGTGACTAGTAACAATCTTAAAACCTATGTATTGATATCTGTCTGGAAGTGAGTCAAGTGGGTGTAAATCCGCATAAACACAGCCGTGAAAAGCAGCTAAACCCCATTATAAAAATAAATTACTTTTAAAAACCCGTAAAACAAAGACAGTGAAAGAGAGAGAAATTCTTACAAAATTCGTTCAGAGGCTGTGATGCAACCTAGATTGACCATATCTACACGCACAGCTGGATGAGACATAAGGGTGGACAGTCTTGGGGCTGAAAGGTTGGGTTAGGTTGGGTGAGCAAACGCAGACCCTTTAAAGTAATACTGCGTGGTACCCATCCCATGGGTCCCAAGTCTCCAGGTTCAAGGGCATCTTCCTACATCGAAAACATGCATGAGAAACTCAGAAGATGGTACACCGTGTGATTTTGAAAGGTTTCTAAAACGCACCTCATTTCTCATCTCCTTGTGCTCGGGTTCGCCATTCCAGCTACTTTACTAGCAATCTCCCTACTTGGAGAATCAGCACCTTTAACCTCCTGTCCCTACAGGTTGCAATTTGTCCTGAGGATGAACGGGAAGAGGGGCAACCAATGAGAGACTAGATCTAGCTGTTGGGACAGGCACAGGTCACTCTATTTTCCCATCAGGAAGAAGAATTAACCACAGGCTCAGCCTGCTGCCAGGAACCAGAATAGGGCCTGAGGCAATCCCGTGCTTTTGCGGCCAGCTCTCAAAAAAGACAGTTGAAAAATGGAGCTCAGGGACACTGCAATTCACAAACCCGCAGAGTTATAAGTGATAACTCTCATCCACAGATATATTGAGGGAAGTCAACGAAGAGGATTTGAAAGCAAGGCAGAATTGCAGGAAACAGATTTCAGGAGGTAGATTCGAATCGCCTTTAAGGCACATGAAAAGCGGCAAAACGTCGACAATGATGCCCTTGGCCAAAAAGGGCGTATGCGTTTTTTCCTGAATATATTCAGGAAAAAACGCATACGCCCTTTTTGGCCAACCAAGCAACCTGGAAAGGCAAATCAGCGCTACAAAGAAGTCTCGCTTCCCATGGGTCAAAAGGGCCATGCTGCAAAAAGTGTCAAAACCAGAAATGCAGGACAGGCCATGGAGAAATGGCAGCCTTGCTACGCTGATGGGCGGGATGTAAATTGCCAACAGCCACTCTGGAGAAGTGTACGGTGTGTCCTGAAACATCGAAAAAACACAGCTTAGTGAGCATAGGGCACGTCCACTCATGGGCGTATAAATTGGGAAAAGTAAAAATCAGCAAGACACAGGCACCCCAAAGTTTGGGGCTGCTCTGTTGACAAGAACCTCCACTTCATGACACCTTAAATATCCCAGGAAAGAGAAAAATGGATAAAAAAGTTGTGGTCCTTATGTACAATGGAATATCACTCAGACATGAAATCAATGTCATAAGGCTAGTAGAAGCAAGATGAGTGGACTTAGGTACGACGATTCTAAGTGAAATAAGTCACACAGAAAAAGACACTTATCATAAGCTATCACTTATAGAGGGAATGTAAAAACCGCTACACTTGAACTGAATTACAAAACAGAACAGAGTCACACGTTTAGAAAACACACTATGGCTGCTTAACGGGAAAGGTGAGGTGGGGTGATGCATAAAACAAGGGGTTCAAATTTGCTCAGATACCGTTCCATACACCCAATATGTAATAGACAAGACCTACTCCTTGCTCCGTGAACTGGACTCAACACCCCCTATTCACCGCACAAGAATATATGTGACTAGTAACAATCTTAAAACCTATGTATTGATATCTGTCTGGAAGTGAGTCAAGTGGGTGTAAATCCGCATAAACACAGCCGTGAAAAGCAGCTAAACCCCATTATGAAAATAAATTACTTTTAAAAATCCGTAAAACAAAGACAGTGAAAGAGAGAGAAATTCTTACAAAATTCGTTCAGGGGCTGTGATGCCACCTGGATTGACCATATCTAGACCCACAGCTGGATGAGACATAAGGGTGGACACTCTTGGGGCTGAGAGGTTGGGTGAGCAAACGCAGACCCTTTAAAGTAATACTGCGTGATACCCATCCCATGGGTCCCAAATCTCCAGGTTCAAGGGCATCTTCCTACATCGAAAACATGCATGAGAAACTCAGAAGATGGTACACCGTGTGATTTTGAAAGGTTTCTAAAACACACCCCATTTCTCATCTCCTTGTGCTCGGGGTCGCCTTTCCAGCTACTTTACTAGCAATCAACTTACTTGGAGAATCAGCACCTTTAACCTCCTGTTCCCTACAGGTTGCAATTTGTCCTGAGGATGAACGGGAAGAGGGGCAACCAATGAGAGACTAGATCTAGGTGTTGGGACAGGCACAGGTCACTCTATTTTCCCATCAGGAAGAAGAATTAACCACAGGCTCAGCCTGCCGCCCAGAAGCAGAATAGGGCCTGAGGCAATCCCGCGCTTTTGCGGCCAGCTCCCAAAAAAGCGAGTTGAAAAATGGAGCTCAGGGACACTGCAATTCACAAACCCGCAGAGTTATAAATGATAACTCTCATCCACAGATATATTGAGGGAAGGCAACGAAGAGGATTTGAAAGCAAGGCAGAATTGCAGGAAACAGATTTCAGGAGGTAGATTCGAATCGCCTGTAAAGCACATGAAAAGCGGCAAAACGTCGACAATGATGCCCTTGGCCAAAAAGGGCGTATGCGTTTTTTCCTGAATATATTCAGGAAAAAACGCATACGCCCTTTTTGGCCAACCAAGCAACCTGGAAAGGCAAATCAGCGCTACAAAGAAGTCTCGCTTCCCATGGGTCAAAAGGGCCATGCTGCAAAAAGTGTCAAAACCAGAAATGCAGGACAGGCCATGGAGAAATGGCAGCCTTGCTACGCTGATGGGCGGGATGTAAATTGCCAACAGCCACTCTGGAGAAGTGTACGGTGTGTCCTGAAACATCGAAAAAACACAGCTTAGTGAGCATAGGGCACGTCCACTCATGGGCGTATAAATTGGGAAAAGTAAAAATCAGCAAGACACAGGCACCCCAAAGTTTGGGGCTGCTCTGTTGACAAGAACCTCCACTTCATGACACCTTAAATATCCCAGGAAAGAGAAAAATGGATAAAAAAGTTGTGGTCCTTATGTACAATGGAATATCACTCAGACATGAAATCAATGTCATAAGGCTAGTAGAAGCAAGATGAGTGGACTTAGGTACGACGATTCTAAGTGAAATAAGTCACACAGAAAAAGACACTTATCATAAGCTATCACTTATAGAGGGAATGTAAAAACCGCTACACTTGAACTGAATTACAAAACAGAACAGAGTCACACGTTTAGAAAACACACTATGGCTGCTTAACGGGAAAGGTGAGGTGGGGTGATGCATAAAACAAGGGGTTCAAATTTGCTCAGATACCGTTCCATACACCCAATATGTAATAGACAAGACCTACTCCTTGCTCCGTGAACTGGACTCAACACCCCCTATTCACCGCACAAGAATATATGTGACTAGTAACAATCTTAAAACCTATGTATTGATATCTGTCTGGAAGTGAGTCAAGTGGGTGTAAATCCGCATAAACACAGCCGTGAAAAGCAGCTAAACCCCATTATGAAAATAAATTACTTTTAAAAATCCGTAAAACAAAGACAGTGAAAGAGAGAGAAATTCTTACAAAATTCGTTCAGGGGCTGTGATGCCACCTGGATTGACCATATCTAGACCCACAGCTGGATGAGACATAAGGGTGGACACTCTTGGGGCTGAGAGGTTGGGTGAGCAAACGCAGACCCTTTAAAGTAATACTGCGTGATACCCATCCCATGGGTCCCAAATCTCCAGGTTCAAGGGCATCTTCCTACATCGAAAACATGCATGAGAAACTCAGAAGATGGTACACCGTGTGATTTTGAAAGGTTTCTAAAACACACCCCATTTCTCATCTCCTTGTGCTCGGGGTCGCCTTTCCAGCTACTTTACTAGCAATCAACTTACTTGGAGAATCAGCACCTTTAACCTCCTGTTCCCTACAGGTTGCAATTTGTCCTGAGGATGAACGGGAAGAGGGGCAACCAATGAGAGACTAGATCTAGGTGTTGGGACAGGCACAGGTCACTCTATTTTCCCATCAGGAAGAAGAATTAACCACAGGCTCAGCCTGCCGCCCAGAAGCAGAATAGGGCCTGAGGCAATCCCGCGCTTTTGCGGCCAGCTCCCAAAAAAGCGAGTTGAAAAATGGAGCTCAGGGACACTGCAATTCACAAACCCGCAGAGTTATAAATGATAACTCTCATCCACAGATATATTGAGGGAAGGCAACGAAGAGGATTTGAAAGCAAGGCAGAATTGCAGGAAACAGATTTCAGGAGGTAGATTCGAATCGCCTGTAAAGCACATGAAAAGCGGCAAAACGTCGACAATGATGCCCTTGGCCAAAAAGGGCGTATGCGTTTTTTCCTGAATATATTCAGGAAAAAACGCATACGCCCTTTTTGGCCAACCAAGCAACCTGGAAAGGCAAATCAGCGCTACAAAGAAGTCTCGCTTCCCATCGGTCAAAAGGGCCATGCTGCAAAAAGTGTCAAAACCAGAAATGCAGGACAGGCCATGGAGAAATGGCAGCCTTGCTACGCTGATGGGCGGGATGTAAGTTGCCAACAGCCACTCTGGAGAAGTGTACGGTGTGTCCTGAAACATCGAAAAAACACAGCTTAGGGAGCATAGGGCACGCTCACTCATGGGCGTATAAATTGGGAAAAGTAAAAATCAGCAAGACACAGGCACCCCAAAGTTTAGGGCTGCTCTGTTGACAAGAACCTCCACTTCATGACACCTTAAATATCCCAGGAAAGAGAAAAATGGATAAAGAAGTTGTGGTCCTTATGTACAATGGAATATCACTCAGACATGAAATCAATGTCATAAGGCTAGTAGAAGCAAGATGAGTGGACTTAGTTACGACGATTCTAAGTGAAATAAGTCACACAGAAAAAGACACTTATCATAAGCTATCACTTATAGAGGGAATGTAAAAACCGCTACACTTGAACTGAATTACAGAACAGAACAGAATCACACGTATAGAAAACATACTATGGCTGCTTAACGGGAAAGGTGAGGTGGGGTGATGCATAAAACAAGGGGTTCAAATTCGCTCAGATACCGTTCCATACACCCAATATGTAATAGAAAAGACCTACTCCTTGCTCAGTGAACTGGACTCAACACCCCCTATTCACCGCACAAGAATATATGTGACTAGTAACAATCTTAAAACCTATGTATTGATATCTGTCTGGAAGTGAGTCAAGTGGGTGTAAATCCGCATAAACACAGCCGTGAAAAGCAGCTAAACCCCATTATAAAAATAAATTACTTTTAAAAACCCGTAAAACAAAGACAGTGAAAGAGAGAGAAATTCTTACAAAATTCGTTCAGGGGCTGTGATGCCTCCTGGATTGACCATATCTAGACCCACAGCTGGATGAGACATAAGGGTGGACACTCTTGGGGCTGAGAGGTTGGGTGAGCAAACGCAGACCCTTTAAAGTAATACTGCGTGATACCCATCCCATGGGTCCCAAATCTCCAGGTTCAAGGGCATCTTCCTACATCGAAAACATGCATGACAAACTCAGAAGATGGTACACCGTGTGATTTTGAAAGGTTTCTGAAACACACCCCATTTCTCATCTCCTTGTGCTCGGGTTCGCCTTTCCAGCTACTTTACTAGCAATCAACTTACTTGGAGAATCAGCACCTTTAACCTCCTGTTCCCTACAGGTTGCAATTTGTCCTGAGGATGAACGGGAAGAGGGGCAACCAATGAGAGACTAGATCTAGCTGTTGGGACAGGCACAGGTCACTCTATTTTCCCATCAGGAAGAAGAATTAATCACAGGCTCAGCCTGCCACCCAGAAGCACAATAGGGCCTGAGGCAATCCCGCGCTTTTGCGGCCAGCTCCCAAAAAAGCGAGTTGAAAAATGGAGCTCAGGGACACTGCAATTCACAAACCCGCAGAGTTATAAATCATAACTCTCATCCACAGATATATTGAGGGAAGGCAACGAAGAGGATTTGAAAGCAAGGCAGAATTGCAGGAAACAGATTTCAGGAGGTAGATTCGAATCGCCTGTAAAGCACATGAAAAGCGGCAAAACGTCGACAATGATGCCCTTGGCCAAGAAGGGCGTATGCGTTTTTTCCTAAATATATTCAGGAAAAAACGCATACGCACTTTTTGGCCAACCAAGCAACCTGGAAAGGCAAATCAGCGCTACAAAGAAGTCTGGCTTCCCATCGGTCAAAAGGGCCATGCTGCAAAAAGTGTCAAAACCAGAAATGCAGGACAGGCCATGGAGAAATGGCAGCCTTGCTACGCTGATGGGCGGGATGTAAGTTGCCAACAGCCACTCTGGAGAAGTGTACGGTGTGTCCTGAAACATCGAAAAAACACAGCTTAGGGAGCATAGGGCACGTCCACTCATGGGCGTATAAATTGGGAAAACTAAAAATCAGCAAGACACAGGCACCCCAAAGTTTAGGGCTGCTCTATTGACAAGAACCTCCACTTCATGACACCTTAAATATCCCAGGAAAGAGAAAAATGGATAAAGAAGTTGTGGTCCTTATGTACAATGCAATATCACTCAGACATGAAATCAATGTCATAAGGCTAGTAGAAGCAAGATGAGTGGACTTAGATACGACGATTCTAAGTGAAATAAGTCACACAGAAAAAGACACTTATCATAAGCTATCACTTATAGAGGGAATGTAAAAACCGCTACACTTGAACTGAATTACAGAACAGAACAGAATCACACGTTTAGAAAACACACTATGGCTGTTTAACGGGAAAGGTGAGGTGGGGTGATGCATAAAACAAGGGTTTCAAATTCGCTCAGATACCGTTCCATACACCCAATATGTAATAGACAAGACCTACTCCTTGCTCAGTGAACTGGACTCAACACCCCCTATTCACCGCACAAGAATATATGTGACTAGTAACAATCTTAAAACCTATGTATTGATATCTGTCTGGAAGTGAGTCAAGTGGGTGTAAATCCGCATAAACACAGCCGTGAAAAGCAGCTAAACCCCATTATAAAAATAAATTACTTTTAAAACCCGTAAAACAAAGACAGTGAAAGAGAGAGAAATTCTTACAAAATTCGTTCAGGGGCTGTGATGCAACCTGGATTGACCATATCTACACGCACAGCTGGATGAGACATAAGGGTGGACAGTCTTGGGGCTGAAAGGTTGGGTTAGGTTGGGTGAGCAAACGCAGACCCTTTAAAGTAGTACTGCGTGGTACCCATTCCATGGGTCCCTAGTCTCCAGGTTCAAGGGCATCTTCCTACATCGAAAACATGCATGAGAAACTCAGAAGATGGTACACCGTGTGATTTTGAAAGGTTTCTAAAACGCACCTCATTTCTCATCTCCTTGTGCTCGGGTTTGCCATTCCAGCTACTTTACTAGCAATCTCCCTACTTGGAGAATCAGCACCTTTAACCTCCTGTTCCCTACAGGTTGCAATTTGTCCTGAGGATGAACGGGAAGAGGGGGAACCAAAGAGAGACTAGATCTAGCTGTTGGGACAGGCACAGGTCACTCTATTTTCCCATCAGGAAGAAGAATTAACCACAGGCTCAACCTGCTGCCAGGAACCAGAATAGGGCCTGAGGCAATCCCGTGCTTTTGCGGCCAGCTCTCAAAAAAGACAGTTGAAAAATGGAGCTCAGGGACACTGCAATTCACAAACGCGCAGAGTTATAAGTGATAACTCTCATCCACAGATATATTGAGGGAAGTCAACGAAGAGGATTTGAAAGCAAGGCAGAATTGCAGGAAACAGATTTCAGGAGGTAGATTCGAATCGCCTTTAAGGCACATGAAAAGCGGCAAAACGTCGACAATGATGCCCTTGGCCAAAAAGGACGTATGCGTTTTTTCCTGAATATATTCAGGAAAAAACGCATACGCCCTTTTTGGCCAACCAAGCAACCTGGAAAGGCAAATCAGCGCTACAAAGAAGTCTCGCTTCCTATGGGTCAAAAGGGCCATGCTGCAAAAAGTGTCAAAACCAGAAATGCAGGACAGGCCATGGAGAAATGGCAGCCTTGCTACGCTGATGGGCGGGATGTAAATTGCCAACAGCCACTCTGGAGAAGTGTACGGTGTGTCCTGAAACATCGAAAAAACACAGCTTAGTGAGCATAGGGCACGTCCACTCATGGGCGTATAAATTGGGAAAACTAAAAATCAGCAAGACACAGGCACCCCAAAGTTTGGGGCTGCTCTGTTGACAAGAACCTCCACTTCATGACACCTTAAATATCCCAGGAAAGAGAAAAATGGATAAAAAAGTTGTGGTCCTTATGTACAATGGAATATCACTCAGACATGAAATCAATGTCATAAGGCTCGTAGAAGCAAGATGAGTGGACTTAGGTACGACGATTCTAAGTGAAATAAGTCACACAGAAAAAGACACTTATCATAAGCTATCACTTATAGAGGGAATGTAAAAACCGCTACACTTGAACTGAATTACAAAACAGAACAGAGTCACACGTTTAGAAAACACACTATGGCTGCTTAACGGGAAAGGTGAGGTGGGGTGATGCATAAAACAAGGGGTTCAAATTTGCTCAGATACCGTTCCATACACCCAATATGTAATAGACAAGACCTACTCCTTGCTCCGTGAAATGGACTCAACACCCCCTATTCACCGCACAAGAATATATGTGACTAGTAACAATCTTAAAACCTATGTATTGATATCTGTCTGGAAGTGAGTCAAGTGGGTGTAAATCCGCATAAACACAGCCGTGAAAAGCAGCTAAACCCCATTATAAAAATAAATTACTTTTAAAAACCCGTAAAACAAAGACAGTGAAAGAGAGAGAAATTCTTACAAAATTCGTTCAGGGGCTGTGATGCCACCTGGATTGACCATATCTAGACCCACAGCTGGATGAGACATAAGGGTGGACACTCTTGGGGCTGAGAGGTTGGGTGAGCAAACGCAGACCCTTTAAAGTAATACTGCGTGATACCCATCCCATGGGTCCCAAATCTCCAGGTTCAAGGGCATCTTCCTACATCGAAAACATGCATGAGAAACTCAGATGATGGTACACCGTGTGATTTTGAAAGGTTTCTAAAACACACCCCATTTCTCATCTCCTTGTGCTCGGGGTCGCCTTTCCAGCTACTTTACTAGCAATCAACTTACTTGGAGAATCAGCACCTTTAACCTCCTGTTCCCTACAGGTTGCAATTTGTCCTGAGGATGAAAGGGAAGAGGGGCAACCAATGAGAGACTAGATCTAGGTGTTGGGACAGGCACAGGTCACTCTATTTTCCCATCAGGAAGAAGAATTAACCACAGGCTCAGCCTGCCGCC